>NW_027094089.1:6980799-7458299 GCF_029207755.1 Chamaea fasciata
GGAGGGAGGCGGGGAGCGGCCCACGACGGTCCGCCCCCGAGGATCCTCCGGGGCTCGGACGGAGCGGGCAGGGGTGAACAGAGAGGTAGACGGTACGCCCGGGGGGCTCGGGTAGCGATGGGTGGCCTTGAGGACAGGTCTCTCAGGAGAGGACGGAGCTCACGGGCAGCGGCAGGAGGTGTAGGCAGCTATGGGCAACACAGAGAGAGAGGGCGAGGGTTCGATTTTTGGTAGTGGATGGGCGTGTGGGCAGGAATGGGGCATGCAGGCAGGCACAGAGCGTGCAGGCCGGGATGTGCGTTCCAGGCTGAGGCAGATGGGGCTGGGGGCACAGAAGCAGGCATGGGGATGCAGACAAGGGATGGCCTATGGAGGCGGGTATGGCTAGATATGCCCTGCTCCTGCTTTAACCGTGCAGGCCTGGATGGTTAAAGCAGGAGCAGGGCATATTGACAAGGGTGGGAGGGCTGTGGCACGCACAAGGCAGGCAGCCATAGCCAGTCATGCAGGTGCAGGGTGTGCAGATCCAGGGATGAGCCCCCACCTGCCGTGGTGTACTGTTATGCTTTCTTTGACGTGCTTGCCCACTAAGCCTAAGAGAATTTCCAGGATACTAAGATGCAATGCTGTAGTGGTGTGACTCTTGCTGCCCACATCTGTCTGGAGGTAAAGGCTGCAGGTGCTTAGTCAGGAGAGCAAAGCCCCTTCATACAGCCAGCTCTCTCAGTTACCTTCAAGCCTTCACTTAAAAATTTTTTGGCTACTGCCTGCAACTCCATGATCTGCTAACATAACAGTCAAAACGCAAGCTGTGACAATCAAACAAGAATCTGGCTAAAACTGTGTTGGCTGCTTGTGAAAGGTTCATGGCAGCTCCTATTAAGTCTCTTGCAAAACCACTTGAAAATGTATTGTTATTACGCATGTCCCTAAAGTTTTCACCATGAGCCTATTTGAATGGTCCCATAGCATTATGCGCACATGCATTTACATATTTGGATTATCCCTGGAAAATTTGCACCTCACTGATGAGCCAAATAAATCATAAGAGAATCCTAAATAAAACTGTGTTGATGAAGCAGTGTGTGCAAGGACTAAAGACTGCCGCATTTCTCTCCATCCTTTATGTGTTATGTCAGACATTGTTGACATAGTCTTTGCCCTGTGCATAGAAGGCATGATGGGTTTGTGGCTCAAATCTTCATGGGAAATCATAACAGCTCTTTCACACTGAGATTTATAACCTCTTTCATTTCATAATTTTTTAAAATCTGTAAATTATACAACAAACTCTATGGTTAAGCTTTTAGAAATGCTCTTTCAAGTGCAGCTACATGAAGCATAGTTGCTTAAATTGAAAAGTGCTTGATTATTCAAGCACACCAGGAATTCTCTATGAATATGCATGACAGATGAACTTCTAGAATTTTGGTTTTCTTTTTACAGACATATGGTTAGGAAAAGACATAAACATTGTGCATAAACATTTTTGGTTTTAGCAGCATGCAATTATAGAGGTTAAGGCTCCTGTACGTATAGTGTGGGCTAAAATATGTCATAAATGCCATATGATCCAAGAAACAAAATTTGGCTGAACAAAACATGATTTTGTTTATGATTTTGTTCATGTTTTTTATGAACAAAAAATTTCATGAACAAAATTTGTCATGAATTTCTCAGAAATGAGATGTTTCCAAGTTTCATGTTGCAAATTATGCTTATCGTTTAAGAAATAAGGATATTTCCTGGCATTTACAACTGTCTGAAGGGTGTGATGGTTCAAGGTAAAACCAAGCTGTATGTTAATTGTCAAGAAATATTTATTGACAATCGTTGCTACTTACATTATGAATTGTGTGTCGTTTGCATACAAAAGGTAAGATTTCTCTATTCTCGCACCAAATTTATAGTCTCAGGCAATGTTGGAGCCATACCATTTTTGTCTAATAGCTTGTAACAGTTGTGTCTGCAACAGTACAGTCATGAATTAATAAGTAGTGAGGGAAGGGAAGAGAAGTTTCTGAAAGTGTCTTCCTACTTAAATGGACTTGAAAATATTTAACAAATCTGTATTTCAACATAGAAAAAATTAACAGTACTTACAGAAGTATGCTTCTTTCGTGAAACCCACAACAATATTGTTAGGCACAATATAGCAAGTCCACACCATCATCAGCTCAAGACTCTGAGAAGTCTTAGGAAAATTTAAGATCTTTTAAGAACTAAGAAAATATCAAGGCTTCATGAGTAGGGAGAGAATGACTCTTCTTGTTCAGAAAAACAAAACAAATGGTTTAACAACTTTGAAGACACTTTCAGCATTAACCAGAAGATAACACGCTTGGCAAGAATATGTTTTTCTCCATGTTTAGCATGCAGGCAGGCTACATCCTGAGAAAATCTAGCTTTTTCCTCCCAGCAACATTGCCTTAGTATTACTTGCAAGATAGGATTGTTCTGTTTCTCTTTCTCTTTTCCATGTAAATAGGTTATTTCCTGCTGAAATGGCAATGCATTTTTAAACACAGACTTGCAGCTCTAAATTGAGGTAGAGCCTCTGAGCAGGCGTAACATGTGATAAGTTGATGTGAAATTTAACTCTTCGGGCTTTAGGCATCTTCCTCCACAGTGCTCAGTTACACAACATGTTTGGCCAAAATTTACCTCTACAATAGTGATGGTGCCATTGTTCTCAGTACTCTACAAAATTAATTCCAGGGGTTCAGGTTTTGCATCAGCTCAGAAACTACAAAGGGGATGACATTTCCATTTAGATATTCAGTTCCCACCCAGCTGCTTTCATAACTAGATCTCACATCAGTGAGGAGCAGTTTGTGTTCTAAGTACGCAGTCCTTTCTCAAATGTAGAAAGTTGTGATAATTTGATCCTGCTTAGATGGTTGAGGGATTATGAATGTGGGAGCCTTAGGTGTCTCAAAGGTTTGCTCAGCTCTTCCTTCTTGTATGTCAGTTGCTGCTCAGTGTAGGCAATGAAGGGCTCAAACTTTTTCAAGGAATATAAAAAAGGTGAGTTAAAGTTTCCCTTTCTTATCCTCTTCTGCTTGAAAATGATACAGTGATTTTCAGCTTGTTTATTTTATTTTTTGTTTGTGCTTTATTTTATTCCACAGACAGATTTAGTATAGATACAGAGTAGATGAAGTGCATCATATGAGTATGTTCAGATTCCTTTTCTTCTTCATTTTTAACTACATACTATTCAACATTAATAATAGGTAGCAAACATGATTTTTTTTTTTTACAAATATCTGGCATGACCTTGACTTGAAACTTTAAAGTTAAATAAATAATAACCAGTGGAAGAAGCAATTTATGCAGAAAACAGCAACGTTTGAAAAATTAAATTTGTTAGTCAGCAAAAAATTCTCATTTTTTGAAAGTTAATAATTTTTGTTAGAACATGCGGTTTTAATATGTGTTCCATCCCCAACAGTGAAGCTGAAGGGGTTTCAATCTCTAGAAACATATCTTACTATCAATGACTAGAACAGTGAAGCAAGGAGAAAAACTACTATCTCGTGCCTATGCTCGCTTTCCTTCCCCTCTCCTTTGCCACTTTCCATTTCCTCAAACAAACAAAGCATTTTGTTGGCTATTGAGTATGCATCAATCAGATTTCACCTGTTGGCACCTGAGCAGGCAACCACATTTTAGCTCTAGCTGCACCACATCTAATTGTGATCTGTTTTTCAAGATATTGAGCCAGAAACACCTTCCAGAAAGTGATGTTTCAAGGTCTGCAGAATCCATTTCAGAGTAATAAAACAGAGTGAATTAGTAAAACAAAAAAAGTTGCAAAAATACCAAGAATCTGCATAGTAAAAAGAAAAAGAAAAAAAAGCATATTTAAATATTAAAACTACTTTGTAGAAAAAAACCCATATTATATTCTGTGCAGTAGTAGAAATATATCAATGGGTGTATCTTGCTGCATTCGAAGTTTATGGGAAGCAGTTCAGATATAGAAAAGTCACACTTGAAGTAACTAATTGGATGAAGTGTTAAAGAGCTTAGAACACTTAATCCTTTGATTTTGGTTTGTGCAAAACTCAGTGACAGCATTATTTTTTACTTTTCTTTTTGTAAAAAAAAGTATCACAAACTGTTAAAAACTTAAGCAATACAATGCAATTTCAGAATTTTGGGGAGGGGGGGAGGGGGCGTGTGTGTTTTGAATACTTGCTTGTTTCATAGAAGAAAACCTGTTCTTTATATAAGAGGTCCCAGCAGAGACTGCATCTAAACCACTCAACATTCCAAAGTATAAGAACACATATAAACTCTGATGGGTGAGGCTTTCTGGGTGAGGCTTTGCTAGCTATGCAAGATCTAGGATTAACCACAATAAAATGTTCTTGATATTCTCATAGTGTGTTTAATGACCTTCCTAAAGAACTTATCATCTACTGTTCCCCAAGGATATACAGCAGATAGTTAATATGAAGAGACATAATATTTGTGGAAGAGAACCACTGATGCAGAAATTATTTCTGATTCCCTTAACACCTCATCTATAGCTTAGAAATCGCTGTACTGAATCTGTCATCCTTAGTCACCTCTCAAGTGCTGGAGGAAGAGCCAGGTGGTAGTGAAATTGTCACTTCCTTCCACTTCCACAAGTGTTTTCAAGACATTTAATTATGCAGAAAAAGGGATGGGAACGGAACACAGCCTCCAGCTCTTGAATATGCACTATAAGGATCAGCGGAAACAGAGATTCACCTTCTTGCTCACCTATATCCACCTTCTGCATCACCATTTGTGATGCAGACTTCAGTATTTTAGCACAGTGTATTTATCCTCTACTGAAAAATGGAGGGGCAATGCTTTGTTCATACAAGAGCTGTTAGGCAGTTACGCATTCCAGTCCAACAAGACATTTCAGTTGCAGTAGAATGGCACTTTCTGACATGGCTGAAGTATTTGCACATTTTGGGGATTTTTTCCCCTGGCATTAAAATGTGATAGTACCACAGAACCAGGGCGCTTTTTTTTTTTTTTTTTTTTTTTCTTTTTTTTTCCTTATTTTCCTTCTTTTTTTTTTCTTTTTTTTTTCTTTTTTTTCCTTCTTTTTTTTTCTTTTTTTTTTCTTTTTTTCCTTCTTTTTTTTTTTTTTCTTTTTTTTCTTTTTTTTTTCTTTTTTTCCTTCTTTTTTTTATTTGTGTACTTAAAGCATACCTGAACAACTCTTTCCTGAGGTCTGGTATTTATTCCAAAACAAATAATGGCAATTTCTACATTCAGTCGTAATGTTTTAGCAATATAGCTTTTAGTGTTTATTAAAGAGAACTGCATCCAGGTCTAGGGCCCCCAGTGTAGTAAGGGTATGGACCTGCTGAAGTGAGTCCAGGGGAGCTTCAAAGATGATCCGGGGGCTGGAGCACCCCTGCTGTGCAGACAGGCTGAAAGAGCTGGGGGTGTTCAGCCAGGAGAAGAGAAGGTTCCACAGCGGCCTTATAACAGCCTTCCTGTACCTAAAAAGGGTCTTCAAGATGGCTGGAGAGGGACTTTTGACAAAGGCATGTTGTGATAGGACAAGGGATAATAGTAGGTTTTGGTTGTATATTAGGAGTAAACTGTGAGGGTGGCAAGGCCCTGGAACAAGCTGCCTATAAGAAGCTGTGGATCCCTGGAAGTGTTCAAGGCCAGGTCGAATACAGCTTTGAGTGACTTGATTAGAGAAAATTTAAGACTTTTATGATATACTGATGTGATATACAATCTATGTATGTATAGATAGATATGGTATGTATTTGTATGATATACATATATGTATGATGTGCAGATTTTATGATATATAGACTTTTAGGATACACAATCTAACTAATAGATTTATAATAATGCACAGTGAAAATACATGAAGTAAACATCCAAACCTTTTGAATTTCAGAGGCTTGATAAATAAAGAAAATACTCCATAAGAAACTTCATACAATTGTTTAACTAGCACTGTTCATACACTGGTAAATTACCATCTGTTTATCTTTCCAAAGCACTACATTACTGTAATTTTAGTAGTGTGAATTGTTTTACTTGAATCCAAACCTAAGTTGTATTTCCTGCATCACTTCATAGACTTAATTTTCCATATCAAAAATACTCCTGAGCTAATGTCATTCAGTGCTTTGTACAAGGCACCAAATGTGCCATAGTTAATAATTTGACTGGACAACCTGTCACTGATTCTGTGAAGAACAAGCTCTGAACCAGGCATCTGGTCAAAAGTTTAGCCTCAAAGCAAATCTACCTCCCTTTCTCCTGACTTATACTCATTAATCTTATGTTTTGTTACATGAATAAGTAATTGAAGTGTTAAGTATTTTTAAAAACCACCATTAAAAACTCTCCTTCCTTTACTTTTAGGAAAACTATTTCTTTGGGGTTGCATTCTTCTTCCCAGGTTCCTTCCACTTAGGAAGAGTGAGGAAATATCAGCCTGAGAGTTGTTGAACATACTGTTGCTGCTGTTACACCAGCTTCTGTACAACACTGACATAAATGGCGAGAGAAAAGCCAGCAGCTGGTAGAACATAATAGAAGTGTGTTTCATATGGAAAACAAATAAAGAAAATGACAATGTTGACAGTTTAATCTTATGTTCCTTGAAGCCTATTGATAATAGCTTGTAATGCTAATTTATACGTAATTTCTGTAGATCTGTTGCAGTCTTCTGAATGATCATTTCTGAAGTCAGAGAATTCAGTCCTACTGGTGGAGAAGTAACTGAGGCCAGACAAGAAAGCCATCAATGCCTGCTTACCTGAAATGTAAAAAGTTGTGCCCAAATGTGAAGAGTCCTAGATTGTGCTAATTTTTTTGTGCATATCGATGTAAATATCAATATGCACAAAATTTCATTCCATTTTACCGCAGGATACAATTCATTATAAGGCAACATTTTTATATAAAGACATTAATTCAATTTGTTGATACTCAGGGAACATGTTTATAGCTCCATCTCAGTAAGAATTTTCCTTTTCACCTTCTCTTACAAAATTTTCAAAGCAGAAGTCTTCTGGGATAAAAAAAATAAACATTTTGAAATCTCAAAGATGAACATGTTATAGCCACAAAAGATCACTGAGGCAAAAAGATGATCAGGAGGCAAAGTGAGCTGGACATTCCATTAGCATTTGTGGCCACAGTCTGCCCAACACTGACAGACCCTGATCCAAGCAGGCTGCTGAGTTCATCTTGTACAGCAGCTCTTGCATAAACAGTTCTAAACAAGAAGCAGGAAAAGTGACCTTTGCTGTAGCCTTTCCTGTGTTCCCATAGATTTGTACTGCAGGAAGTTTGGGGACTATCTCCTGCCCAGGAGAAAGCATACAGTGGATCAGACTTCCTCCTCCTCCTCCTCTGTAACAGGAGTGCTGAAATAAAGTGGAACATACCCATCCACAGCTGCTAAACAGCTGGCACTGATTTCAGCACTCTTCAATCTGCTTCATAACTCAGTAGGGACACCCCAAGGAATGGATAGCTGCTCTCCAGGCTGCAGAGCCTGATGCTTTCATGAGCACTGCAGAACCAGACTGTTAGCTCCATGTCCAAAGGCTTCATAAGCCTTTTTACTTTCTTGACTGGGTACAGGGGGTGGGGGAAAGATCTTTCTAGAACAAATTTTCCTTTTAAGGCTTATATTTTACAAACTGTACTCTGCCCTAATAAACATTTCTAGGCACTTCAATTACACAGTATTTTGAATGTTGTCTTTTGTCTTAGAATTTCTCAAGGTATTTTTGATGTTATACAAATACAGACATCAACAGTTACTCCAAAATTACTCTGCAGGTGATTTTTGTTCACCCATGTGTAACAAAAAAGAGAGGAAATGAGAAAGGCAGAACATGAGAAATACACATTCCACTCTAACTTTTGACTACTACATATTATCAAATTATTTTTTTAAGAAACATGAAGAGCTATTATTAGTCAAATCTGATTACATATGTATTATCTTGTATTAAAAATTAACTAATTTTTGAATCTTTTAATAAAATCCTTTAAGCTCTGTGTACCCACTGAATCCAAAATATGACAGAAGTTAAACATTTGTGAAAAGGGGAAATAGGGGGGGGGAAAGGGGAAAAAGGGGAAAAAAGGGAGAAATGGGAGAAAGGGGAGAAAGGGGAAAAAAGGGGGAAAAGGGGGAAGGAGAAAGAAAGAAGGAGAAGGAGAAGGAGAAGGAGAAGGAGAAGGAGAAGGAGAAGGAGAAGGAGAAGGAGAAGGAGAAGGAGAAGGAGAAGGAGAAGGAGAAGGAGAAGGAGAAGGAGAAGGAGAAGGAGAAGGAGAAGGAGAAGGAGAAGGAGAAGGAGAAGGAGAAGGAGGAGGAGAAGGAGGGGAAGTTCTGGGAAGGGAAGTTCCAGGAAGTTGCAGGAAAGGAAGGGAAGGGAAGTTCTGGGAAGGGAAGGGAAGTTCCGGGAAGGGAAGTTCCGGGCAGGGCAGGGCAGGGCAGGGCAGGGCAGGGCAGGGCAGGGAAGGGAAGGGAAGGGAAGTTCTGGGAAGGGAAGGGAAGGGAAGGGAAGGGAAGGGAAGGGAAGGGAAGGGAAGGGAAGGGAAGGGAAGGGAAGGGAAGAGAAGGGAAGAGAAGGGAAGAGAAGGGAAGAGAAGGGAAGAGAAGGGAAGAGAAGTATTATGTTTTACATAAGAAACACCTTCACATAAGAAATAACCACATTTATCATTTCCATCTTCTGCCTTTAGAAACAATCCATGGACTTCCAGAATGCCCATATCAGACTTCCTTTTTGAAGCAAGAATGAACATGAAGCTTATGTAGAGGAAATAGGAACTCTGCCTCTTTTAAGCAGTAAATAATAATCCCACTTTCAATAAGTCTGTACAGAGACCCCTACACACACCCCAATTCAGACTCTTGGATGTCAAGAGATGTTATATATTAAATTTAAGGCATTTGAGGCAGTGAACTGGTAAGACAATTAATGATTTGGTCTCTTTTGCTTTCCTCTGGGCTTAGTGATGTCAATTCCAACCTACAATGCTGCTATCTAACTGCTGTTACCTAACAAGAACAAGATCAATGAAAGTTGCATTTGGAAAGCAAAGTCTTTTTAAAGATGGTCTGGGCCAGCACTTAGCAGTTTTCTGTTCACAAATATGCATAGAGGAAACTGCAACTGCATGTACAAAGAGATACATAAAAACTGTGGACAATTTATTGGTACATGCAAAGGATCAGGTAAAAATTATCCTGTAGAACTCTGTGCATTAACACAACATCCAAAACTTTGTAGGTGAATACACCACTAGATAATGAGCAGGACACAAAGGCTTATTTGCAAAATCTGTTAGCTTTGCTAATTAAAACAGTTTCATCGAAAATTTACCCCAGGGAATTTACATTTTTTCACAAAAGCTAGCATATGCTTAAAACAAGTGTTTCACACTTCACTACAATGGAAATATCACCCATTTTACGTGAATTTCCACACTTTATGTGGAGAGATGAAAGCAGAGGCTGCTTGGAGGGTTAATATAAATAGATAAGGAGTCTTTATGACTCTACTTGTTTGTGCAGCATTCTGCAATTTCCTAAGATAGGTTATGAATATTGCAAAAGGTGCCTAAATTCTTCCTGAACTAATACCTTCAGGGTAAATCAAAATTAGTATTTAGACTGATTGAATCAAGAAAGACATGTTTAATCATATTGCCAAACAATATTAACTTCAAAATATATAAAAGGCCTACAGTCCATCAGCCTAAATAAAAACAAATTGAAAACCTCAACTGTGTTGGGTTTTTGGGGTGCTTTATCAATCTTGGCTAATGTATTTGACATAATTCGTATTTTTACATGTAAGAGAACAAATAGCATTATACATGTTTAAGCTGTGTTGGGTATTACATATTCACCTATATTCACTTGGAAATCCCATGGAGTCGAGTTTCTTACAGAAAGAAGATTTTTTTCCAGTAAAAAATGGGAAGAAAGGAAAAAAATGCAGTCAATCCAGTTTATGCCTGTTTTCCATATACCATTCAAACAAAGCCTGTAAGATTTCATAGCAATAGTCAGTTTTAATTTATTTTTATTCAAAGCTAATTTTGTGGGAGAAGGAAAAAGAAAAGTTATAACACATATATAGAGAGATATATAGATATATAGATTTATAATAGCTAATTTTTTAATTTTTGGTCATTTACTCTTCAACAAATATTTAGAAATACTTCACCACTTAATACTGGGAAGCTAAACTGTTCTAACATATTACTCTGACTTCAGACTCTGCTTCTGAAACATCAGAAGACTATGTTTGAATCTTTCCAATATGGAATATATTAACAATTCAAAATAGGTCTTAAGACATTAGGGGATAGTTTTAAGAAAATAGTGTCTGGTATTAAAAAAAATGTTTAATACGAACTATTTCTCTCTGTTACTCTTTGAAGAGATTAAGCAGTGGCAGTTTGCTGTTATGGGGATGCTGGTGTATATAGATCAGGTTTGGTTGAAGAACTGTGTGTCTGGCAGGCCTAAGCAAGTCAGTTGTAATTAATTTTTAAAAATCACTTTTAGACCACTTTATAAGTATGTTCCAACCAGGATGTACAACTTTCAAAGTAGAAGTATGTTTTCTTGCATCAGTAATTCTTCTATAATGAGTAATCAAGGGGGACTGGAACTACCTTCATCTAAAGCATACCTGACTTCAGCACATTTGTGTGATACAGAAGGCAAAAACCCAATCCAAATGAAGACCCATGATACATACTGAACATTCAGATATGAATTTTATCTCCCCCTTGTAATGTCGTTGGTAGCAAGCAGTCCACTGAGGTCAGAATGAAGAATTAATGACTTTGTCTAAATAGGTGATTCCTACTAAAGGCTGCTGTGTGTTATGGGCAAGCTTGAAGACATTTTATGAGCTCTATAACAAGAAAGATGTTCTTGTTACAAGAAAATCTGCATGGGAATTTCTGATACATATAGGGAATTCACCTCATATTCTCTGAGAATATAAATTCACATAAACTAAACTGTGTGAATGAAGAAAGGCAGATTTTGTTTGCTTTTTCTTATAAACAGTGAATATTTTCATGTCAAGCTTTGAGGCCAGAGAATGTATATTTTTGGGGCAGTAAGTGGCGTTTCCTTACTGCCTAGAAAAAAGACTCACCATTAAGAGATTTGTATATATAATTATAGAGTTTCCTACAAGAATTTTTTTACTAACCATCTCTTTTAACTGTATTTTAAAGGGTACTAAGAAGCATCCTTTCCCTGAGGTCTATTTTATGAGCAAGTGTCACATTATAGATAAAAATTTCAGGCAGAATTGGGGTAGCACAAAGGCTCTGATTGTGCTGAAAATATTACTCATTCCAACTACTTTTTCCAAACTTAATGGGTTTTCAGTTTTGATAGGATGAAAACTACAGCAAAACTAGAACAAACCACTTAGTTTGTATATAACAGTTACAACAAAAGAGATATAGATGACAACCCGTCCTGTTCAGGGCTCAGATGTGCTTGTGGTGAAATTGGCAGTACTGCCTTTTGTGTTGCAGCTGTTGTAGGACAAAACAAGATCTAAAATCCCGCAAGTTAAAATAATAACTTATGAAACAGACTTGAACTTCTTCTTGCTCACAAAACCTTCATATTTTCATATCCCAACCACAATGATCATACTTATTGGATGCAATGATGAGTGGCTTGTGTGTTAAACTTAGGAAGGGACAAGGAAGCTGATAAACTACGAGTAGCAGAGATCTTTATTGATAATTTGGCATATCATAATACTTCTTTGATAAAAAAGTTTTCTGGCAAGGTAAAAAGTCTTCCCAGGTATTCAAAATAATCTTTAAATGTGTGTTAAAAATTATTTAAAATAATTTTAAAATGTGTGTTCTATAAGATCTGTCAAACTAATATTAATCAAATATTAGGGAGGAGGCGGGAAGGGGGGAGGGAGGGAGGGAGGGAGGGAGGGAGGGAGGGAGGGAGGGAGGAAGGAAGGAAGGAAGGAAGGAAGGAAGGAAGGAAGGAAGGAAGGAAGGAAGGAAGGAAGGAAGGAAGGAAGGAAGGAAGGAAGGAAGGAAGGAAGGAAGGAAGGAAGGAAGGAAGGAAGGAAGGAAGGAAGGAAGGAAGGAAGGAAGGAAGGAAGGAAGGAAGGAAGGAAGGAAGGAAATCTCCTACTTTTTCCTCAGTGATTTGGAAATCAGTTTTACAAACAGCAAAAGAGAGGGAACAGAAATGCCTTCCAAGATTGTCATGGCTGGTGCTGCAGACTGTTTTAAAAGAATGTTCAGTACAGTAAGGAGCATCCATACCATATTAGTGAAAAGAAAAACCCACTGTATTTACACATTACAAGTGTGTATGGAGCATTTAGGACCCTCAAAGTGGAGACAAGGAACAACAAAGGAAAAGCTTTAAGTTGAAAGCAAATGGCTTTAAGAGAATATTCTGAGCAGTGGCTGCAGAACTGCCCTCACACCTTGCTTCTGTATGCAATTTCAGAGAATTTTTGACAGTGAAATGTGACCATCTGCCAGACTGTGAAGTAGTTGACAGCCTCAGCTGTAGCCATTTCCCATTTACTTAGTATTATAAACATATCAAAAGATTTCAACTATTTCCTGTGCTTCATGATATGGCCTCCCACACCCAAACTACTTTACGTCATCTTGCTAGAATGTCCTATGGGGAATATTCACTATTCAATGAGGAACAGTTTTATTTAAGCACAACTGCATGGGGCTTTTTAGGAAGTGTCTCCCTGCTTTCATTTGGCTTTCAGATTTTTTTTTTTAAGTGCTGTGCTTTGTTTCTTACCCATTTACAATCTGATTTTCAAAAATACAGAAAAACCTGCTGCTCTGTTTTAAGTGGCTTGGCTAGCCTAACATCTCTGATTATAAAATAATTTGTTCATCTCTGTTTCAATGCTGCCATTTTTTGTAAAAAAACAGGTAGCCTCTACTTCACCAGAAAACAAAACATTATCCTCCAGAACACTCTGGAGTTACTTTTTGACACTCTGGCAGCCTGTTTTCAGATGTTCAGAGTATAAGTCTACCCACTGCATGGCCTCTTTCATCCAGTGCTTCCCAGTAAGGTAAAAGGCAAGCTACTGTTTCCTTTATGCCAGCTTGTCAAAAAGTTGCCACACCCTCTGCATCCACAGCACTAAAGAAGAAGCCCTTAGGGGTACCTGGTATATCCTGGAACTGAAGAAGTCTCTGAAGAAGGGCTGTAAAGTTTATGGGGTTCGACATTTTCATCAGCAGGTAGAAGCCTTTCCAGAGATTATTTAAAACTACACCTCCAACAGAAGTACAAAGCTTCAGGCCACCCAGCCTGATAAACAGATGAAGACAAAAAGGCTAATATGTTGCAGATAAATGGCAGAAAGAAGATGTACCTGAACATACTAAGAAAAATCCTACCAAATGCCAAATTTCAAAACAATTTTCAAATTCCTCACAGAAAAAATTGAGACAGACATCCAACCAAACCAACACTACCATTGTAAGAAAATCAGATGACTTGTAGGGTTATCTCCTCTCTGGTTTGCAATGTGTCCTGGTGTGAATTTTACCAGTAATGATGTGGACACTGCCAAAGGATGTGTGATCCTGAAGAGTAGCACTAACATTTTCACAGTGTGCAGCTTCATCATGGCACACCCAGGCCTCCAACTTTACAATGTAATACATGCCCTGCAATACTGCTGCCTTTATCCTGGCACAGATTCTACGACATTTGAGAGTCACCCAGGGCACTTGGATGCAACTGCTCAGGGAGTATTTATGTGTCTCCAGATGAGGACATTATGAAATTGGTGTAATCAGGCTCCAAATCCAATGGCTACTTGCAGTCTGGAGACAAGTCTTCTTTAAAGGTTAATGATATCACTCTAACTGCAACAAATAGAAAAAAAAAAAAATTGGGGCACTGAGGGGTCTCATGATGTACTGCATTATAAAGCCAGCCAGTGATGACCTTAGGAAGAGTGTGATAGTGCAGTGCTTTACCATCAGAAATTAGGAGAAGTGAGCAACAGAAACCAAAACCCTTCAGAAGATGCAGATGGTAGTCTGTGATAAAGAATACTTAACAATATTTTAAAAGCTTTAAGTTTTTGACCATGGATATGTTCTGGAAGAACCCCTTTTCTGTTATTCTGGCATGGCCTAGCATTCCTGTGAAAAGCTATTTTGTAAAAAGTCTTTTGGAGACCACTGCTTCTCTATAATGCCTGAGAATAATGTTTAGTCTGACTGCTGTTGGCTGGAACTACTCTGTAAATATTTTTTTTATTAAATTTGTCTAGCTGTCATGTGAAAGTCTCGGGGACAGCAATTTATTTCCCTCTAGTAAAAGAATGAGGTTGCGTTCAATGATGAAATCTGCATGTGAGAACAGAAACTGAAGAAGCTTTTACTAAGTATGCACATCACAGGAATCTCAGTGTCTAGTAGGGGGTTTTTTGCCAGGGTAAAAGTCACTCTGGACAAAATATATCGTGTTGAGAATCCCCGAGACTATCTCCAGGCTCCACCCCTAGGCAGATTTTTCCTGCAAAGCCCTGTTCTTTAGGAAATGTTTGAAAAAGTTACATAGTGATCACATAAGTATCTGCTAGCCAATTTAAATGTTTCGAGCCCAGAAGCTTTCACACCAAGGAATAGTATTTTCCAGTCAGAGCAGCTAGCCCTTTACACATTGAAAATAAAAAAGGCTTGGTGTTCAGCAGAAAATAGAGAGAACCTGGACTGACATCTTGTGATTCTATCAGTGAACACTTAAAAATGTGCATGGATGTCACAACGTCTGTCCCTCCTTGACCTGTTAATCAGTCCTTCTTTTGGCAGTGGAAAGCAATATTCTACACTACTTCTGATACCTGATAGAGGAAATTTCTGAAATTGAACAGAATACCTCTGAAGAGGAGCATTGCATTAACACCCCAAGAGATACACACATTGAAAAAGTTTTGAAGATATGCTAAAATCCTGAGCAGCAAAATTATGCCCTTCAGCTCCTGATCATTGCGATGCTACTATAGGCAGTTGCCATCAAGTCTGTCTGCAGGGCACATCCACATATTGCTGCTGATGCTGGCAGCAAGATTTCTCTTAATTTTTTAAATGCAGTGGTTCTGCTCAGTCTGAAGGGGAACTGAAGGAAGAGTCAAGCCCATTCTGATCCCAAATCTTGACGTAAAAACATACTAATCTGCTTGCAAAAATTGTGTGCTTCCTCTACTAGGCTTCTTGCTTCATGGAGGTTAATGAACCCTATTGAAGACTCTGCTACATTCAGAATAGCAGGGAAGACTATATCCTTTGTTGGCATGAAGGAGTGGGTACCCTTAGACTTCAGCAGAGTTTGACTTATTTACAGAAGCAGAGAATTTGGCCCTCAAAATATTAGTTGTATTATAAGTACCTTCCTCTGCGAGAGCAGGATTAGTCCCTCATTCAATGCATTTTGCAGTCTGATGTTAAAAATGAAATGTTAAGCATTCCATATGACAGAGTTTTCCCTATGCCTCTCGGGATGTCAATTCATTAAAAACTTTTTCTGGTTGCTCAGCCTATGCAGATTTCTCTTTATTGTCATCTGACTTGCAGCTCTACTCCATGGTTCCACACAAAGCAATTCTTCATCCTTTCTTTTGTGTGATGAACATGTGTCAGGAAAAGGAAGGATCTTTTTTTTCATAGAACTAACATGCATTCATGATTGTTCTGCAAAATGTTTAACATCTACCATTGCAGGAGTTAGTTTAAGAAATAAGGAAAATTTCACCTTTGATCTTGTTTATGCGCTAGAAGGAATAGGAAAATTCTTACAGAGCGAATTACCAGGACAAAGTACAGGAAGAAGTACAACATGCCTCTGTCTTTACATGTAGGTGATTGGAGATTGCCAGATACACCAGAAGCACTCTTTAAGGAGGAACCATAAAGAAAGCAAATGAGAAGCCTCCTACTTCTTCTCTGGTGCTGGAAGTACACTCTGTACACTCCCTGAAAGTGTTGCTAATTGCCAGAGAGTGAGCCCTGCTTGTTGAAATGGATTATATGAATGGATTATATGGATTATATGAAATCTAAAAAAAATGTCAGCAATTCCTTGGTCCTCTATAAAACCACTTGCTTTAATTCCTCATGATTGTAAAGGTAAATCTGGTTTATGTTCTAATTTTGCTTTTGATTTTCTTACATGTTTTAAACCGTAATTTACCATCCAAGAATTACCTCAGAGATCAATAAGGCTACTTATGAAATAAAACAGTATTGCATGTAAAGGTGGCACACAAAAAAGTCCCTGAGTCCTCCCTTTAAAATTCTTGCTATTAGAGAGCTCAATAGGAGTTTAGTCAGTATACATACTTGCAGAACTTCCCAAGCTGCAGAAGCTGGAAGTCGTGCTCAGTTCCCAATACAACAATTTTGTCATTTTTTTCTATGAAAAATGCACATCTTATGCCGTTCTTGTAAGTAAATATTTACACCTTTTCAGAGTACTGCAAACACTTCCTCTTAATACACCATGAAGTAGGTTAAACTGAGCAGAGATTGAAGCCTAATATAAAGGCACAAAGGTCTCTATAAATTGGGAAGTCAGAGCATTGTGATTTTGGCTGCAGCGTGTAAATGGACTTGAGAAGCTAAACTGCTGGAACCCAAGGGTAATTCTAGTGCCAAACATTTGTCTTCACGCTGTTCCTGTGCAGCTCAGCTTTGTCAACATCCCTGTGACTTAGAAGGCACTGCTCCTCCTTCCTTCACATATTGAAACTGTCACCTGTTAATGAAGTCATACTGAATGAACATAGCACACTCCAAGTGTATCCTGATTGTAGTGAATGGGGGACACACAAAGAATGGCCCTACCCTCCCCACCCCAAAACCATTTTACAGACCAAGGCTTTTTAGCAGGGAGAGCATGCAGAAATGTCACATTTTGCAGCTCTCTGCAAAGAGATACTCCCAGCCTTGCCTCCAGTTGGTCACTACCTGCAGCACACTCTTGCAGAATGGAAGTATGTTTATGGGGCACAGAATTCATTTTCTCTTTATCTCTAGGTGTCACAGAGCAAATTATTTTTGTTTCTTTTCTCCTAGGATGATTTTGTTTGCAGATTGTACAGCCTACAACATAGGATCGGAACCGTCACTATTTTTAGTGCAATTAACTTACTGTCACAGGATCCTTGTTTTCTAAATCAGACAAATTGACCTAGAAGTTCATCCTTATTTTTGTCCTCTGGGCTTAATTTAATCAGAAAAAAAAAACCAGTCTCTTGAAGTATTCTGATATGATTAAGGTATTTACTTAACTGATATCATTAGTTTAAATCAAAAAGTATTACCCCTTCAGGTTCATTTCCATGAACAGTTCAGAGAAGGTACAATAATTCAAGAACAATGTCACTTTTCAACTCATTGGAATGATTAACATATGAAAAGAAAGCAATAAATCAGTAACAATGGGGGAGTTGAGTTGACATGTTGGAGTAAAGCAATTCCAGAAGGAGGAACAAAAACTTCATAATAATAAATGTAATTGGTAGATCTACCAGTGTATTAAAAACTGTGTGGTTTTCACCAGCTATACAGTCCTGGATTTGAAAACAACTTGTCTTGGATATTATAATCTAAATGATATTATTAACTCAGTATGAACATGACACAATTGTGTTAGTGAGATAAAACTCCTAAAGTACTTTTACTCCTTGGTTTTAAATTTGCAGTGATTAGCTTAGTTGGTCTTATCAGGCAGTAGCCAGGTCTTGAGGATTTTCAGCCCCTGAAATGATATATTGGTTCACTTCAAGGCTGAATAAAAGACAGTGTTCAGCAGCAGAATCTCACAACAAATTCGTGCAAGATAGTCTCTCTACAGTATTGTGCTTATCCACTGTTTCTATTGCACAAGAAACAAAAGCAAACCAGGAACCAAACACATTTCAGTGTTTCAAGTTCAATAGAAAGCTTACTGTCTCAACAGATATGACAGATAAAAGATGAATATAAACATATAAAAATATATTTTAAAAAAAAAAGGACAAAGAACAAATGCTAGAATGACCCCAACAAGCAACATTCCCCACCAAACATCTGGACACTACAAACTCTGAGGAAGTTACTGCATCAGAATCCAGATTTCACAGCTGTCTTATAATGAGCAGAATCAAAACTTTAGATCTGATCATATCCGAGTTTTAAAGATGTTTGGATTTGAGCCTTAGTTTGGAGCTCTGGCTGAGTTACAATACATGCGTGTTTCTGAGCAAGTAAAATGATTGAGCTTTGTAAAAATCAAAACATTTTGAAATATAATTTAAGAGGTGCTTTACCATATTAGGGAACTGGATCAACTAATTTTAAATTTTCTTATTTAGAACTTACATATTCACTTAGGTAAAATTTTAACTGTGCACTCTCTGCTAGTCACACAAAATATGCACACATTTTGTGTCCATAAGTTCCACCTTTTACATGACAAAGAAGTATTGGACATTTAAGAGGCAACATAATGCCTTTTATCAATTTTGTTTGCATACGGTATTGCATTGCTTGGTAAGCACAAAGCACCATCTATTGAGTTGCTCACTTCTTCATAGCATGGTTTCTCGCAGATCACTCAGACTTCTTAACATTTTTTAGGTAGTTTGGAAATCTCGAAGATCTCTTGTATGTATCAGAATATTTTCTCTTTAAAGATAAAAGGCATTTTTGTTTGAATAAATCTGAGTAAGCAACACTTCCATGTTTCCTTGTTTGCCAGAGACATCAATTCATTTTGTACCGCAGAAAGATAAAATGTGGCCTTCAAATGCCACTGCTTTTAAAGACATTTTAAGTATTCCTTATATATAATGTGAGATGAAAATACTGAGACAAAAAGCACCTGACAGCAGTTTTTCAGAGAAAAATTATTGCAAAACAAAGTCTGAGCCCCAATACAATAAATGTTGTACCTGTGGATTCACACAATAGAGTTGACCTAAATAACAGACCAAGAGAAGGACCAATAGAACAGGTTCAGTTTTTTGCCACAGAACAGAAGCTCAGCATCTGCTTATACTACTGTATTCTGTTTCTCTCCCTCTTTTTTTGCCTGCCACTTCCCAAAAAAACCTGCCCAACTTGACCATTCCCTGTTTCCTTCCCTCTGTAAAGAAAAAGCCATCTGTCAAAATCCAGAGATTAGTCAAATGGTATCTGGTATTTCCCAAGGCTGCGTAGGCCCTTTTCCTCTTTCCTTAGGTACCATACCCATCATACATGTGTCTTGCCTCATCCAGAACCAGTGTATCAGAAGTAGCATGCTTCAGAAATAGCAGAAATAGAAGAGAAACTACCTTTTACCACTGTGTAGTGGTTTGAAAGCAAAACAAATGAGAGGCTCCAAGTCAGAGATACAATTTAATAGGAAAAAAGGAAAGAAAGTAAAATAAAATAGATGCAACAATACAAAAGACCACTGACAGAGTCAGAATACAACCTGAGCGGAGTAATGGAAGCAGTCCAGATGAGGTGGTCTTCCTGAAGCAGTGATCCTGTAGAAAGGTCTGGTAGCTCTGTTCCTCTGGGAATCCAGTGGGTAAGCGCCCCTCTGGTGTTCAGAGTCTCAGCTTATATCCAGGCTGGAATGCTTGGTTCCTCCCTCTGGGCGGAGCATCTCACAATGGGATGGTGAGTCATGTGATAAGGCCTGATGGGCCCATTAACAGGAGGTAGTCCAGGAGGGGGTTATCTGTGAGCTGTGTAGCAAAGGTGCTGATGGGCCCATTAACAGAAGATAAGCCAGAGTGGAGGAGGCAGGGAGCACTGCCTCACCTGGTTTCAACAGTTCATGAAGATGGTGATAGAATATACTTCAGCCCAGGACACACTCTTTCACAGGGGGCTCAGTGACACCTTCATAAAAGAGATGCATTGCTAAGACCAGTCAGTTGCAGTTAAAAACCCAGAGCACCAGTGTTTATTTATAGAGAGCTTCATTCAAAAGGTTGAAAGGGCAACACAATAACAAAATTATCTTTGAAATACTTTTTTTTTTCTCTCAGTGGAGAATCTGGGGATGTAGATTTTTCTTTTCATACAGGATATTTTCTGTCTTTTGTGATTTTCCAGAGCCGTGTATCAGACTACACTCCCCGATGGTTAGGTGTAACTGCCATCCAAAACCAGAAAATTCTTTAAAAAATTAGATTCAACTTGTTGTCAGAAATGCTTCTTTTCAGCTGTCCCACCCCTCTTTCTTTTTTTTTTTTAATACTCTAAAAAGCATTTGAAAATCTTCTAAGTGCTTTAAGCTTCTATGAGGGCAAAAAACATACTTAAAATGTTTCTCATATCCCCAGTCACGTGCAAGTATCAGAGCTTTTTAAATGAAACTGGTGATATTGCAAGAAATTCTTACAATGAACTTTGTCGTTTGACTGCATTGGTGGAGAGACCTGAAAGAATGCCACGTAAAAAGCCATGAACATAATTTAATTCTGGTTTCACTCCTCTGTGTCTACTATCAGTAATTAAAGAAAGATCAAGTCTTTATCAGCAATGCAAATTTGGATTCTAAACACACTACTGCCTTCTTCATCTTTACACATCCTTCATTACACATTTGTGAATTATATTTAAAACCAGTGTTAGGGAGTTCTATATGAACACAGACTTCTTATATAGACTGAAATTTTGAGCCAAGGTGAGTAGATGCAATTGCAGTCCTGAGTCTTAAAAAAGCGCTGTGAACCAGCTGTTTAGCTTCCAAAGATTTTCAGTCAGTCAGCTCAAGAGACTGGATGATATCCACACTGAAGTGGAAATGGGATATCACTTACTCTTATTGCACTGAAGCTTTATTTAGATAAGTGAAATCCAGATCATCATTAATTATAATCAAAGAGCACAGATGTCTACACTGGCAGGGATCTCTTCATACTGGCCCACTGAAGGTGTTGGTAAAACAGATAGTTTCCTAATAACTAGCCATTAAATTGCCCTACAGTTATTCCTACCTTGCTTCATGGTAGACACAGAAAGGAGGACAGTCAGGGAATGAATGTCTCTCATTTCTGCAGCCATGTAATTTTGAAAAGGAATAAATTCTGTTAGGAAAGAATCACAGGAAAACTTTAAGCAAGCAGCAGGAATAAATTCTTCAATTCATGTCAAATAAAAATCTCAAATCTCACAGGCCTGGTAATAAGATACATTGCTATGTACAGCTAACCAAAAGGGCTGTTGCAAAGCAATTATAACTATCAAAATTAATAGTCAAAGCCAAATGAAGAATCCACAAGTATAAAGAAACATAGGAAGTGAGTAGAAAAGTCAGAAGGACTCATAAATCTCACAGCTTCCTAGATGGACCCCCAGTTTGGTAAACCTCCCAGATGGTCCTCAGCAGGAAAACATGTTTTACACTACTGAGGAGAAAGAAAGAATTATAATTTTTGTTCCAATTTGATCTAACACAAAATAATTTCTTTACTCCAAACCCCATAGTTGATTAAATCATGAGGATATTAGTTGTCTCTTCAGTCAGACACCAGATAAAAATTATTATTGGTAGTCAAATTTGGTCTACATTTACTTGATTTTCAGAGCAGTGCTTCAGAGAAATATGACAGTGCCCAACAGTCAATCTTTTAAGTGTTCACCGAGTGGGGCAAGGGAGGGAGGAAGTGAAAGAGGGTGGAGAAGAGTCTTCTTTCCTTGGCAAAGAAATTACCCTCCATAGCAACTAGCAGAAAACTCAAAGCACGTATTAATAGAACTAAGCCAGACTGCAAACAATCAGTAATCCAGGCTCTTTTCAGACTCTATCAGGTCAGAACAAAAACACAGGAAGTATTTTCCTCACTTATCTTGGCTGAAGCATGTAGCTTTTTTTTTTTTTCACTTATTTGTTCTTGCGCCTAACCAGAAGATGAAATATAAAAAACAGATTTAAGAGAATTTTGATTGGGAGATTATGGAAGATTATTTTACTCGTGTTTTTAAGTGTGTTTCAAGTACTTCTCTGACAGTACTTAATTCTTCCTGTTAAAGCTTCTGGAGATAGAAGAGGTCATCAATCTGGTCACTACAGGATTTCAGTCTGATACAATGCTTGTTGAACCAACTGCAACATCACATTAGAATTCAGTTTAGGTTATATGAGTATAAATATACAAATATACACATATTTGCCTTAAACAGTGCAAATGAATTGTGTATTATTCAAATTACAGGTGCATCATAGGTGCATTTATTTTATCCAATAAATAGATGCATACTTTAACAATTTCTGTGTTTTTACAGCCACCAAAATAATTTCATCTATCAGGCTGGTACTCACAGCAAGGTGAATAAGTGCTGTGGTAACTATCCCATACTTAGCAGGTTTTTACCAGGTTGGGTAATATTAACAATATTTGATTAGCAAGTGCTATTGAGGATTTTGCACAAATGCACAGGGCAAATGAAATCAAATTTGAGAGGAAGATAGGAAGCCCTGTCAGACACTCTTCCCTTGGGAACCTCCTGGAGGAGATCAGGCCAGACAGGCAATACTTCTGCATCCAAGAGAGAGCATGTAAGTTTGTAGGAGAGCCTCATTTCCACAATGATGAAGAGGAGAAACGTTTCTCCAAGATCACAAGACACTACTTGGGTAGAGAGAGGAGCCAACAGCAGCTTGGCAGGATCTCAAGAGTCCCAGGGTAGCAGCCAGCAAGGGCGTGCATGCTACATTGCTGCAAAAAAGGAGAGCAAAGGCAGGTTGCTCTTCAGCTGCCTTGTTTGCACCAAGCCTACCTGCCTGGCTGGGCCTGACAGCCCAGCAGAGCCAGCACCATCCTGCTGCAAGGGAGCTCACTGCCTTGTCCCTATCTTTGCAGGATACCACAGTATCTGTGAGACACCCCAGGATTTATGCCACTCTCCTTCCCCAGGTAATGCTGTCAGTGCTCGTCCTGTGAGAGGATCCCAGTTGCCACCCCTCTGTGCCAGCAGATGCATGGAAACACGTGCTGCTTACTGCAGCAAGGAGTTGAAATGGTGGGATGTCAAGCATGAAAAAAAGAAGAAACCAGGGCTGTGCAGAGACCCATGGCCCCTCAAGAAAGTCTCCACTTGGAGCTAAAACCTCTCTGTGCACAAATTCCCTAATTCTCAGTCAACCTTTTGAATTCTTGATGTGGGAGGATACTGTGCAGGGATCATTAGAAAGCTTAATTTCATTAGAGTTTATAACCCTGGCAGTGATGTGAATTACAGCTGGTACCTGCTACAGCACCTCAATGCAAATATGGATGTGGCAGATAAAGGATGCATCCCAAAGGTCAGTGACTGCTGTCATGGGACAGGAAATTCCCACGAAGGATCACTGCTGGAGATGGGTGGGTAAATTGCCCTGTCCTTTCAGTCCTAAGGAGTAACCAAAAGAAGCAGAAACAGCAGCTGTCTTGCCTTCCCAGAATTACCAGCTCTGGAAAGGTCTGGCAGCTCTGGAACTCAAGCAAAGAGTCTTTCCTTTTCAGATGCCGCTGGGGCAGTCTACAGTTTACTTGAGCTCTCCATGGTAAGAGCCCTTCTTCTGTCTCCTGACCTGCAGCACATACTGTATGGTAGCAGCACATCAGACCACGCTAATTTCACTCAGTTTCGTGGCCTAAGTTCCTTTACAAAATCCTTTGGCATGGGAGGTACTCTGTCCATGTCACCCCACAAAAGGGTCATCAGAGCCTTGCACCATCTGATGGTTGTAATACCCAAAGCACAGGCCCATTCCATTCAGATGGCACTTTTTTCTGGAGACAGGCACAACCCTCCATTTCTGCCTTCTGTTTGTCTTTAAGGGAGCCACCATTCCTCCAAAACACAGTCAGCTTCCAGCTGAATGCTGTACACACAGGAACCTCTCTTTGTGACAGGGCATTTGCTTACTTCTGCTCTATATCTTTGGCAGCAAATTCTCAAGGGAATGGACCTACAGCCATTTATTTCTGACTGATGCAAACTCCAAAGTCTAAAGCTAGAAGTTCCACTGGGAACACTATGCTTTCTTGAGTATAAGAGGCCTGAAAAGCAGTGTAATTTCTCAGTCCAGTAGATGCAACTTGGTGGTGAAATCTTGGGCTCTTTCACTCATCTTCCATGTTTCTTTCCTCATTTGCCTTTGAATTTAACACAGGAATAGGCACGTTCAGGTGGCTGGTTATGTTGTTCTCCAGCTAATTCACAGGATAGAGTGGGAAAGAGCTTTCTGGGGTGCTACCCAAGAGTTACATTGCTACTGGCAATGGACTCTTTCCAGTACATCCATGTCTCTCTTATACTGAGGAACACAAAACTAGACACAGGACTTTAGATATGGCCTCACTAGTCCTGAGTAGAGAAGGATTGCCTCCTTCTACCTGTTGATAATCCCTTGCTTAATGCAGCCCAGCATCCCATTTACTGCAATGACACACTACTGGACTGCTCCTGCCCAGGACTGCGTACTTCTCATTGTTGAAATTTATGAAGCTCCTGTCAGCCCATTTCTCCAGCCAGATAAAATCCATGTGATATGCCAACATGACCCTCTGGTGTATCTGCCACTCTTCCCAGCTTTGTGTACCTTTGCAGAGGTCACACTCTGCTCCATTATCCAGCTTATTTATGAAGGGGTTAAACAGGACTGAACCAAGTATTGACCTCTCAGGTACTCTGCTAGCTACTGTCCTCCAAATACAATTTATACATGGAGGACAGAAAAGTATTTCAAGACAGCCAGTACAACTTCACCTAGGGCACGTCTTGTCTGGCTAACATGATGGTGGAGATATCTTGCCTTCTATGGTGGAGTAACTCCATCCATGAACAAGGGAAGGGTTACAAATGTCACCCATCTGGACTTCTGTAGGCAGGCCTCTGACACGGTCCCCCACAACATCCTTCTCTCTAAACTGAGGAGAAGATTTTGATGGATGGACTATTAGGTATGTAAGGAATTTTCTGTATAATTGTATCTAGAGAGCAGTGGTCAACAGCTTAGTGTCCAAATGGCGATCAGTGACAAGTGCTGTCCCATAGACATCTGTGTTGGGTCCAGTACTGTTTAATATTTTCATCAATGGCATAAACAGTAGCATTGAATGCATCATCAGCAAATTTGCAGACAACACCAAGCTCAATGGCACAGTTGACATGCCTGAGGGACAGGATCCCATCCACAGGGATCTGGACAAGCCGAAGGAATGAGAATTTCATGGGGTTTAACATGGCCAAGAGCAAGGTGCTGCACCTGGGTCACAGCAACCCCCAGTATCAATACAAGATGGGGAATAAAGAGATAAAGAACATTCCTTCCTGCCAAGAAGTACTTGGGAGTGCTGGTAGACGAAACTTGGACATCAACTGGCAATGTACTAAAATGTGTATTTTTACCTTTTACTATCCATGCAGTTTAATACGAATTCTGATTTTAAGATGCATGGTAAAACTTAAAAATCTTTCAAAGTGATAGACAATGAAGTTTGAATAATTAGACAACAGATTTTGTGATATAGCAAAAAATTTGGTGCAGTCATTAAAACAGGAAAAAATTCCTGAATATTATCTTCCTCCTCTTCTCTGTTATGTCTCTCTACCTCCAAATTTTATTACTCAAATTTACCTTTTCACAAACCACTTTTGGATGCATATCTTTGAGTCCAAGATATTAATGATAAGGTAAATAAAAATCCATTAAAAGGTGCTTTCTGAGAACAAATGAAAAAATGAAGCAATATTGAACACTTCCAAATGCAAACAGCATTTCCCTCTTCATCACCAAGATTCATCTCAGTTTCCCTGAATGCTATGCAACCCTTCCTCAGTGCATTAAATGTACTTGCAGGTATCTATCTTGGCCGGGTGCAAATGGCTCAAAGTTGTTAGACTTACTTGATATACTTCACTCATGCCATCAGAAGGAGTTGTTTAACCTATTTCAAAGGTTGCTTAACTATTTTTATGGTACTTGCTGAACACGGAATTAATCTCTCTCTGTAGTTAAATATAAAAAAAGAAAGGACAATGCAACTTCTCTTGTAAAATGAAAACATGCAGGGAATCCAGAGGTGTGCTAGTAATGCTTGACATTAGGAATGTTTTCTATAAGAGAAAATGGAAAGAAAAAGTACTTGTGGGCCAGCTAAGCAGAGATTTTCAAGATGATAACATTTCTTTTGCACTGTGCTGCTTTAGCATGAAGTTGCAAGTATCCAAACACATTTGAAGAACATTCTTTGGGTCTAGATAGGGCTAAAGCATCCCTTAAAAACTTTTAAATTACTTATCATTAATATGAACTGTTTTGTTCTTCATGGACTATAGAAACATACATATGTCACCAAAGAAAATGGATGAAGTAAGGTAAATTTTCAATTCAGGGATTGGTGAGGTGAAATGCTGGTCGTCTCTATGATACCAAATAAAATTCTTTACAAGACTGAATATGTTAGAAATGTCTTTATGCCATATTCTCTTTTTGAACTATACAAGTGTGAATCTTCCACTTTGAAGAATATTAGAAAAGTTTTACTTATTTCAAACACAACAAAGTTCCCTCAGATAATGAATGCTGCATAATTACTGTGAACCACAGATATATGAAAATGCGGTTTAAACATTAGGAATATCTCGGTACTCCCCTAAGCTCTCTGCTTGTTTGAAGCACTTCAGTGAAAACTGACAGTCTTAGGCAAATGTGTCATACTACATCGTACTGAGACACCATGTAGTTGAAAACCTCACTATTTTTTCTAATTTATTCTCTTTTGACCTAGAATTGCAGTTTATAATAATGCATTAAATATTGTCATGTTTTTGTGAGCTTCTGTTTAACGTATCTCATTTGGTTTGTACGGCCAGGGTCTGGTACTGGGGCGGGGTACACAGGGGGGTTCTGTGAGAAGCTGCCAGAAGCTTCTAATGTGTCTTGCAGAGCCAATCCCTGATGGATGCACCACTGCCCAAGGCTGGGCTACTTGGAGATCCTGATAATGCTTCTGTGATAATGTATTTAGGAAGGAAAAAAAAAGTGATTGCACAGATGTACTTGTTGCCAGAGAAGTCTAGAGTGAGAACATGTGAGAGGAACAGCTCTGCAGACACCAAGGTCAGTGCAGAAGGAGGGACAGGAGGTGCTCCAGCTGCTGGAGCTGAGATTCCCCTGCACCCCACAGTGCAGACCACAGTGAAGCAGCTGCAGCCCATGAAGGATCACAGGGATGCAGAGATCATCTGAAGCCTATGGAAGAGACCCAGTCCAGAGCAGGTGGATGCCTGAGATGAGGCTGTGACCCCGTGGGAAGCCTGTGCTGGAGCAGGCTCCTGGCAGGGACCTGCAGACCTGGGGAGAGAGGAGCCCACACTGGAACAGATTTCCTGGTAGGACTTGTGATCCCATGAGGGACCCACACTGGAGCAGCCTGTCTTGGAAGGACTGCAGCCCATGGAAGAGTGACCCACCTTGCAGCAGTTTGTGGAGGACTGTTGCCCATGGGATGTCACATTGGAGAAGTTCATGGGAAACTGTCTCCTGTGGGAGGGACCCCATATGGGAGCAAGGAAAGGAATCCCTTTCCTGAGTAGTGGGAGAAACAACATGTGATGAACTAATCATAACCTCCATTCTCTGTCTCCATGAACTTCTGGAGGGAAGGAGGCAGAGCTGGGAAAGAGGTTGGGGTAGGGGGAAGGTGCTGCTTAAGGTCTTAAAAATTTTCCTTTTATCCTGCTCTGATTTTATTGGTAATAAATTCAGTTAATATCTCTCATATCATGCCTGTTTTGCCTGTGACAGTCTCTGATGAATTATCATTCTCTGTCCTTATCTCAACTCAGGAACCTTTCATTATATTTTCTCTCCTCTGTCCAGCTGTGGAGGGGAGAGATAGGATGGCTTTGGGGAGTGCCTGGCATGCAGCCAGGGTCAACCCACTACACACACTTTTTATGGATTTCATCAGCACTTAAAACTAGCTACCAGAGTGGAAAATCACAATATTTATCTGATTTTGACAGCATACAAGAGAGATGTTGTAGGTTTTCAGATTCTATTAACCCCTTCAACTGAGGCTACACTGTTGATCTGTCTGACTTGTTTATCATAAGGTATAGTGACCCATTCAGCATCCCTTCAAGAAAGAAGAGCGGATTTTAGAGAGAAAGCCTGCCATAATGTACCATTTTAAAACATTCTTCATGTATTTCAAACACAAATTCTTACTAGTAAACCAACAGTGCTGTTAATCTAATGAAGAGGAACTCATCACTGTCATGTTGCTCTATTTTCTTATCATCTTCATCCTTTTGATAGTGTGTTAATTTCTTTCTCTACTCTCCAATTCCACTGGTTTCATCCCTATCAATTTCTTTGGTAAGGGCTATAAAACATATGGAAAAATTTATTCAAGCCTTAGGACTTCAATTCATTTGTCACTTCGTAACTACATCTACACATTGTGCCTTATTGTGCTCTAAAGTTTGGAAGGAACTCAGTTACCTACAGACCAGGAATGCGTTTTTTCCCTTTATATTTTGGCCAACTGTCTTTCCTCACTGTATTTATTAGCTTTAATAGATGAAATATGTTCTCTATTTTATTCCATTTATACAAAAAATTTATATTTTTCTACAAAAATTATTTCTATTTCTTAGTAACTTACACAAGGATTGAGTTTCACCAGGGTGTGTTTCCCTTGCCTTCAAACAATTAACAAGTATCTTCCGACATTTACATTTTTCATTTCTTTGTAAGCGTTGGTGTTAGAGATATATGCAGTGTACTGGCATCACAGAAGCTCTGCATCTTTGCATCTACTGATTACTACTCTATTTACATCCTTCAAAAAGTTAGATGCATTGCTGTTAGTATGTAAGTGAGGATTTCTTTTGAATTGCTGGAAGGAGCTTAATGGTATAAAACTCATGCACATGACACTGTTTTTATGATCTCTGTTTGTCATCCTCTAACAGCAGCCCAGAATGCAAACCAGTTCTGAATGGGGCAAAGTCCCCAGCTCTGTCAATGAACCAACAGATTGCGGAGGTGAAAAACAGCATAGAGAGTAAAAGATAGTGAATAAAAAACTTCACAAGTCTTCAGACTGTTCTGAGAGCCTAATCAGACACCAGGAACTGCATTTTGATCCCTTCTTAAAATCAACCACCTATTTCCCATAAAAAATCGTCTAAATGTAAGATCACCTGCCCAGAATTACTAAGAATTTCTGGATTTTTGCAGCTGTAATATAAGAGAAGCTGGTCAGAAAATCTAGCCTTTTATTTTTTGAAGATGTCAGAAATATATCAAGCATATCCACACAGAAGCTTATAAAAATATTTTGACTGGTAAATCAACACTTTGGAAATATATTTTGTATAGAGGTGTTGGGGTTTAGGATTTTTCCTTTTGTTTCTTTCTCTCAGGGAATTTTCTCCAATATGTGTTGCTACTAGGTACTTTAGAGAGACAAAAGAATTGGCCACAGCTCAGGGGGAGGTCCAGCTGGCGACTCTCCCTTTTTACCTGGGGGTTTCTCTGAGCAGGGCAGAGATACCAGGAGAATTGGGCTGGGGAAAAAGGATTGAGTGCAACTCCTACCTCTCTTGTGCTCCCAGCATCCGGAGGGGAGAGACACTGTGGTCACTGTGAGGAGAATTCGCCACCAGTGCTGGGCTCCATCTCCTGCTGCCTGTCTTCCACCCTTGCTGCTTCCAAGGGACCTGCTGGGGCACTGGGAACAGCTGCCCCTCGGGGTTTGTAAAGAAATGTTTTCTTGCATCCCTTCCCCTTTTGGGCAAGCTGCCATTGCCGCAAGCTCCCTGAGTCCACTCCACAGCGCCCCCTGCAGCTGCGGGGTATCACCACACCCGCCCTGTCCACCGGGAGCCACCAGCGCCCCCGCTGGCTCTGATCGGAACTGCATCAACGGGAAAGTGCTAAAAGGGTGGGAAGAGACTTCAGTGGGTTTTCTGCTTTTTTCCTTTTGTTGTTGCTACCATCGTTGTTGTTTGTTTGCCTTGTTATACACATACATACTGGTAAAGAACTGTTATTCCTTTTCCCATACCTTTGCCTGAAAACCCCTTAATTTAAAAGTTATAATAATTTGGTGGGAGGAGGGTTGTATTCTCCATTCCAAGGGAGGTTCCTGCCTTCCTTGGAAGACGTCTGTCTTTCAAATCAAGACAGAAGGCTAAGCTTTTTTGCTCTAAACTGGAAATAGTAAAAGCAGAAACTTGTGTGAAATGTTCACACAAGAAAATATTTTCAGACCTGACTGGAAGAGAGGAACTTATCCTAATAATTTCCCACTTATTACTTTGAGAGAAGAGTATTAAGTCAGGAGCTTCTTGTGTCTTGTATTTCCTTTGTGTCAAACTGAGTGGAATTGTAGGGCATTCTTCTTGATAAGACCCAGAGAGGAATCTCTAATTACTCTTTCCTAACCAGATTCCTGGGCTTCAGCTTTCCTGTCATCTCTCTGTGTGTGTGGATACCCACACTAGCTGGGCTCCTATTTGTACAAGCACTGACCCCAAGGATACCAGCTGCACAGGATTAACTGCTTGGGAATACTGCTAATGCAAGAAACTTTGACTGTTACTTGTTTTCTCTGTGCATTTGAGCAGCAACATCTAAAGGCTGTCCTTAAACTCTAGATTGTTGTTACAGACCTTAGTACAGGAGACTTTTAAAAGCAGATCTGCTTAATATAATTTTATGGAAAATATATGGAAAAACCTATTTTGGACAAGTTTAAGATATAATGGGTATTATGTAGGATTTTATAGCTGCTAAGTATTGATACGCAAAATTACCGTCGAATCACACCATGTTTATTTGTTAAAAAAAAAAATCCTCATTCTGTACTGAATCCAGTAGAAATAAGTAATCAGTTATAAATAAGTACAGTCATAGAACCAAAGTACTGAAAGACACAGGAGATGCACACAGCCTGATGCAGTGCACTGCTAAATACAGGCAGGAGTTAGAAATTTAGGGAATTTTTTAAAAGTGCTTTTCAACTAGTTCCCTGTTGTCTGAGCATCCACAACAAAAATAGAAAAACTACATAAAGTTTTACAGAATGTTAAGCAGATAAGGATAAAGACCAAATGGAAAATAACTGCTGATGCTATTCTAATATACAGCCAGAAAAGATGAAAAGTAGGAACTACTTTTGGTGTCCTCTGGAACATGAGTTCTCAAGGTTTACAGTCAATATGCAGGAGAAATGTGATAACAGGAAAAACTGAAAGTAAAAAGAATAATCTTAATAACAGAGATTCAGAAATTGGTATTATTTTATCAACATTTTCTCCTTCAGGGCAAGCTTCTTAACAAGTAGATGTTCATCCTCTACATAAACATAAGTTATCCTATGTAAACCATGAACAAAATGTAAAATTAGAGGTGTTGTTTCAATCTGTATACTGGAAAACTGTAGAGTGAAAAAGTAAAGGTGCAAGTTGTACAGTAATTTTCCAAAATATCAAAGTATCTGTAGATACCATCTTATGTAACAGAGTCCTGAGGGAACTTGCTGATGTTTTAACTAAGACATTTTCTATCACAATTGAAAAGCCATGGCAGCCAAGTGAAGCTCCCAGTGACTGGAAAAAGAGAAACATTGCTCCCATGTTTAAAAAGTGGAGAAAGGAGGACACAGTGAACTACAAATTGGAGAGCCTCACCAGCCTGGCAAAGTAATGGAGCAGATCCTACCAGATGTGCTAAGGCACATGAAAGACAAGGAGGTGATCTGAGTCAGCCAGCACAGCCTAAGGACACATCCTGCCTGACCAATTTGGTAGCCTTCTATTATGGAATGATGGCAACAGTCAACAAGAGATAACTGACAGATATTATCTGTCTAGACTTTTGTAAGGCCTTCAGTATGGTCCCACATGATATCCTCATCTCCAAATACAGGGTTCATTGATGGACAATTGTCCTAGGCTACAATGCAAGATGTAACCAAAAGTATGTATTCTATTACCATCTGTTAAAACCAGGTGGGACAGTGTTTCTTTATCTCTTCCACTCCTCATAACTCTAGGGAAGGTATCTTCTGTTAATGTGCCAGCTGTTAAAACCAGGCTGGGCAGTGTTCTTTATTTCTTCCATGACCCATCTGTCAGGGTCCGCAAGTACATGTGGGGAACCTGATGCTTAGTTTTAAGGATCTCAAAGCACAAATGACACAGCAGGGGACAACTCAGTTTGCTCAATCAAAAATGCACCTTTATTTAGTGCCAACAAATGCGATAGTGGGGATTTGAAGGGAAATAAAGGAGAGCAAGAAAAGAGAAAGAGGGGGTGGGTTATAGCTACCAACGGAGAGACGAAATCCTCGAGGTCCGAAGTCCTTGTGGTCTGGCCAATAGATCCATCTTCGTGCTTGGGGTGATCACAAAGTCTGTGGTTAAGTCAGGGGTCCTTATAGTCCTCTCCAAAGCGACAGGCAGTTGGCCAAAAAGGTAGCGGAAATCATTACAGTGTGTTCATTTTGAGAACTCAGAACTCAGAACCTGTCAGCAGGTACAGTGTCAACCAGTACAGGTCAGCAGGCGCAGTCACTTCACTGTGACTTGCCCATTGTTTCTGCTCAGGTTCTGATGTTCTGATAGAAATGGGTGCTGGGTTTTTCCATTGAACACACCTGCAGGCAGGACTTGGCCAACATCCCACCTCAGCCAGGCCAGAACTCCTGTGCTGAGATTTTAGAGTCCCTTTTAGGGGTTTCAGTCTCTGTCCTTGATGATGGTCGTGAGGCAGATGAGGGATCTTTGAACTGCCTCTTACACCATCCTCTCTCCAAGGGGTAGCTTCTGGTAATGGGCCATTGAGTCTCACTGCGCGACTGATAAAATTACGTCATCCCATTGTGAGATGCTCCACCCTGGGGGAGGAGCCAAGCATTCCTACCTGGATAAAACCTGAGATTCAGAACACCAGGACAGCCCGTTTCCACTGGATTCCCAGAGGAAGACCAGACCCATCTCACCACCACTGGACTTTCAGAGGGAAACTACACCCTTCTACTGGATCATCTCTGCTCCAACAGAACCACACCTGTTACTCATGGAGGACTTGATTGCACTGCTACCAACCTGATCAATATGGTATCAGGTTGCATTCTGACTCTGTCAGTGTTTTCTTTTTGTTTGATTGGGTTGTTCTCTTCTTTTTCTTTTTTTCTTTTTTTTTCCTGTTTTTGTTTTTTGGGGTTTGTTTGATTGTTTGTTGTTGTTTTTGTGGGGTTTTTGTTTGTTTGTTTTGGTTTTTTTTTTTGTTTTTTGAACTACCACATTTTTATTTTAGCTTTCCTAGTAAAGAACTGTTATTCCTATTCCCATATCTTTGTCTGAGAGCTCCTTAATGTGAAAATTATAAAAATTCAGAGGGAGGGAGTTTACATCTTCAAGGGTGTCTCCTGCTTTCTTTAGAAGATACCTGTCTTTCCAAACCAAGACAACAATTCAGTGGACAAGGAATTGGATGGATGGATGGATGGACACAGTCAGAGAGTTGAGGTCAATGGTTCTGTATCTCGGTGGAAGATGGGGACAAGTGATGTCCCTTGGGTCTCTGTCTTGGGACAAGTACTCTTCAATATCTTCATCAATGACATTGATAGTGGGATTGAGTACACCTTCAACAGATTTACAGATTACCTGAAGTTAACAGGTACTGTTGACCCATCAAAAAGATGGGATGCTATCCAGAGGGACCTAGACAAGCTTCAAAAATAAGTCTGGAAGAACTGCGAGAAGTTCCACAAGTCTAAGTACGAGGCCCTGCAGCTGGTTTGGGACAATCACAGATATAAATACAGAATGGGATAAGAAGTCATTGAGACTGACCTTGCCAAGAAGGACTGAGGGTTCTTGTGAATGAAAATCTGGGCATGAGCCAACACTGTGTGCCTTCAGCCCAGAAGGCCAGTCCTTGGTCTGCGTCCGAAGAGGTGTGACCAACAGGTGAAGGGAGAGGATTTTCCCCCTCTACTCTGCCCTTGTGATTCCCCACCTGGAGTGCTGTGTCCAGCTCTGGGGTCCTTAATACAAGAAATACATGGATCTGTTAGAGCATGTCCAGAAGAGGACCATGAAGATGATCAGTCGGCTAGAGCAACTCTCCTATGATGACAGACTGAGAGAGCTGGGGTTGTTTAGTGTGGAGAAAAAAGGCTCCAGGCTGACCTCAATGTGGTCTTAGAGTACCCTAAAGTGCCTTATAAAACAGGAAAGGGATGGTTTTTTATGGGCAGAGAGTGACAGGAAATGGGTAATGCATTTAAACTGAAAGAGGATTGGTTTAAACTAAATATCAGGAAGAAATTCCTTATTCAGAGGGTGATAGACCATTGGGACAGGTTGCTCAGAGAAGTTTTGGGTGCACTCCTTCCTTGAAGTGTTCAAGGCTAGATTAGATGGAGCTAGATTAGATGTGATCTAGAAAAAGATGGTCCTGCCCATGGCACGAGAGCAGGAACCAGATGATATTTAAGGTCCTTTCCCAAGACGTTTTATGATTCTGTGGTTTTATAAGACTCTGTATGCAAAGGTGCGGTGTTTCTCTAGGGGCTTTCGCCCGCGCTTCCTGGCCAGCTCTGGCACCGGCATTGCAAAAAGGCACAGTTCTCCATTCTGGAATACAGTTGTGATCCTTTGGGTCCTTGCCTTAGCAGAAGCATGAACCATGCGAGAAATGAAGGGATGGAACTCTGGTGGGGAACTTCAGCTGGGTTTTATTAAATCCACACAACTTCCTTTCACCCAGGAGTCAGCCCGCCAAAAGCCCACTGAACCAGCTGGTTTTCACCTTAAATATGGGGGTGGGGGAGTGGAGAGGATACAACTTGGAACCAATCCAGATTGGGAAGGGAGTGACCCCGAACCTAAATGACAACCCATAAAACAAATCAAGGAACAAAAGAGAAAGGGGGACCTGGACCCCACCAACCACTTGACGTCCTCACCAGAACTTTCCAGAGATCAGGGTGAGGCTTCGAAGTGACAGGCAGGACCCAGGTGTCAAATAAACAATGATTGATTATTAATAATAACTGGGGTAAACCATAATGGGGTAAAACACGGGGTACATAGAAAAAAACATTTTGAAACAGTATAAAACAAACAAATGCATATAGAAAACTGGGAAAACCCCAAAACACACCAACCACTATACCTGTATACTTTAATCTGGGTCTAGGATGACTTGCTGTCTTGCCACATCTTTAATTACAGACATACTCCAGAGCCTATTGAAAATTGTTGCTAAAGCTTATTTTTCTCAGAAAAATTATGACTTATCAAGTTACAAACAATCTCCAGTGGCCTTTTTCTTAGAATACCAAGTCAGAGTAAAACACCTGAAGAAAGTAAAGGTTTTAAATATTTTTCTAAAGCTAGAAATAGTAGTTTTTTTAGGACTTTGCTTGTTTGTTTCTACTGAAACTCAGGGGGAAAATGGCATATAGAATGCATAAGCAAGAAGAAAACAGCAGTAATTTTGCTTCAGCGGAACACTTAAAAACAAGATAGCAGAACATTGAATCTTTTCACTCTCAATTTTGGGTTAAAAGCATGAATTTACAAAGAAAAGAAAAAATTCTCCAGTGCTGAGACATTTACACGTAAGGAATCAAAAATCACATTTTAATGTAAGAAAAAGTTATCTCTCACAAAAAGGGAGAAAATATTTTGAAGCAAGATAACTTCTATTCTTTGATAATAACATAATCTCATGGGGCAAAAAGAACGCCAGATAACATGACATTGATGAGTTGACTTATTAATTAAGTGGACCAAACCAGCAGGATAGACTGTTAGGAAAAAGAGTGTGCACACATGTACACATGCACAGAGTATCATGCTAGCATGCTGAGGATGCAGAGAAAGTGACACTATTTAGCGGCTCCATGATGGGCTCTGCCTGAGGGCTTGGCAGACAGTGTTTTAACAGTTGAATTCTGGATGTTCTGTTTCTTCATGGTCTTAGAGGTCCACATACCAGCTTCCCCAAGCTCTTACTGCTGGGGACGTTTATAGCCACATGCTTTCTCAAATGGATACACAATGGTATCACACAAGGCCTTTCCATCTGTTTCAGGAGTTGTTCTCCTTGCACTTTTTGATCCATGGTCCATACTATGGATCATTCCACTCAGTTCTTGCTTGCTTGCCTGCCACCTGTGTCTTGTTATGCTTTGGTACCTTAGGTAAATGGTTGCAATAATCCTGCAGCATATAAAAGATACTTTGAGACAAAAATATCAAATCTGTGGAAAAGAATGAAAATTGAAATATCCTATGAAAACTATTTATTTTCAGCTATCACAAGATATTTTGCCATCTGTTCTGTCCAGAAGTTTTGAGAATCTATTGCAGCACAGAATATCCAAATAATCTGGCATTGAGACTGCACATTCTTTGGAAACCCTGTGTTTTGTAATCCAGATGGGTTTAACTATAAGGAATTTCCTTTGGTCTTTAGGAACAAAGAACAAGCAGATACATTTGCTGTCTCTAATGATGCTTTGAAAGGACCAAGGAATAAAGATAGCAAAGATTGGTTGCTAGAAGGGATTTTCCAGAGCTCATCAACAAAACATTTCTACTTTGCACATTCATGATACTTGCAAGGAATGTGCTGACACTGTCATGCCTGGAGCAGAGCTTTTAAGCCTTCCCTCCTTCAGTGGTGTGCTGGTGGAAGCAGAAGCTTGTATCCATGGAGCTCTATTCCCACTCTTGTGTTCTTCACTTATTTTTCTGTTCCAATAAGGACAAAAAAACCCCTAGTTTCTTTTTGTCAGACTGTTTTTCTTTTTTTTTTTCTTTTAAATTAATTCTAAATTTTAATTAATTCTGAATTCCTAACTCTAGGAATAGTGAAAGTCTAGGAATAATGTGTCTCTGTCCAATGCTGGACAAAGACACATTTTACAAAGCATTGGCACTGATGATGACATTTGGCATTGATGATGACATTTGGCACTGATGATGACATCTCGGGTGGAGTCATGCAGGGAAACATGGCAATGATTTGCTCTCACTGCTCCTGTACCTTTGACATCATGTGTCTTTTCTGCTTCATCTATACCAAGTTTCCAGTGCCTTAATTTATTATCCTCTTGCTTCATCCAATCTCTTCTTCTGCACATGGGCATAAGGTTGATATGATTATAATCTTGTTATGTGGATGGTTTTAAGATTTCCCACGAGGGGTACTTATTTCAGCATTTTCAAGAGGTATTTTAAGCTTTGCTGTTTATCAATAGGAATAACTTTCAGAGTGACCCTGGAGAATGCAACTTTACTCCTAAAACCACCTATTGTTCCTTATTCTCTCACTTCTATCTAGCAGTCGAGTTACAAATTAGTTATATTCTTAGACAGTATTAGTTCCCACACCTCCTCTTATTTGTAATGCATTTTTAGAGAAACAAAGAAAACAGGTTTAAAATTATCCTATGCTCACAGTGAGCACTGAGACAACAATTTCAAAATACACTTTGTAAAAAGAGGTTTTTAATCATTTATTCCTCAGGGGCTCAAATATTAACTAGTTATAATAATGAAAAAATTCTGCTACTAGAAGGAACCTCAATTAATATATGTGAAATAGTCAGGGAACGTCAGATATGAACTGTCAAAATTCTTGCATTCTAATATATTCCTTGAGACAGTTTGGCCTAAAGTAAGCAACTGTCCTTCTAGCTTAAGGCTGACAGATGAATTTTGTGACAAATAGTTTGTGTGTGAATGAACAATTTCAGAAGGTATTCATATTTTTCTTTTTTTTTTATTTTATGTTTTCTGAAGCTGAGTATCTGCCATTCTATTATTATATGGGGCAGAAGAGAGAAAAATCTTAGTTTAAGAGTGTTTGTCTGACTTAAATAATAAAATTTTGTGCTGGAATGATTTGTAGCGAGCTGACAGCTAAAAATAACTTTATACAGGACAGACTGGTAATGTGGATGCTATTGAACCGTTTTACTGGACTTTTCAACCCTTAGATGTGTTTTTTTAACCAATTCTGAAGGTCAATGTGGCAAAAAAACCCTGCCTACATTATGAAAATGTGACAGATGAAAGTAAGTAGCGTGAGCTTTAGCAATTTCCACAGCTTGGACTTTTGTGTTGTCTAGGGAGTTTAAAATTCTAATATTCAGGTTTTGATGATATTTAAAAAGCAGACTTTCAAAATTTTCGTTGTACAATAGCCATTATCTATAGAAATCTCTACGTCTGTTTACGGTGTCCTTTAAAACTTTACATTTCAGAGAGAGTGTATCTATTTAAAAGCTAGGAACGCTAAAATTAAATGTCAGGGTGCCCTCTAATGGCTCACAATAGTAGCACCAAACAGTAACAAAAATGAGGCATTTGTAACGCACCGTGGTCCAAAATAATTGCATTTAATTTCAAGCATCTTGCACTCGCCAAAAACAGATTTACATCCCTCTCACATCTTGAAAAGGTGGCAGTACCATAGGCTGCATGAAGCCTGAAGAAACTGACTGGCTTCTCCTGTGGCTGCTGAGTGCATATCAGAATGAACCACAATCATAATGCATCAACAAGGTTGAGCATCATCAATTGACAAAATGCTATGCCGGGTATGAAAATAGAAACTAAGTATGCTCTGTTAAATTTTCTACATCTCATGAGAGCCTACAAGATCAGCAAGGATTGTGAAATTCCTGGTTCTGCATGGATTAGTTCCCTACAGGAGCTGTGACAAAAATGGGCTGCTGACCCATGTAAAGCTTAGAAAAAGGTGGACAGTTGCACATTAGCAAGAGGGAAACAAACATCAATTAAAAAAAGATGTCTCAGATATCAAGTGAAAACTTCTTGTGCAAAACATTTCCATTCCAAAATGGAAATATTTGCTCTGAAGTAGCAGCAGCTGATTGCTGAGCATCAGCATTCAGTGTCTGATATGCAGAGGAAGATTTTAACACTGTGCCTCCAGTTTCTACCAGGGTTTTAGTATCTCTCAAAGTGTGCATAGAAGCCGCATAATCAGACTTGTTTCTTGGTACCTCTCTTCATACTTCAATATTGCAGAGAAGCTGGAAGCAAGAAATTTTCTTGGATTACGGGGAATTTCAGAATTCCATGAAGTTTCTTTAGACATAAAGAAATTAAAAATGTGCAAGCTGGGCATTATTTATTACTTTTGCAAGCTGAGACTCAGAATATAAAAGAAGCACTGATGCTTGTTGCATTATTACTTGACAGGTCCTCTGACATGAAGGTCTGGAGAGCACATGACCATTTAGCTGCATAGTCTAGTGAAATGCTAATGTTCTGACCCCAGATAACTATGAAATTGCAGTGCATAAATACCTCTTTGTTGCCAAACAACATCCCAGCATTCAGTGGAAGACACCTTCAGCTTCTGTTTTAAGACTCTAAGCAGAAGTTTAAAGTATGAACGCTTTCTAAATATTCTTAAACTGTTAAAAGTAAAATGCCTGGCCTTGAATAAATGCAGAAATTTTGTTCTGGCTGGATTAAGACCATAGTTTTACAGAAGAGGAAAACAACAGATTTTTTTCTCTAGTCCATAGTGCAAATTCTGAGAGCTTTATGCACATTCATATCTATCGTCAACCACTCTGTGAAATTTGGTATTATTATCATCCCTATTGCACAGCTGGAGAATTTAAACTAACTGCCCAGGCAACTCTTCTCTGTCAGAATGCGAAATCAAATTTATACTGAGTTCCATCCTAGAACCTAAAACTGATCAGCTAGAATGTGACCTTCTGATTTTGGGAATCTCATGAGACAGTGCTAGACTTCCAGGCCAAAGCAAACAGTAACCTCACGATGCTCCAAAGTGAAAGCAAGGAGTTTCTGGGAGAAGGAACGCTGAGGATATGGTGAAATGATCTAAAATGTCCTGCCTCTGGAGGCATACTTATTTTTAACAGCTATCTCAGATTTACACATAGCCAAGTTCTGCTCTGTCATATATGACATTGTGGTGTACTAGGCTTTTTGTTCTCTTGATCAGAAACATTAAAATGATGGACTAAACATTCCAGCTGCCTTCTATTTACTTTGTATCTGTAGTTTGTTCTACTGGAAGATGACACTTTAAAGCACCTGCTTAGAGGAGTTGCAGACTGCTCTGCTGCCTTAGCACCACTCTTCCCTATATCCCACAGAGGAACTGGGTACAACATTCAATCAGAAGATCACTGTAGGATTGATGAGGCTGATGTGTCTGCAGTTTCCTCTAGACTAATCACCACTGTGTGGTGATGCCTATCTTCATACTGTGTCTTTTCCTCATGGTCCAAGTTTCCATTATAGTAACTGGAGCAGCTTACAAGCTATTGTGGCCTAATGCAAAACGACTGTGAGAGGCCACATTTTTTCTTAAGTTGAAGAATTAAATTATGCTTGAAGGATTTTCCATTTATGATTATTTTTCTCTTTGTGCAGCTTTTTTTTTCTAGGAGAACCCCTGACCATGTTTCACTTCCAGGCTAAAATCAGAGAAATTCCAGGAATACACATCCTTTATCTAGAAGAACAGAAAAGAAATAAAATTCCTCCCTTTTTTTCTTACTCCACTGTTTCCATATGATTTAGGAAGTATTCATTTCCAGCATCACCTGAAAATTCAGCAATAAGAGAGGACGGTTCTGGTGAAACTTCCTACTTCCAGTTTGAACTTCCTTTCTTCCTCTTCTAAAGCTAAGAAGGTCTTGTTCGTCATGGAATCACATACATGGGTGGAAGCTTCAGGCATATGATACATTCCTACCCAGGAACTTCTGGGTTCTTCCTACTGTGATCTCTGGAAGACCCAGGTAGGTGGGGTTATGAAATGTTTAACTGGGACTGCCCAGTTATATTAAGTGCTCCAATTTTTGCTCAACATTTTAGATGTATTGAAGACCAAATCACCCAACAGATCTCAACATGAGTCAAGAGAATTTAACTGCATACTGCACTGAGTTCTACTTGCAAAACTGGCAGAGGATTATCTAGCTTATCAATTGCAAAGGGTCACAGTTGAGTTTTTCCAAGCTTTCACTGCTTCTGAATAATAAGTGCAAACACTTTAGGAACTTTACAAACAAAACTCATGATGGCAACTGGGCTAAGTAAAAACTCAATGGGCACTTCAAGAAACCAAACTTTAAATACAGGCACTTCAAATTCATGTTAAATGTTTGAAACTTCACCAAGGTATCTGTGGAATTCTTCTTCTGCAGTGAGTTTGGTGCAATTATGCAAGTTGTATATTGTCACATCCACTATTAGATGCCTCAGTATCCCTCAAATTCTTCAGTCAGTCAGCCATTATAACTGTAACAGTCATAGAGAGTCATAATGCATAGCATATACCAGCTAACTTTTACAGTGCTATGATTTTACTGTTTCCAGCAGAAACAAAGGATGTTCTTCCTCTCTTAAAAAAAAATAAAATTGGGAACACTGTACCTTCAGCTTATATATGTTCAAGACTTAACGAGACATGGTACTGAGCAGCATTATCTAATCATACCTCCTCTGAGAAGGAGGTTGAATTAGACTCTAAAAATTTAAATTTTCCCTTGGTTTTTTGAAAATTTTTATCACCAACTAACATGAAAATAGATTACATACTTAACTGTATTCAATATTAAGAATCTTGCCATCATTTAAGTATCAAAGTGTTTTAGGATACCATTGTCTGCTCTACATACAGATAAGGGCTACAGAAATATATAGAATTTATTAGAGTCCTTTCATATAACATTCTCTGAGGTTTTACATCATAATAGTCGAACTGATGAACTATGTCAGGGGATAGTGAGGCAGATGGAACACTGAATGACTGGGCCCAGACAGTTGTGTTCAGTGGCACAGTGATCAGACATGAATGGAATACACCAATGACCACTGGTAATGGGTCCAATCTTGCTCAGCTTGTTCATCCATTAAAGTAGGGCTGGAAGAGGATCAAGAACACAGCCAGAGGACTGGAGCACATCTTCTACAAAGAAAGGCTGAGAGGGTTTGGGTTGTTCAGCTGGGAGAAGAGAAGGCTCTAGGGAGACCTTATTGCAGCCTTTCAACATATAAAAAAGGCTTATAGGAAAGATGGAGAGAGACTTTTTAAAAGGGCCTGTAGAGATAAGACAAAGGGCAAGTATTTTAAACTGAAACAGGAAAATTCAAATTGGAAATAAGGAAGTAATTGTTTTACAAGGAGGATGTTGAGACACTGGAGCAGATTGCCCAGAGTAGTTTCCTCATCACTGAAAATATTCAAACTCAGGTTGGACAGGTCTCTCAGCAACCTGATATAGTGGAAAGCCCATGGCAGGGTGGGGCTTGGAACTAGACAATCTTCAAAGCATCCTTCAAACCCAAGCCATTCTATGACACTGTGATTTCATTATTAATAGTTTGGAAAATTAGGCACTCTCCATAACTTTGAAGATGATACGAAACAGGGAGAAGTGGCTGATACAGAAGGATGTTCTAGCATCTGGAGGGACCTGGACAAGTTGGAGAAATGGTCTTCATGAAGTTCAAGAAAGTGAAATACCTTTTAGATCGTCTTTGTGGTATGGAAGCACAGCACAGCTAACAGGGAGCTATCGGAAGTCACTCATGCAGCTCATGGAGGGTGGTGTTGGTGCTCACCGCAGTGGGGAGGTGAAATGGGAAATAGCTGTGGGATGCTAAGTCCAGGGCACTATACCCATAGTCCAGGGGTGTGCAGCCCACAGAACCCTGCCACAGGGTCCCTATTTGAAGCCATGCTTTCTCTCTCTCTGCATCAGTCCTCACGTCCTTAGCAAACCTCTTGAATAACCTTGTAAACCTCTGGTCTGGGAGGAGACAGAGTGACTATGGGGGTCATTATAAATTCTACTAAAACAGCTGTCTTGGTGAATTTACAGCTGGTGCTTACTGAAGGACATTGCTGCCCACGTGATGCTCTGAGCACAGGACATGCCACATGTCCTGTTGAGGGACAGGAAAGTCCTTACATGAGCACTGTTGATAATATTTGGATCAATTGCTGAATCCTACAGTTTCAGACAGCGACCCAAAGAAGTACCAAATGTATCTGCAGGTGCTGGGAAAGCAGATCTTGTCAGAGAGAGACTCAGCCTCTCCTGAAGCCTCTCCATTCACAGATGTGGAGTGTCAGAGGACCTTGAACCCCTTTATCTTTCCATGCATTGTGCATGGGATTCTTTTCAATCCCATGTTTTACAAAAGGTGGAAAGTGAAGGACACAAGCTCTAAGCCCTGTGCAAGGGTGAAAAAGAACCGTGATGCTGGCTGCCACTACCCCACCAAATGAGCTGTGGGCCAGGAGATGGCGCTCACTACCAGGGCTTTAGCTTGTCCACTGTTTGCCCTAGCGGCACCTGAAAGGGAGATGTTTTCTATGCATGTTTTAGAGCTACCAGAGCTTTCAAGAGCCAGCAGCTCTAAGGAGGCATAGCAGAAGCTGCTGTTTCTTTGACTGTTCCACTATGCTGTATCTCCAAGGAAAAACTAACTAAGATAAACAGCTTAGAAATTTTCTGTACATTACAGTGTACAGCAAGAAAATGTATGACAAATCTGTTCCCACCTTCTGCAATATGATAGATCAAATTTCAAGGAAAGACAGCAAAGCCTTCTGGAAATTTCGCGAAGTCAGTGCTTGAACTACCAGAGTGCTAAAAGTACAAAAATAATAAAATAATAATTGCAGAACATTCTAGACATTCTGAGCTTAAGTCTAAGACAACCTACTGTGCTTTATAGAAAGTTAAACATATCTATAAAATGTACTTGCTTTAAACAGAGTTACCAGAGTATATGCCCAAATTAATTGTGTCATCTGCCTATCACAAAGTCAGCCTACTACTGTGCTGGGAAGAACATCTATTTCCACTGAGCTACACACACCTGAATACTTGCCTTCATTAAATATGAGAAGCTTAGGATACATTCTGAAGTAGAACTATTAGTGTACATGTGGCCATAAAGATTTGCAAGACCTAGAAGTGTAAAAAAGTCCTCATAGCAGTTTTCAAGTCTTGTCAAAGTAGTTCATGTGGGAAAAGCAGTATGACTATCTTCAAAAGAAAACTCTCTGTAAGCCAGATTCGAATACAAATTCTGGATGTTACTACCATCTTCTTTCTTTCTGGAGGGAAGAGGCTTTTAACATTCCAAGAGGAATGTTTTAAAAGAAGTAAAACCCCACATTTTCAATCACTTCTTTATTTAAATGGAGAACTGTTCAGGGAACTGTTGGGTTATTTTGCCATGTTTTTCACAAAGATTAACTGCAGTAAATAAAGCAGGCCAAGAACCTTACAGTTCAACAGAAAAAAAGAAACCAACATCAAACCTAAAACATTTAGCTATATTTGGCAGTTGATAGCTCAGTGCTGGCAGGCTTCCTAATTTCTTCTGTGAGGAGCAGCTCTGCAGCCAAGTTTGGTATCTAGGAACCCATGTCATATTTTTACAGTATTTCTGAAAACATACACAAGCAGAATGACAGTAAGTCTCCCAGAGAAAAAAAGATCACATCCATCAACAACATAGCTTATGTGATTCTAGAATGAAAGAGTCATCGAGCTCCATAGGTAAAGCTTTGAACTATCTCATGTGCGAAAGCAAACACCCTCCTGTTTCTCTTTTTGGATCACCCTCTTTATCTTAGTACTGAAGATTTAGATGCAAACTTTTGTCAGCCCGCTCTTAGCCAAGTCAGATTTTGATCTTAACATCTCAGGAATAAAGTATTCTTTAGGTATTACCTGCAGGAGACACAGAAAAGAGCAATAAGGAAGTGCCAAGAATTGTGCAACATGTCAAGACCAAGCCCATGTCATCATGATGACTATTCTGTACAATCCTTCTGGTCCCAGCTGTTGAAAGACACTACCATACCCTACACCTTAAAAACCAGGGCCCCTCAGCAGGGTGGGGCAGCACTGCATGCCAACCACCCTTTTGCTCTAAATCATGGAAATTTATCTCTGAGGTTGTTGCCCTGTGGTTGCATGCTCTCCACAAATGCTACAGAATAATAATCTGACAAAACAGAGTGTGCCACTGCAGTACTTATGACTGCTAGGCCTTGATAATTAACATAGTTAACAGTCCTGTAACTGTCTATAGTAATACTAACAGTAACTGTAGTATGGCACCATTAACGCACCTGTAAAAAGGTTTTAGGTCCATTGAGTTTGAAACAGATTTCTTCTAATCACTGACAGAAACTTCCTTAGTAGCCAGCCATAGGATATAGGACTGAACTGTAATAAAAAGTTACAGGAATTGTACATGTATCTGTATTTTTTAAATAGTTAGGGTTGGAAGGGACTGTAAAATGTCACCTAGTCCAAGACCCCTGCAATGAACATCTTCAACTACACCAGTTTGCTCAGACCCCTGTCCAGCCTGACCTTGAACTGAGACTTGAATGAGGCTCTGAATGAGCCTTGAATGCCATCTCTGAAAGACTCTTCTACTCTATCAGTCTTGTCAAAATGCACTGGGACATGAACAAACGGCAGAGAGCAGAAGAGAGGAAAAATAAAGAATGAGAAATACTCTTAGCAGAGGGAACACCAAGGCTGAAGAACAATGAGGTGGAGACCGTCCATGACACGCCAGCAGATATTTGCAATGAGTTCTGTGCACAACTCACCACTGAAAAAGGAGGAAAAATTAGGAGGGAGAAGCAGCAGAGAGGAGCTTTCATGGACATACTGCACACCTACAAGTTCCTATGCCAATGAGCAGACGGTGGGGAGAGTCAGGAGTGAATTTGAGCTTGGGAACTGGGACAGGAAAAGAGAGTCTTTTTGTCCTCACTGGACAAAAATACTTGAATTGATTTAAACTAGTTTTCTCCAAGTCAGGTCTGTTTTGTCTGTGACGATACCTCTGTTTTTTACTTAAAACCATAAATAAATTGTAAGTTACCAAGTCTTTAAGCTTCATTAGCATTGTGGATACCAGGATTCTTTGATAAGAAATAACCTGTGTCTACAAGACTGCATGCTGGTCATTGAGACACTAATTTAATGTGGTCAGTGTTAAGTTCATCCTGCTTATAAAGGCCATTATATGCATGAGACTTGACTGAAATAAAATGATTATGCCAGAAAAAAAAAGAGATTTTTTGCATTTGCAGGAAATGAGGAATATGCTTCCTAAAATAGAATTCTTGTTAGCTGAAGTTATCAAAAGAGATTATAAAGCAACAAAGCAAAAATCCACAACATTATTCTAGTTATTCTCTCAGCATTTATTTGAAATAACAATACTTTCCATGATATAGTTTATACATTAAGCAGTAGGGAATTGTCTTCATTTCACATCATCCAGTACTGAAGTAGCACATTTGAAGCAGCACATTAAACCTCTGATAGAGTCTGTACAATTTAGATAAATAGAACTCTGGATAACTAAACTAACAGAACTTCTGCAACTGTTACCAAAAGAATGCAAAGAAGCTAGGCACAGCACTGTACACACTAAGTGCAGGAAGGAGGAACACAGGACAACCAACTAAACAGGTGGGAAATGTTTTTTGTACATACAGCCACATGTCTTCAGTTGCTCAACAAAAAAGTAACATGTTTTATTTTTTCCTCATTGAGGAGAGAGAGTATGCACAAAGGATGTTCAAAGAACACATGACAGACAGAAACAAATGAAATGAGGGTTGTTTGGTTGGTTACTGTATTCCTCAGTGAATGAGTTTACCAAGGGTATCTGGTGCTTAAGCAGCAAGGTTTTGTGCCAAGACTTGACAAGAAACATTAAATAAATGCCAGTTTTATTCCCCATCTTGCCCATTTACTGGCATTTTGGTGAGCATGCTAAAAGTTCCTGAAGGGCAAATTCAGGTGGTTCGTGGTCCAACATTTCTACTACAGGAATCCCCATTTGATAGCTTACAGTTTACCTCTGGAGGGAAATAGGCCTTTTAACAATAATAAAGAATGTAAAACTTAGCAGAGAGCAGCAGGACACACAGTACAGTGGTTCACTTTCTGAGAAACCAGAGGATCTACACTTATGCTCTCTCTGTGAGAACAGCCAGCCAGTTTGGTTGGAAGATACAATTCTGGTTAGTTAATGTTAGACCTGTATGAACTGTATCATTAGAAAGGGAAAGATGAAATGGCAAGAACTTTTCCCTCTTTTTATAGAGAACTAAGACTGAAAAAGTAATATGGTGGTGATAGGCATTATCTTCCCAACACCACTTTCACTTCCTGCTACCTCACTATGAATTACCTGCTTTGCTTGCCAACATCTTCCCTGTTTCATCTCACTAATGGCTCTGGTTACTACCAGGCCAGCACAGCCAATAAACTAATCCATGCTGTGCTGCCTCTGAAGATACAACGCATCACCACCACACAGTATGACAACACGTAAACCAAAGATGCTCATTAGGAATTGGTAACTCTAACCACTGCAGTTTGCACTTGTAAGGTGTAAGAAGCAGCATTTTGAAAGCAGTGGTACTGACACAGATATCTGTGTCAGAGGTGGTGGATTGGCATTCCTAATTGGGTAATGGAACCAGAATATCAACATAATTGATGGGGAAGAAACCTGATTGGCCATGAAGCATCCCCTCATACCAGTTTTCATCGATCTGGTTAGTGAGGGTAATAATATCACCCTCCTTAAATCCCAGTTCCCCTTCATTCTCTGGTTCAAAGTCATACAGAGCTCGGCAGCATGGCTGATCCATGTGAACACCTAAGGAGAAGAAACACAGAAATAACATGCTTAAAAATCTCAGCACTTAAGAGTACCCATTTTACTACAGTACCTATGACAGATTTTGCTGTTTCTGTAATCACTCATATTCTGATGACAGTTCTTCAATAATATCTATATTTGGACTGCCAAACTTTGTTAGAAGTCAACTATTAGCTTCTGACAGTCTTCAGTTACTGTCAGTTCCCACTGGTAAAATCTGAGAATCCCAAAAGAACCAAGCTATAGTCAAGTCCAGGCTTGAAAAAACAACTATGATCAATTTAGAATCTAATTTTTATCTGTTTATAAAACACAAAAAATTAAGCAAAAGCCCTAACATATTTCCAGCTTTATTGCAGAGCCATCAGGATAGATTCAGAAAAAGTTTGTAATTGAGAGCTTTCTAATATGGTGCTTCATGAGCATCTGACCATAAACTCTTTAGGATGGCTAATGGATGCTATTATAAGTCATTAGTTTGATTGGATTTTCATATATTATACAAAATTAACAAATATGCTCCCTCTTCCCTCCCCCTGAAGTCTCTATAGCTTCAAGACTACCAAAACCAAAATTGTTGCTGGTCAAAATATTTAGGATTTAGCAGCACTAAACTGTAAGAAATCATATCCCCACCTGAATTTTCACAATAAAAGCTCATACACTTCCAGTGGTCTAAATGAAGCAACACATGCCACACCATGATAGTTCTATTCATTTTTCATGAATACTGGCTTTAAGATGAGTAAGTTTCAGATTCAAGCATTCTGCATATTCATTTTGAACACACAATCTAGTTAGAAAGCCCATGCTTGAGTTATTTTAGGACAAAAATTTTTCATTTCTGTACATCTCAATAGAGCAAGTTTTTCAAATACCAGATTTAATTTATTAAATTCTACAGTGAAATCTTATTTTCTATTCTATCATTCACAGTGTACTTTGGTTTCTTTGTCATGAAGACTACTGTGCTGACATCAACAAGCCTTACAGCGTGTTTGGTATCCTCATTGCTACCTGTTGAAATTTAGAAGAATTAGCAAATAAACTCTTTGAATTAATCACCCCAAACATACATTCAAGAATTTTCAAAGAAGGTGTTCCTCTGAAACCAATAAACACTTAAAAAAAAAGAACCCCTATTGAAGAAAATGTTAACTACTGCTCTTTGAAGATGGAAATATAAATGCTGGAGAGATATATGAACATCAGTATGCTCTGGCTTACCACAGACAAGTGTTCATGACACTACAAAAAAGGAGTGAAGAAGAAAATTACTGGTGGAACAAGGAGAACTCCAGCTTGTAAGACTCAAGCCACACTCTTGCACAAGGAATCCCTATTATATCCTCCTCCTTGTTAGCCTAGTGAGGAGATTGCAAGCTTGTGTAAGATAATTTCCAGTTGCCAATGCCAAATGGAGATACTGTTCCTGTCTATATGTGAAAGAAAATCAAACATTTACATCAGGATGAGACTGAAAGAAAGGAAATCCTGACTAAAGATCTAGTGAAAAAAAATCTTGTCTTGCAAGGTAGAATGTGATAGCAATTGTCACTGAGGTGAACTGGAATAACTAAAATCAGGGTCTGGAAAGAGGCCAGCCCTCACCCTACCATAGAATAACAGATCAATATTGTGCAAAAAACAAATAATAAGCTTTCTGTGGCATGTGCTGATATTAAATAAACCATTCTTTAAGACAGTAATTATGTACACTCATACTAGTGCTTAATCTTGCTTGTGCTGCTCCCACTTGGACAAAGAAAATAGCTCATATAGCTTAGTTTTTCTTTTCAGTTATTTTTACTTTCAGGGTCATTGCGTTGTAATACCTGATTTTAAAAAGCAGGTTATGGTTACGGCTGGCCTTAGGTTTCTGCATTTTCATGGAAAACTTTCAACTGTTATTTTGGTTTTCTAAATGCCTATTTTGTAAAGATCTGTATGTCAGGGTAATCTTCTAGGACAAAAGAAATTTTAGACCAAAAGACACATTTAAAGCAGTCGATAATCCACCTCTGTCCTCCTGCCTGAGGATATGATCACTTCAAAAACAAACAACAGTTCAAACATTTCTCTCCTATATACTATCCCCATTCTCATTTTCCTTCATGGAAAAACTAATCTTCAGAAGAAAGCATGCAACTTCTGCATTGACACAAAACTCTGACATTACCTGATGGTTTGGGTGTGGAGGCATGAGATATTCCTCCATTGTGCTGTGCATTGTCACCAGTTGAGAAATCCAGGCTCATACGGGCTTTGGGCTGGTATTCTCGCCTGGGCTGAGATGATGCCTCTTTTATTCTGCCAAAACATGAAGATTAAGTATCAAGAGTTAGTATCTTGTTAGCAGATTAGACACACCAAATACCTTTATTTCCAAGGCTAAATTTCTTACCCACCAATCATCCATAGTAAACAAGCTGAGTCATTTGGAGTAGTTTTTTGTTTACAACAGTAGTTTAAATTACTAAAACCAGTCAATGTGCCATGAAGTTGTTAATTCTCCATTCCTTTTAGAAACCTAGCAATTTGTCTATCTTCCCTTTGCCTAACAAAAAGCAAAGAGCGCATAATAAAGAAAATCTTGTTACGTGAATATCAACGCTTAGAGAAGGGCTTTACAAATATCTGAGTCTCCATTTTTAGCATGACTTTTTGCTTCTAACAGTTGCAAGCATTAATTATTCAGCTGATTGATGCCAACTCTTATCATTTTGCAAGAAGACTCTGTAGGAATGTACTGACTTCAGCTGCTTGCTTGGTTAATTTGCAATTTGGAATACTTGTTTCACAAAGAGAAAAAAGTCCAGTCTTCCCAACTCTCAAAATAACTTTATTTATGATTAATTTCAACTTACTCCTTTAACTGAGAAATCTAAGAGTTCCTGGGGAAGGGTCTATTTAAAGATTCCAGGATAAAATCCAAGGAAGGGATGAACAGAATCAGAACAGCTTATGCAGAACTACCACAGGTATGTCTAACTCCACATATGAAAGAACATTTGATCTGTACTTAAAAGACAAGCTGATTTCTCTAACCTTTTCTATATCTACCCTAGACTTGCTCTGATAGCACATTTTGATTTATCTATTAAAAAGATCTGCATCTAACTCACTGACTTTTGATCCTCCTAATAATGCTTTCCTCACCATCCAAAATACCAGCATAAGTCAGTTCCCAGAGAGTGCTTTTCTTCCATTTAAGAAAACCAAACCCATAAAGAAAAAAAAAATCCCCAAAACATTAAAATAATTGAAGTGGTCAAAATAAATAAAAAGCCTTTCTTTTGTTTCACTCTTTAGCAAAAGTTTTTTTTTCAAGACTTTTTTCAAGAATTTTTAAAAAATTTTCAAAATTTTAAAGAAATACTTAAACTAATTCTGTTTAAACTAATTCTGTTACACTTAATGCTTTCATGAAACAAACACCATTTTTTTCAGGTTATGAACTATAAGGTGACAGTTCTAATGACTTGCTAAAAATTAGCCAAAAGGTCAGTATGAGCCATGTTTCTTAAGAAAAAAAATTTGTCCACAGAAACCATTCCTGCTTCCCAGCTGCTCTGTCATCATACTGTGTTGGGAAAAGTGCACCCTCAATTCACTTGGTGAAAAAGGGAGTTTAAAAAAGTATTTGGTGACCTTCCAGTTTTCATTTATTTTACTAAAAGTTTCCCAATGTTCGCCAAGCTCTTAATGTTTCCCAGCTCCTGGAATCATGGCATTTTAAGGAAGTTTATGCCTTCCATTAATGTGTAGAAAAAAAAAATTAAATTCTTTCACTTGTACTTCCTGAATGAAGTCTTGAAGTCTAACCTAAACAGCCCAGAAAAAATAGAAACAAGCTCATTTTTAAATTTTTCATAGTTTTTGCAGTCTCTCTCATACTTTTAAAAATTTCTTTTGTGAATATTTTACATGGGACAGTCTTGGTAGTTATAAGACATAGTCCATGTCAGAAACCAGCATGAACAGGTTCCATTTACTCTTTAAAAGAGTACCTAGAAAATGGACTGTGTTTGCTGTAGACATCACTGACAGTCAACAGTAACAAATTTGCTCAGCTTAAAAGTAAACAATCATTTATTTTCCGGTCCCTATAGTAAAAAAACCAAACCCAACCAAACCCCAGGGGTTATGGAATTTGCTTGCTACCTGCCTATTACCAGCAAGGGAAAGACTAGTAGTTTGGACAGTAACAGCTCTACATCCCCGACTCATTGTTGGCGTGAACATATCACAGCTCTCAATTTGTGTCCAGGGGATAAAGTATGATTTAGCCAGCAGCCTCTTTACAATTAGGGATACAAAAGTTAGTTCATTAGTTTGACTGAATTCCGATGGCATTCTGATACAAGGTCCTTGAAAAGATAAATTCATTCACAGCTGAAACTTGAAGCAAAAAATCTGACCAGTTAGCAGAAATTTCAAAACCGCAAAGGATCATGTGAATTGATACAGGATGAGAAATCTATTGTAGAGATGTATGTTCACTTAATGGCGTGATTTATGGGCTACGGATAAAACACCTGTTCCCGAGGAATTTTTAATGCTTCTGTAAAAAAAAGTGAATTGCAGTACTCCTTTGCAAGTCCTAAAAATTGTTGTTAGCTGCTTAAACAGTACTGCAAACTGTATCCAGGAGCAGTTAGCTGGACAGCCCACCAACCAAAACAAGTGCTGCTCCTAGTCACAAAGACCTTAAGACTTTAAACTGAATAGGGTTTTCAGACTGCCTGCTCTGAGAAAATTAATACTGACAGACCCAGCAGTATTAGCAACTTGATCTATACTAATGACATCAGAAAACAGCTGCCTTCACACAGCATGTGAACATTATCTCCTCTTGGGAATTATATCCAGCTTTTACTAAGAGTCTGCCAGAACCATAGAGAAACCTTTCCTAAATATTAAATTTCTTTGAAGAAGGATGTGTGCATGAGAAGCTGATGAATCTGTTTAGATGGAAACAAGAATTCTAAAGTAAAAATTATAAAAGTCTTTTAAAAAAGATGTTGTAGGAATTCTGATAGCACACGCAGTTATACAAATGGGGATGGAAGAGGTAGCTCAAGTCTTATATCAAGTCTGATCTGATAATAGGAGGGGTATTTAATAAACTGGTTAATAATGAGGGTCTCACTACTGGCTCAGGAAGATCTTCTGGTAGATAAGAACGCAACAAGAAAATCTTTTCCCAAATCAATTTTTAACACCTTCTTTCAGAATTAACACACTGTGAATACATGCACAAACAATAAGGAATCCAAAGTTGGGAGTGTCACAGAATTTAGTATTTATAAACATTTACTTTCAGCTAACTCACACTTCCTAGCTTTACTCAGCTGAAGTGCTTTCCTGAACTCATACTCAGAACTAGATGCATCTCCTAAACATTCAAAGCTCAGCTTGCAATCACCTTATGAAATGGCCCTTGATTTCATAAAATATGAATTCCAAGTCAAGAAAGATAACAGCATTGCATTCTACTCACAGGTTTTCTACCTCTGTCGAACTAACAAACTATTGAAGAAACTTTAAAAAGTGCATTACCTATCTTCCAGTTTAGAAGTAACTCGCTGTAGGATCTGTGTGGCATGCTTGTGGTACTCCAGCTGGGCTTGCACAAGGGCAGAAAGTTGGCTCACTTGTTCAATCTGAGGATTGACATTAAAACATCAGATCTTAGGTGAATACTAACAGCTCAGGCAATAGAGAATAAAGACCACTGTCCACTGCAAAGGCAGTTTAACTTATTTCTCTAAAACCTTGATTCGTCTCTGTAGTTAGCAGTAAATATTTACATATCAATCTTTATTCAATACCACGTCTGGTTACGACCTGATCTGGAATGGTAACTGCAACTCTTCTCCGCTGATCATCTCTGCATGGATGATTTGCATGAACAGCAGCCTACAGACCTACCACACTCAGCAAACACTATGAAAGTAAAAACAAGACTGTAATGAGAGTATAATGCACCTTCTCCCTCCCTGCCTTTGAAGAGTGCAGAACCATAGGGACTATGGTCATGCTTTTGTTGTATTCTGACCTGTGAAGCAGACCAAAACAGAAAGATACTACATACTCTGGGATGCAGAATATTTGTATTGCGGGCAAAGAGCATTCCACTTCATGAGGGAAAAAATACCCAGGCCCTCACTTTGTGGGCAATGCTATTGCTAGCAGTTTCCACAGTGCAAAATGCCACAATGGTGTAATGTTGGCCAGCACTATTTGTACACATGGCCACAGATCTTACTACAAAGATGAAAACAACAAACTTTTTCATTTCTTTCATTGCAGTGTAGCTATATTTAACTCCTTTGCAATATTAAGTTCTATATGCAAATATTTTCAGGTTTGTTATAGTGCCTCTACAGCAATCTGGTAACAAAATGAGGAGTTAGAACAGCTGTGTACTTAAAATAAGTCAAATAATTCACATCAACAGACATACTTCGAATTAATTTTCCTTGACTACATATTCTGTAAGACAGACTTTAGCTTATGTGTTATAGAGATGCTTTTTGTTGCTTAATTTTACAATTTCAACATTAATTATAAATAGAATATTAGATAAACCTAGGAAATACTTAATCCTAACCAATCTACAAGAAAAAAAGCCTTGGCACAAACCCTATAACCACAAGTAAACATAATCCATTATATTTACATAATTCTAAGAAGAAAGATACTTTTGATTTGTAAGTAATGCTTTGCAGTTAAGAAGAACATCAATGCTACAGAAGACTTACATTCTCTACCTATAAAATACCTAAGAAATTGTTCCTACATGAACATACTGTACATTACTATAGCTTCTGAGCCTTTCACTTGTTCAACAAGGAGGGAAGTGCTTCCACTATCTTCCTAAGACTCTGGTTAAAGATTAACAAGGGTTATCTCACATCCATCTCCAGAAGGTTAAACATGCTTGACTCAGCAATTTCTTTTGATTCATCAAATTTCTCCAGAGCTTGACGAAGTTCTTCATCAGGGAGCTTGCCCTGTCTTTTCTTCTTGTAATCAAAATCCAGGCGTCGACCCTCCATTTTCTTCAGGTGATGCTAAAAAACCAAAAACACACAAATGCAACCAGACAATAACAGACCTTCCCCAACTCTGCTGATATTGCATACCAAGCAGGTACTCCATGCACACTTGGAAGCCTTCGCTGTTTGTTGTCTACTAACCCTTTCCCAGTGGAGAGAAATACGGAAGAATTAAACACGTGGGTTTACGTATCATTTAAGAAGCAATGTCATCCAAATGACAGACCAACACTAATAAAAGGCCACGCAGAATGGACAACTTCAATTGCCATCTGTGTAAAAGATACGCAGGTTTCTTGCTTTTTAATCTAAGGAAGAGTTACCTGAACACCATGTGTTTTTCCCTAGATGTTCAGGAGAAAATTATTTTAAAACCACAACTTAGTACATTTTTGTCTGTGTAACAACATTCATAAACAAAGCAACATGGAAAATACTTTTATTATTTCTATCAGACCACTGAATTATCTTAATGCTATCTTATACTGAAGATTTCCTAAATTTTTGACTGAGGTAACATTCAGGTTCATCTGTTTAGCAGCTGCCACGTACAACTGGCCAGAAGTTTATGCTGCTGGCATGACCATGATTACTTGAAGTGTTTACTTCCTCTCAGAAGAATCAATTTATCATCCACTATGATATTTATAACTACCCATTTCCTAAATTATATCAAACAGTCCAAGATACCTTTCATCCACACATATTTAACAGTACAAAAGCCTCACTGAGCTGAGAAGAGCAGTTACTTACACAGACAAGCATTTGCCATGCACTAAAATGGAACATAAACATCAATACACCTATTTTGTGAAATGAGCTTTCAAAAGGCAAGATACAAGTACTATGTTCATGCCTGCACAAGACTGAAAATTTTGCCATCAGAAAATGTTCCGATTTTTATCTTTCCCTTTCTAAAGCATTAACAAGAGACACAGAATTGAAAAGGAAAATGAAATCCAAAAGAGACAAAAAACAGGTAATTTTCAAACCTGAATGCCCCATTTTAAACAACACAACTAACAAAAATTCTAAACATATAGACACATTTGGCATTATCAAAATGTTGAATTTAGGGCAATACCTGTATTTCTCTCAGATCTTTGTCATGGAGATTTTGAAGCGGGTCAATGAAGTTTTGCTTCACCTCCATGTCTAAAGAGTCCTTGACTTCAGAAAGCTCCTTCATAGCTTCTCCCACATCAACAAGTGCTGGTCCTGAAAGAAAAGATGCAGTTAAAGTAACTCAGTTTTGATTTGCAGTAGAATGAAACTGAGCCATGGGAACTTCATGGCAACTTCAGTTAGTATTTCATTTTAGGTCTCAAGTTTAGAAAGGAAATGGAGGATGAGGCACAATGTGAAAAAGCAACAGAGGTTTTTACGCTCCTGCAGCCACCAGAGTTCATGCCTTGTAATACACCTGAATTTGTGGTTCTATGCTGTGTCAAGACAGGCTCCTGCACACCCCACCCCTTATTGTTCGTCCATTCCTCACTCTGTTGAAATAAATATGCTAGAACACATTAATTGTTTTTACTCAGTGGCATCATCACCACACTGCATTAAAAATAGTTTTAATTCAAGTCTAGGTCTCCCCATTTCTATTAGTGAGACCGGTGATAGTACCAAATGTAAAAATTCTTAACAATTTCACAGACTGTATTTGAAAGTTTTTTTGATGAGACTATAGACTTCATAGTACTACTACATTTGAGACGTCTACTACACATACTACTCAAGCATAGGTGTATGAAGCTCATAAACTTCAATAACCCTAACCACCTTTTGAAATTTCCTTCAAGATGAACTTGAGGGTCACAAAAATAACCACTCTGTTTTACTTCTGCTGCATAAAAAGAAAAACATAAGCTCAAACATACCCTTCTGGTTTGAGGTATAAGTTAGGGATAAAAAAAAAAAAAAAAAACTTTCAAAGAATATGAAAGGCCTGAAAATCAAAATATGTGAGAAATCAGAAGAAGCTTTGTCTCCCAAGCAGCACATGCCAATAATGCACTGCAAAATGAGAGAGCCTTCCAGATTTGGACAAAGAGTAACAAATAGCCATCATAGATGCTGTTATTTAATAATGTGAAAATAATTGCCATATCTATTCTACTGCATGGTAGCGCAGTTATCACAGAAAATAAAACAATTTGCAGAAACTAGATAATATTATTTCTTAATTTTCCTTTTAAAAATGTGTTTCAAATTTAGTAAATGAGAGCCAAACAATTTTTTTTAAAAAAAATCAGTAGTATTTAGCACAAATCAAACTACATCTGTCAAGCTTACTAGTGAATTAAATAGAAAAAGTAAGAAAGTACTTTTTCCATTCTGAATGTCTTCATGTCAGAAAAAAAAAATGATGATGGTTCAAATAGAGAATAGGATTTTCGCAGTCCCATTTGAAGGTCCAGTACGTTATCATGTAAAAATGGCCACAGAGATGTCCACACAAACAAGATAGAAAGACAAAGTATGCTGTTGTGAATATCATCTTTTTATAATCAGAACTCTACTGCTGAACATAGCTTTAAGAGTCAGTTTAACATTTGTAACACAGCTGTAAACTCATTTGGGCTTGGAGGGAGGAGCAGTTAACAGATGAGACAGGAGTATTCACTAGTGCCATAAAATGTGGAAATTGGTCAGGAAAAAAAGGCCAAAACCTATTAAAAATCTATTAGTTTTTATTCCTTGCCTGCAATGATGACAGTAACAGTTTAAGGATTCTGAAGACAAAAGCACTTTGTTCTATATATGCATAGACAATAATAAAATTTCTGTACATGTACATATTTCAATCCAACACAGCCACAGTATTACAATTTATGACAGAGAGCTAAAGCCTATGGGCCCAAATGGAAACAATTTTACTTCCATTTATAAGAAAAATTTCTCTAGTCAAAATCTTCAAAAGATACTCAAAACAGGCCTAGACCAACCTTAAATGAAAAGTCAGATGAAGCAGAGCTCTAATACTTCTTGCAGAGAAGCAGAACTCCAATGCTTCTTGTAGATGTTCCTCCTCTATAAGAGTGAAGCACTTTAATGATGAAAGCTATATGAAATTTTCCTACTATTTTTATTGTATTATAATGGAAAGCAAAGTAAACAACTTACCAAAGTTACATTCTTCACCAAGTTCTCGGCCAAATTTCAGCATCGCATCTGCCAGCAAGGCTTCTGCCTGAGGATAGCCTGGTCCCTTTTCCTGGCCTCGAATTTTTGACATAGTGTTGATCATGCTGAGTTTAGCTCTGGAAGCTGAAGAAGGCAAGTGACAGAGGTTACAGACATGCAATCGTATGCCTATACAGGCATGAATCCATTCTTGTGTTTAAATTTATCTGAGCAACTTAAAACGTTTTTAAAAGACACTCTGTAAGCATAGGACTAAGCCCTGCTTTTCATCAGTTCTTTTTAGAGCAAAGGAATGAAATGCTGTTGGTCAATACCATTTTTGTTTTGCTGGTAGACTAGAGAGGAATCTATCCTGCGCTTTTAAGTCAAAGCTTCCCTTGAAATGACTTGGACAGAAGTAAGCCCAAGAACACTCCCAAGATAGCGTGTTTGACACGTGACAGAGAAGAAAATCTTTAAGGTATCTCCAAATTCTTCTTCATCATAAAATCCCTAGGTACCAGGTGGATACCAGATTGAGCCAGCCTTCCTATCAAGGAAAAGTCCAGACTAGGTACACTCAAGATTAAACTGTGGTAATCCCCGTTTTCTAAATATTGGAAAGTTTTTCTGTTGTAGAACATTAAGGAAAGCCTATGTCCCCAAACTTAATGTGCAGCAACCTTTGCAACACTTACTGCTTTTTAGGGGGATGTAGGGAAAACTCCTACTTTAATAAGGTTTTCCACTGTACTTTAGCTCGCATTTTATTTCAGACATACAACTGAAGAAAAAAATTAAAAGAAACGACACAAGTATCCTAATTGATGGAAAAAAAGACAGCAAATATAAAAGAACTAATTTGTTTGCTGACATGCTTTAGTGAATTTTTGCAACTACAGTATGTGAATGGCCTGAAGAGAGTGAATTAGTTAATATCACTTGACTACAAATTCCTCCAGCTAAATCCTATTGCTAGCAATGCAGACTCTTATCTACAATACTGTGTCTGCTACTGGAGGGCAGCTATGAATACCTCTACATTCCCCCTTGCAAATGCTTGACTTTTTAAGGTGCTCTTAAAATTAGTTTTTCTGTTTGCAAAACATTAATAGTTCACACTGTTGTGTGCTGACTTCATTGGTCAAAACTCAACCTTGTTCACATTACTTCAGCAAAATGAAATACTAGCAGACTGGAGTCAACAAATGTTTTTCATATATTTCTTGTTGAAAGTGCATATCAAGAGAGAGTTCTTGTTGTTGAGTATGTTTCACTTTGCAGTTTATGTATCTATTTGCACAGATACAGACATGGAAACAGACACAGGAAAATCAGCCAAGTCTCACAGTAGTTATTTTCCCTGAGAAGCAGCTATGAAATAGCAAAACATTTTTAACATTTAGTAATAATGGATTTTTTTAGTTTTCCCACTACCCTTGAGGGCCATCAGATTATGTTTTTCAACATCTGAATTTCTTGAGTCAGCAGACTTGCTGACTCTTCATTATAAGAAACTCCATTTTCATGAAGTTAGTCATTGAAATGATGGGCAATAAGAAAATACAAAAGCACAAAAGAAAATAATGCATAAACAAAATTAGTCACTGGAATCGAGGCAGCAAGCTGAATTAAATCAGGAGCAAATGGGAGTATTTTCAAAAATTACAGAAAGAAATATAAGAGGCAATATAAAAAAATGAAGTGGCTATATTTTGGACCACAAGGTAAGAGTAGAAAGCAAACATTAGACAATGATGTATACTTCTTTTATTGATGTTTCAAAACACCATGGATTCAGGTGATGTGTAGTATCACAGTACTATCTTATCCAAGTGTTTTCCAGGCACATCTGACTTACCAAGGAATGCGTGCTATATCCAAACTCCTCTTCTTCCTACCAAACCCACGTAAACTTTTAATCTTCTTTAAAATACTGATGTTAAAGGGTGGGTTTTTTTTTTTTCCTGTTTGTGGTTTGTTTTGGGTTTGGGTTGTTTGTTTTCTTTTTTTTTAAATTAAATTCGCTCCCCTTTCCCAATGTAATACTCCTAATTTTTATGAAAGTGAGAAAGCAAATGGGAAATGCTAGAAACTGGCATTTTTGGTGACCCATGTAACAGGCAATACAGCTGAAGGGAAAATTTTAAAAGAGAAAAGTTCTTATTTTATTGAAAAAATAAATTACAATTCTTCTCACTTTAGAGAGCCCTTTTGCAACTGATAGAAAACAATCTAAGATCAGGTGAGTGATGAAAAGGTTTAGTCCTCCTTTCCTCTTACCTGTGGAATGAACAACATGAAGTGTTGAACAACAAAAGTGAATCTTCCTCCTGCCTATTACGATGTTAATTTTTTGATTCTACTTGCATATGCCACAAGCAAATGAAGAGATATGAAGCTAGACTTTGGAAACTGTTCTTTCATGCAGCACTGCAAATTTACATCTGCCTGAAATACCTGAAATCACACCCGTAGCTACCTGCAGAAATTTTACTCTCTCGTTTTTGCTGTGAGCCTGTTTCACGATTCGCAGCAATCGTAACGACTCAGATGTGTCAAGAAGGCAGTCAGAGAAGCACTAAACAGCCAAAGCTTATTACTCAGTCTACACAGTGTTGCTTAACAGTGGTTTGAAAGCAGTTAACAATTTTATCACTATCCTCATAATGCTTGCCAATCCTGTTGCTTTTCCTGCAGGGTACATTACGATAAGCACTGAAGCTGTGGACTCAAGTCATAAACAGAATTTCATCTGCTGATATAGAAAGTCTTCTGGTCATTATTATTTTCTCTCTAGCAGTTCTTGAACTTGTAAATACTAGTCCAACATTTTGTTTTGGGTTTTTTTATTCCACTCTCAACATCATGAAAATATTTTCTCTTCTGTGGTCCAACATAAAAATATCACCAATTAATCTGTACCAGCAATAGTCCTTCAGCATACCACACTGGAATTGAAACATTTCACAGCAGTTCAAATTTATTTCCAGCTTTTAGGAATAAAATTTCTCAGTGTAAATGTGTGAATTTGATCTGTAGTTCCAAGAAACTCTAAGATACTTACGGTACAGAGAAGACCTAACTTTACCTTCAAGAAAGTGGTCCCAGAACCAGTCTGACAGAATTTGAGAAATGTTTGTACAATACTCTCTGGCATATGGTATGAGTCTTGTGGATGCTGCTGTGCAGGGCCAGGACTCAATAATCCTTGAACGTCTCTTCCAATTCTGGATATTCTGTGATTGATCACAAGCTAACTCCATTGACCTAACCAGTGATGCTGGCATTGATTTACGCTACTGTCAAAACACTTATGTTCCTAGATCACTACAGAAATGTCCATAATATTCACTGTATTGGTTTACTTGTTTATTGCAAGTCCAGATCACCCCTCCCTGTGAGAAACTTTTGGCAGAAGAGGAACATGTAGTTCTTCATCAGCCCAATCAAACCTGTTCTTTCATCTCCCTGTGGAATAGACTCATTCTTTTCTATTTTCAGGCTTCAATTTAGACATGTTTGATAACACTTAATTTTCTTCTCCAGTATGACATCAACAACTCCTTTACACCATCCCTTTTCTGTAATAAGGATGGGAAATTGCCAGAGAACCAGACGAACAGTGGTATGTCTTCTAATGATATGAAGGAAATTTCTTTGGAACTTTGCTTTTCCATGGCCTGCAAGGACTGCCTGGTTCTTTTCCTTCACATGGCAAATGACTGGGAAGGTAAAGGAAAGAGCTGTCTAATGCAGACAGTCCTACCATGCCCCTCCTGATACCCAGGTGTGGGTTGATGGTGGGGCCTCACCTGCCCCATGCCCAGGGCTGTGCCCGATGCCAGGGCTGTAACTGCCTCAGTGCCTCCAGCTCCTGGCTGGAGCCAAGGGACAGGTGCTGACTGCAGCCCTTACCCTGCTGCCCTGGGCAGCCATAGACAGGGCCAGCTTCAAGAGAGTCCCCCATGCTCACAGTATGGGAATACAGCTAGAGAATGGGACTCAAAGTACTGCTCCACTCACTACAAATGAGCTAACTTTGGCGGGCCGCAAGCCCTGGCAAGTCACGGCAGAACCCTGAAGGAGGAAGCCAATGATAATGGTGTCCTTCATTTGGGACATATCACACAGGACCATACATGCCTGTGTGAGTCTTTGCAAAGCTATGATTTAGCAATGTGTCTTGGTTTAGATAGACAGGTATCTGCCAGGGAGGGTTGGAGTCTTTCTTAAAATGTAAGCCTCCCTTCCCCTTTTCCAAATTATCATAAATTTGCAATTAATAGGCTGTCAGGCAAAGATTTTGGGAATAGGTATAGCAGTTCTTTAATAGGGATATAAAAATACAGATGTTGTAGTACAGAAGAATAAGCAAACAAATAAACAAACAAGAAATCCTAGAAAACCCTGACAGAGTCAGAAATACAACCTGACACCCTGTTGGTCAGGGTGTTGGACGCAGTCCAAAGTAAGCCCTCCTGGAGTGGCAGATGTAGTTCTGTTGGAGCAGAGATGGTCCTGTTGAAGAAAAAAGGGTCTAGTAATGGTGAGATGGGTCCGGTCTTCTTCCAGAGATCCGGTGGAAAAACTGGATATCTAGTGGGACTGTGGCTCCTTTTTATTTAGGTTAAGATGGTTTGGCTCCTCCTCCCTGTGTGGAGCAGCTTACAATAGTGCAGTGTGATGTGTAATGTTATTGATAAGCACTTAATGGTCCATTAGCAGAAGACATTCCTATGGAAGTAGTGATACAATGAAGAGAGATAAGTAGCACTCCACCATCTGATAAGTGACACTGACTCATTTGGGCAAAGATAAGCAATTCTGCTCCACTCAGATGGAATAGAATAACATACTCTTTACAAAACCCATGACACAATGTTACTAAGAGATGTGATTGTTGCTGATTTTAGTTACAGCTGAAAAGGTTTACATATTAAGCTATGTAATCAACAAAATCGGCTTCATGAATGCAAACCATGGACCCTGTCTCTTCAATCACCAACATGACAATGCTGACATGCTGGTTCCTACAAGTAAATGCACCTGGTTTTTGGGCATGTCCTGCCCACAAACCTTAAGAAAGAAGACTCAAAAGGGAAACAAGCCTTCCAAAGCAAATCTCCAGTTACCATCACACCCTAAGATAGAGGCCTGTACTCCTCTCTATTATTTACTTTACAGTAACTTCACCAATTTTGTGTCAACCTTAATTGCACCAGTGAGGATGATATCTGTCAGACTTAATACTGGTGAGAAAATGCATTTTCAAAAAGTGCTGCAAAATCGTAAAATTATGAAACTAGGTTACCTGGATTTGGCTGAAGATACTCTATTGTCTTTGCCATTATTTCCATAACTGCCCTGCTGGTAACATCCACTTTCTAGAGGACAGAGAGTTAAACAAAAAGAAACATGAAAGTTAGACAAAAAGAAGTTTTTCTCTCAGTTTCTTCTTACAAATTTTTTGAACTCTTCTTATAATTTTATTTTTATGTGCTTCAGAACAGGCCTGGTACCAGAATGGTGGTAATACCTGGAAACATACTAAAGCATGAGCCCACCATTTCAGTTTATAGCAGGTCCATTCTCAAGTAAGGCCATTACTACAGAGTACCTCAGAATGCGTTAGGAATTTAATATGTTGTCCAGTGTTATTGATACATTTGATCATTGTACAGTGCTAATTCTTTATATCACCCTGGGAACCATCCACAATAGTGAAAACTTTTTGATAGAACAGTCACTGACAACTTCTTGGACAACTGTCTACCTTTGATCCCCTAATAACTGGCAAAATGAGAGGAAAGCAGAAGTCACTGCTAACAATAAAATGGGCTGTTTACTCTTTCAAGAGAAAGGTCTGGTAAAACTGGGGTAAGGAAGACTAAATATCACTCCGTTCCCAGTTTCAAGAAACCTATCAGCATGAATGCACTGACCATTTTTTCCCTCCGGCTGATTCCCATATTTAGGATTTCAAAAACTTAGAACTGAATAGCATTACTTTCTTCTACTTTATTTTGTAGTAAGAAGTCTTCCTTTCGCAGGAAGCAGTCCCCATCCACATCCTAAACTGAATGTAGCAAAGTATGCCACTATCCTTTCTCTCAGAATCAGGTCTCAGAGGAAAAATTCTACTTTGGCAGATAGGGCGATCCCAATAATGTCCTGTACTCTGTATTTATGAGGACACATTGCATTCCTCTGCAGGGTAGCTTGTGTCCCACAGAGTGAACTCCTTTATCATAATGGCAAGTTCCTATTTTAAAAAAGAACACCTGAGATAGGTTGGGTGCATCATGCTGTCAGGATGACTTTCTGTTTCCTGTTGCCACTGCCATCTGCCAGGTCTTGCTCTATCCTTCACACAGAGAAGCAGGAGAGGTCTGCCAGACATGGGTGAGCAAGTAGCTAAACTGCCTGGCAGGGAACACAGAAGTGGCTAGGAGGCTGCAGAGGATAGTGGGGATGAGGAAACAGAAGGCCAGGGACGTGCAGAAGGATCATGTCCATTGCCTGCAGGAAAGTTGGCAGTGGACGCAGGGCCCGGTGAGGAGCGTGAAGGCAACTGTAAGTTGACTCCATTCCCTCCTCAACTTTCAGTGCTCCTGTCTCCTGGGCTGCCAACCCATCCTGCTCACAAGCACGATGTGGGACCCACACCTGGCTCTTGCAATGTCATGTTTTCCTCTCTAAACTTTACCCCAGTTTTCCGAATCCTTGTTAATATCTTCCAGTAGGAATGCCTATACAGGTTACCCCATTCAAACAGAAGCTGAGAGGGAGAAACCAGCTCTGTGCTCACTTTATTTTCCATCCAAGATTTTTCCCCCACCTCATTATACAAATGCACATATAAATAGCTTCTTTTTCTCTTAATCAGTTATATATCAGATACGTACTTTACAAATCCCCCCTAGTGCAACCGTTTATTACAAGATTTGGTAGTACCTTTCAAAGTTGAATCCTGAAAAAATGCTGCCCCTACTGATTCTTTCAGGTGAAATACTGTCACTCCCACACACAGCTGTGGCTTTTTTTCTTTTTTTTCCCCTCCTCTGAGACACTCAATGCTATCACTGCCAGTCTCACCAAGAAGCCTGTTGGAGGGTTAGACCCATCTGCCTGTATCACGTTGCCAGTGGATGCTGCCTAACAGGACCTCTGAACCCATGAATGAGCATCTCAATGCCACTGTCAAGCCCAGTGCCTTGATACTCAAGGAGCTGAGAATTACTGACACCCTTTGCCACTTAAATGGCTGTCTTGTATACTGACTCAGTTTTCAGAGATCCTCTACAATAGTTTAAATGCAGCTAATTTGTAGCTGACTTTAGCCTCAATCTCTGAATGAAATATTTGCATTATAGGGTGCTATACATTACATATCCCTTGGTTAGAAAACAAATAGAAAATGGAAAACTCAGCCCTCTCAGGCCCTGTTAAATAAAAGTTAAGTACTTCAAAATTTTCTGAGTGATTCCAGGACAAAATCTCCGAAATTCCTGTCCTAGAAAGAAAAAAATGCACAGTAATAGTGAATATACAATGTATTTAGACTTACCCTTTCCATTTCTTTGAAATCATCATCTAACTTTGTTCCTTCTGCACCTCCTACTTTTTCACTCACTTTCTGCAAATAAAAAAAGAACAACAAACAGATTCAGCAACAACCGAAAAATCTAGCTATAACATTTCCTGGTAGAAATGCTAGGGTTTTTTCTGCTAAGTCAGTACAAGAGTCAGACTTATTATTCCTTCTGAAAAACTTATTTCAAACACACTCTAAAGTTAAACACTCAGAAATAACATATTACTGCTTAAGCCTCAGAGACCCAATCTTTGACCAAGGATAGAAACCACACCTAAGCACAAAGCAGTAAGAAGCTCCCAAGGCATGGCTCTAGCCATCCAGAAGGCAAGAGGCACCCATGCCTGAGAACTTTCAGATATTGACTCAACGTGAAGTAGATCATCAATAAAAAATCAAGAGGTTATATATAAACTTGATAGACAGATAGGGAGACTGATTTTAAAAACCCCCTATATTCACACCATGAAAGAGCTTGAGTGTTATGTAAGTAATATATAAAATAGACAACTCACTTATTTAGAAAGAAAGAAATAAAGGGAACTCTGGTAATATAATTTTAGCAAATACTCTGAGTTTTTTATAAAATATTCAGTCTGAAAACTAATTGGAAAATTATATTGTGCTACTATTTCATTTCCCTGATACAATGTAATACATTGAACCATGTTTCCTTTTACAGTCAATAATATTGACAATAATAAACTTGAATGGTAACTGTTATGCAGCAGCATTCAAAATGGATTTTAACAACTGCATTGTCAGTCACAAAGTCTTTTAGTGGTACTATCCCTCAACTAAATCAGGTGCATATAACTCAGTGAATGTATTAATCTTTTATTGGGATGATATTTTTCATAAGAAATTAATCACCATATAAGTTATTAACTACTGGTTTCAGAGAAGTGATTCCAGTAATAAACAAGAAGAAGGAAAGGAAAATTTTCACTTTTCCCCTCTTGACTGAACTGCTGTGGTAAGTCCTTTATAGTATTTTTTAGTATAAAGAGAAGTACCCACCATCACTCACATGCAATTAGTAAAATCTAGACATCTGTATGATTTTAAATTCACTTCAGTTCACTACAAAAAAGCTGCAAGTGCATCATGGCCAAGTACTTACTAATGTAGGCTGTAATTATCTGTGCAATTGGAAATAGCTATCAGCTCTCTTTGTTTTCTGTCAGCATCTCACAAATTAGTAGCCAAAACGGTGCACTAATGAAACAATTCTATGACAAAAACAAGGAACGGTATTTACCCCATCTTTCCCATACATAACGGATGTGCAAAACCATAAGAGACACCCTCTTATCAATTATCTGGATACAAATGAATTTGTGTGGTCTGTATTACCAAACTTGTGCCCTTCAGAGATAAGTGAAGAGCCCCAAGAGAATCAAACACAGTACTGTTAGTAGTGTGGACAAGGGATAGTTTCACTGTTCTAAAAGTTTTTATTCATTTTTAGTTTCACGAATGAATCTTCTGCAAATGGATATCCTACTATAGACAATATGGCTAAATCTGCACAGGAGATTCCTACCATAAGGATTTCACATCCCTGAAAATAACAGTATGGTAATATGCTAGCACTTAAATATTTAAAATAGATTTTTAATATCTGTAGTTGAACTCTAAGGCTAGAAAGTATTCAAAAGTAATTAATCTCCCAGCCCTTTTAGGCTGTAGCTCTACATTTCATAATTTTGAAATATTTCATGGTTGACGAGGATTTGCAAAGACATGTCTTCTCATCCCCACAGATGCCCTAAACATCCTAATTCACGTCTATAAACCATAGCAACTGCTCCTTTCTTTCACACTCATCACTGCTCTAGCTGAGCAATGTATGACACTTAAAAGCACAAGCCAACAGTTTTCTGGAGTGGTCATTGCATAGTCAAAAAGGCAGGTCACCCCTCTCTTCTAAACTTGCTTTCAGTTTTAGTTCCCCTTGCCAATATTAGGCTCACAGTTACCATCAAGAGTCATTCATTCAAGGAGGCTAAAAAACCCATATGTTAAACAGAAAATTAATTTGTCAAGCTCTGTGACAAGTACTGTTACTAATAGGGGTGAGTCAAAGAAGAGAGAGAGATAACCTGTTAAGTCTTCAGGCCTTCTGGGACTAGGAGTCTCTTCTCTCAGGAGGGTTACATCACAGGCCCTCAACGAACTGTGTTCACCTCCATTACCCAGACAAACCTCTGGTTTGGAGAAGCACTGAGAGACCTCAGGAAAAAAAACCAGATGAACCAAAACGCCACTTAAAAATTTAAGTACTGTTTGGTTTTGATTTTTTTTCCTTGAAGATTACAGACACTCAAGCACTCAAGATGAGAACTCAAAATAAGAATTCAGATTTAAGGATAAAAAAACCCTTAAACCCTCAACTGTTTTTGTTCCTTAGAGTAGAAGGGGATAATCTGCTCAAAAGAGGGTATCATACTCCCTTTTCAAGGTCAAAATCAAAAGTGGTCAGGTGGGACCTTTGGGCCTGAGAAAGGCATTTGCAATAGGGCCTACATCTATGTCGTTGTAGTTGTATTGACTAAATTTAGACGCATTTTTCAGGCTGTTTAAATTCATTCTCCAAATCAACTGTTAAAGCATTTCACTAAGGCTACCACTCCATCAGTATCTAAGATTGTCAGATTTGATTATCATAGGTAATGAAGCCATGCCAGCTTCTATCAGCTCAGGATCTGCTCTCATGCCAAAGATTTCAGAAGCTCTCAGGAACATCGTCAGCTAACAGCTACACCTACCCAGAAACTAAAAGTCTCCCTGGCCACATCATTTCAAGGTATCAACATTTTGATTCTTGCTTTACAACAGATTTAAAATTAGGCTTTTTAGGGAAGGAGGGGATATCCTGAAAACATTTTTATGAATCAAGAATATACAGACTTCTTCTACCCCTAATAATGTCATGCTTTACTGTTGATATCTTCATACTTTATTTGACTGAAAATCAGTGCTATATAGTTGCTTAGAGTAAATTCCAGTTTTATAAAGATCCTATTTCCACCCAGTTAGAATATGAATTTAACATCTGCTGGTCAGAATGGTTTCAGTAGGAACAAAAAAAATTAGTATGATTCTTACACTTAGGCGGATAAAATAAACTTTTTTTTCCCCTGGTAGTTAATATTAAGAACACAGATTTTGGTAAATGTTGACAGGATCTGGAACATAAGCCATAGTAACAGGAATGAGATTTGGTAGATGGATTTCACATGAAAAAAGAAAACATGTTAAGCCATAGTTATGAAGCCATTTGTTCCATTTTTCATATATTTGTGCAAATAACCCTTTTTGGGTTTTTTGTGTATTGCTGTGTTATGATGCAGCATGTCAAAGGACAAAAGAATGCTTGTGCACTCACTATGAATATCCTGAAAATTCCAGTAACCTTTATGGAATACAGTGATGATCACTTACTCAATATCTCACACAGCAGTCCTCTAGATAAGAGTCTCTGATGCTGTCACCTCTCACTATTCACAAATAATAATATAAATCAAGCACACATTGGACAGCTATTCCAGGACACTGCACTGTACCAGAGTTCTGAACAACTCGCAGGTCAAACATCCACGACCAGAAAATCTTGAAGAGTATGATACGACACCACCCAAACCTGAAGATGCAGTAAGACCTGCATTAAACTACACTAGAAGTCACCTGAGTTTGCAGCTCGATTAATTTAATGACATACTAGTTTGGCAGCAAGTATAGAGAGCAGCTGTTGTTCCCATAGAGGAGGAGAAAAATAGCTTTAAATAGATTACCAACACAATCCACTTCCTTTCCCTATGATGCAAATTGAACGCCCTGTTTGCAAAGTGGTCATACCACAGTTAAGACTGAAGAGTAACAGTCTCCTTATTGCATACATTCCTAACTCCAAATACGTATCCATGGCACAATTTTCTATTTCTCAAAGGAAGGCTGTTGAAAGCACAGTCCTATCAAACTGTCACACAGTGGACAGGTCGGTAGAAAGAATTTTTTTATTACTATGAAACCTATGGGAAAGAGCAATGAATGATGAAGCTTACAAATTCCCAATGGAGAAAGATAATGCTCTCTGTAGTTCATGCTCATTACATTCAAGTTCACCCTATTGATTTCTAATTCCTGATTGCTCAGTATTTCTTTCACAGGTTTCTACAGTTTTTCATGCTGCTTTTGCCATTTTGACTTTTTTCTGTCACAATAAGGAAGCACAGTGACAGAATTATCTTCAGGTTTGTTAAAAATTTTCAAACGGGCACTAAAATGATGTGATGCTTTGATGCTTTCAAACACAATGATGATATAGTTGACTTGCAAAAGAAAGTACTGAGAAGTACACATTTTAATGGGAAGAAGTCTGTGTATATATTGTGAAGATTTTCCAGAGATGGCAGGCTTTTCAGAAGAAAACAGTTGAAAAGGAACATTTTGATTAAAAAAAAACCCAGTCTCTAACCAAGACTTTTTTTTAAAGCTTTTCACTCCACACACTACAGTAAGAAAAAAACCTGCCAGTTGCAGGCTAATTTTTGTGTATGGCAGATCCTGCACTGTTTGGCATTTATGGTATCAGAATTTGTTATCACAGAAAACATGGGACATCTACAATTGAGATTTATAATCATGACCCTGGTTCTCTGTAGGTTATGAAACATGTTGTAGCAAATCACATTCTCAGCAATAATAGTCAGTAAGAGAGGAACTCTTCTGCTTTTTCAGATAAATTAGAATAGGAACTGTAAGAAAAACCCACTACAAAATTACATGTAAATTAGCTGCATTTTATACTTTCTCATTCTCAATTGGCATTAAAATATAGAATAACAAAAGGACTTTTCCAGAATAATATGGACATACCTTATCTGAGAAACATTAAGAGGCTGTAGAAAACATCAGCGTTGATTCACAGCCTTTTATCATATACTGAAAATGATTTCAGCTGACATAGAGCAATCTCATTCAATTTTTCCAGAACCATCTAGATAAGGGCAGCCCTCATTTACAAGCCAAATGACCCAGTAACATTAGTTTTGGAAAGCTTCAGGAAACTTAACAAATATGATAAATCTCACAGGAAGCTGAAAGTGTGGGATAAGCCTTTCATTCACACTAGTTATTTGTTAGTGAAATTGAGCAAACCCTACACTTCCATTAAACACAACAGATTTCACAAGGAAAGCTTCTCACACTCAAAGTTGCATTTAGAATTACTTGAATTTTATTCTATTTTTCTTTTAAATATGTAAACAACTTGTGCAAAACAGAGACTGTCAATAGAACAAGACGTGAAAAACCAGAAAAGCCACTTCAGTAGTAAAATGAGATCCAAATTTAACATACTTTTAAGTCACAGTAATGTTCATCTACATTTCATTAGTAAATTTCTCTTCTTCAGCTGTACAGTCACAGTGGCAGGCCACCATACCAGCTGGAGCTCAGCACCTGAAGATCTTTCCCATACAGAACTGAGGAGCACAGTGACACCACGGCTATCACAGAAGCTGTAATGGGTCATGAAAAGAGTGTGAAAGACAAATGTAAAAAAAAAAAAACCCTGGAGATCTAAGAATCTTCAGAGAACTCAATTTTTTATTTCCCGCTCTCCCTGAGACTCTGATCATGTCATTGAGGCTTTGCTTTCTCCATGGAAAAATGAAGAAATGCACTTGCAAAGCACACAGGAAAATGGTTAGCATTAATTTGCACCAGCTACTGTTTGCCATCAGCAGCATCTAAAAGAAATGTTCATGATGTATTTTATGTAAGCATCGGCCACACAAGCCTGAGATTATCTTTTCTTTTGTCCTTCTGTCACTCAGTAGATATATTTAATCAGGGAATAATATACTCTGTCCCCTGATGGAACTGAAATCACTTTCTTTCTGCTAGAAATCTTTCTTTGCTGGCCTGTTCTACCACAACACCAAACTAGCCACAGGCTGTCTAGCTTTATTCATCCTTTAAAGTTGCCTTGATTCTGCTGTTGGATTCAGAGTGTGAACAATGAAGTGTGCTATTCAAAGACAAGGAAGTAAACTGAATTTTGGAAACTCAGGCAGGGAAGGCTATGACTGGACTCTCAAAGGCTTGCCATCTTCTCTCACAAAGCATCTTCTAAATACCCTTTATATATATACAATAGCTTGGCCTTGCTAACCCCCACAGCTGCTAGTAGTAGGGCCCATAGCCCTGTTTATGAGTCCCACTAACAGTCTGAAGGCAGGTCAGAAAGCCAGGGAAATTGGCTGCAGATGTGACATATGTAAGACACAGGAACTGTCAGTGTGAAGGACAAGGCATTGCTAAAGCCTGTCAAACCATGAATGAAACTCTTTGTGGGATAGGCTCTCAAGTAATGCCAGTGTGGAGCAAAAGCAAAATATCTCAGCTGAACCATTTCTCTTCAAGAAGCCTACATAAAGGTTAGAATTCCAACCTCCAACATTGTTACACGGTAAGAATTACGGATTGTGAACCTGTCCCATGTTCCTACTCTTTTCATTTAGATTCAATCCCTTTTTTAATTTTTCATCTTCAGCTAGAGTACTCAAAGGGGAGGGAAGAGGGTGGCTGAAACAATCCTTTCTTCAATCTGATCTAGCCTTTTGCTTTCTAACTACTGCCCAGGACCATACTGCAGAATTTCTGCAACTCCAGCAATACAGGCAAAGTCATTCACATTCAGCGCTAGTGCACAATGTCGAAGTATGCTGCAAGCATCTGCACTGACAGGAGTTAATGCAGAGTCTCTGCTGCAATGCTGCTGCACCGCACTGGAGGCTGTCCTCTGCTAAGTGAACAAAACAAGGTGAGGGCAGGGAAGGAACTGCTGAGGAAGTGCTGATGCAGTACTGCCCCGTGCTGTATCTCAGTAAGGGAAGTCCCTGCCCAGAGGCACCCACACCATGACAGATAAGGTAGATACTGCCCTACGGCCAGCAAAAATTGAAATCAAGGTTATACACTCCTGCGACAGAAGTGGGCCAGTAGCAGAGACACTGCAATGCACCCACGGTAATAGAATTAATTTCACGCATTTAAACTTATTACTGAAGTCTTGCCTGTTTACCAAACACACACTTCAGGAGGCTGGCTCTCTGCGCAGTTTAAGTTCAGCCAGAAAACTGGTCACAACCCCAGCACCTCTGAAGTTTAGAGAGGCCCTGGGAGCTGACAAAGAGAAGCTGGCAGAAGCTCAAAAAGCTGACAGAGAGCTGAAGACAGTCAGAACACTGCGTGCTTTTTGCAACACACTCTGTCCCCAGCAGGACATCAGTATGAGAAAAGGAAGAAATTGGTATTAAAAAGGTGGCTGTTAGCTGGAAGACATGCCAATATCTGCTTTTTAGCAGTACAGGAAAGGAGCAGAGAATCTATTTTTATATGACATCTCTACTTCATGATTCTGGTCAGTCTCTATAGTGAATCTGTGGGCAATAAAATGCCCACAAGATTTTCACTTTTATGCAAAGGGATCTCGAGTCAGACCCTCATTTCTTAAAAGTTCACCACACACCAGTAGTGGGAACCCTGCCCTACACTGCACTGCCACAGAGAAGGAAGACATCTGTGCTATATTTCTCAGGGTGCCAAAAAATTTGGTAGCTGCCTGTTTCTTTAATGTAAGCAGCTCCTTCAGCTGGGTGGTTATAAGGAAATTCTGAGAGAGTGGCAAAACTAGTCCAAACACACTAAAAAATTCTGGAGTTCTCAGGTTTCTTTCTTAGAAAGGTGCACAGCACTGGCTTTCTCATCTGGAATGCTACCAGTTGCCAGCTCCTGACCTATCATGCTCTACTATCATGTATAAATATAGGGTTTGTATTTTAAAGAGTGTACACCGTAAAATGATACATTCATTCAAACTTCCATACCTCTCTCATGTCTACAAAACAATTTTTATCAGGCTTTCGAAGGAAGCTGCTTCCTCTAGGTAGACAGAATTGCAGCTTTAAATTTTGCTGCTGTACTTTAGGGCAGATGAGTGGCACATGTACAATATGACAATATATGGAGTGGAAAAAGAGACGAAAAAGAACACAAACCAGGTATCCATCTAGTTAACATCCTGATCTGCAGCATGTTTATGATGATCCATCTTAGCTAAAGTACACCCATTAACACACTTGCTTCATCCATGTATCTTCTAAATTCAGCAAAAACAATGATTCTACCATCTCACTACTTCACTGGGAACATGCTTACCTTACCACGAAGCAGATGCAATCTGGGCACAGGTGACAGGGAATTGAAAGAATCCTATGCTTTCTTTAACTATGTCACCACACTGCTTGTCCTCACCTACTCCATTTCAGCAGAAAACTGTGTTTCCTGCATCAGTGGTTTAAGCTGCCAGCTGGGAGGCTGAGCTCCTGCTCACTCTTCATGAAGAATGTTTAGTCTTGGCTACTGATCCAGCTGACTTACATGTGCTAGACATCAACTTTGAAAAACACTGAAGTATTTCACAGGCGGTGAGAAATAGTCATAGCGGGTAAAGAATGCTAGGGCACAGTCTACAGCTTGCTAAGATCTCCACAATACAGAGTCCAAATATTTGATCAGCATTATGCAAGCAGTGATGCAACCATGGTGATTGGCAAAGCAGACACGACTTTGTTAGGCAAATCAAATCTGCCCATTTTTAATGAGCACTAAAGCCTTGTAATTTTTCCCTCAATACAGGAATGAATTAAAGTTTAGCAGAAATAAATAGGGCATAACCTGGCAAAAGCCAAACCAAAACAAAACCAACCAAAACCCACCAACAACAGCAACAACAAAACCCACCAAAAAGAACTCAACAACCAAAGAGCAGGAAAAACAACAGCATGAGAAATTTACAGCAACTAATTCCATTTAGGTCATAGTTTACACCTCTACATAATGTATATTAGTCTACATGCCATGGGTGAAAGTTAGCCTAGTCTTTAACATCTGGAAATGTGAGAATGCAGGGAACATTCAGAAGCTGCTAGAGAATAAGAGAACATGGCTTAAATTTCATTCATCAATTTAGCAGCTGTACAAACTGTGCTATTGTGAAGTTGCTCTTGCTACATTTGGAAAAGAGTTTGTTGGAAACTCTCACTGAATTAATTTTTATCCATCTAAGAGAAGATATTAAAAGAAATTTGTGAGGAAAATCCTGTTTGTAAGCTGTTGCTAGTATGGACATACCTTTTATTTCTGGTTTTCCTACTGCCACTACATCTAAAAGGCAGTCTATAGAGCACAGCAAAGTGCCAGTCCAAACTATTTTCTTATGTTGTTGGCAGTCAGTTTTGATAGCTTATTAACTACATACATAACAAGTCAAACCTATCCAACACTTTCAGTTTAATAACAGCACATTTAGAAATTGCTGAGATCTGCTTTAAGGTTAATTTTTTTTTTTTTTTACATGAGCACTATATAAATTAAACTGAATACCTTCCCATTAAACTGATATCCTTGTGTCTCAACTCACCATGTAAGGGCAATATATCCCACACTGGCTTGCTCTCGGGGCTGGAGAAACACTACAATACAACAGCAATGCTCCATCAGCCACTGGGAATTTCTGGGGTGACCCCCTTGATGGAAAGAAAAGGTGGCATGCCTTTTTGTGCTTCTGAGATGTATGCAAGAGAAAAAGGAGAGAAGGGGGACTAAGTGAGTTAGGACTGGATGACACATGCCCAGATATAAGAAGAAAATGACTGGAGACACCACTTAGCCTGACACTGTACTGTGTTATGAGCATGCTACACAGAGCAGAGGCAGCTTTTCCTCTGCAGCTCCACCAAGGTCAGCAGAGGGGTTCAGTCATTATCCCTGGCATGGAGGAAGAGCATACCCTTCCTACCTAAACGAAGGCATAACCACAGCCTTAGGGATTAATATCTAAATTTGAAGATCGTAATTTTCCTCCTTTCAACACTGTGTGTATCAGTTACCAATGATAAAGGTCATTTTAAAATGTAAGGAAACAAAACCTGCATAAATGAACAAGAGACCCACCAGAAGCACCTCTTACATCTATGCAGCCACACAAACCTGTCTGCATTAAGCTAAAGCAGAGATAAGTCTGCTGCTCTTTGATAGGTACTGCTCTCTAAGAGATACCAAAAAATGAGAAAAAATGACCATAAAATCTCCCTGAAAAAAAATTATACGGTAGCATTGATCTCACCAACTGGTTCTTTACTACTGTCACATCTGATCACAATGCAACACAGGAAAACACAACAAACTCTGCCCTAGTTGCAGTAGTGAGTCGATGGTTCTAGCTCGTATTCAAGATATGTCCTCCCCAGGTTTTCCATACTGGCAAGTATTAAAACATGTCATGAATTTTAGGATAAAAACACATTGCAGTCTGTGTGGTATACAAAAGCATGTGTGATCCTTTATATTAATCTGGTAATTAAATAGAGAACATTTATGTTCAAAATTAAATTTACCACATGTCCTTCTGTGGTTATGTAAAAGCAAAAAGTAACAAAAATGCAAACCAGATGAGGTTTTCAAATGTCAAAATTTAAACATCTCAACCACAAATAAAGATACAGCAGTAGCCTCTCAATGTAACTACTGAATGAGACAAATTAGCCTAATTATCAATGTGTTCAGAGCTACTGTCCATTTTCCTCTGCCTTGGAAGTTGCTTAGTAGTATACACAATCTGAAGTAAAAAATAATTCCTGACAAGTCCTAAATGTTTCACACTGTTGTTTCTTGCTTTAAAATACTACATTCAAATTAGTTTCTGAAAGAAACATGCAAGTAAAAATTATATCCAGAAATGGTCAGCTTTGAACATCTTAATATGCCTTGTTAGTCTTGAACTGCCTTATCACTTTCCATCTAGAGAAAATCCTGGACCAGCCTGCACAAACGATTCAGTGACAGGCAGAATCCCCTTGCATTGTAGCACCTGAAGGCTGTTAAGTCCTTGAGGAGCACAGACTTTGCACTGTTCTCTGCTTGTGATGGTGTCTCATGTACCCATAATCTTAAAAAAAAATTTAAACTCATTTATCCTCACAGTCTTCAGAAAACCAGTAAACAAGGAAACCCTGTATTACTGCTGAAACAGACATAAAGACATAATAAGACACCACTTCTTCTCATATGTGGGTGGGTGCCAATGTGTTTTAAATATTTTTCAGTGAGGTATCTCACTGAATGAGCATAATTTAAGCCAAGTTCTGTAATCACCTGCAACCAGATTTCAGCACATACACATTCTTCCCTACGCCACGCCAGCAGAGGGATGGATTAATGAGGATCCCAGTCACCACCACATCTTGGAGTTAGAATGTTTGTTAAGCACAAATTTTCTCAGCAGAAAGGTAGCAAAACTTGCTTCTTAGGAAACATGCTGTAGTTGCCAAAAATGACCTTTCACCTTTTCAGCAGAAAAATTCTCATTGACATTACAAAAAGAAACCAGCAGAAGTGATGCAGTGACCTGCTTCGTGGATGGGGGAAGAAGGGCTGTGGATGTTGTCTACCTGGACTTTAGTAAAGCTGTTGACATGGCCAGGAGAAACCAAATGCATGCATTTTTCACTCTGAAAAACTGGCTGGATGGCTGGACCCAGAGAAGGTGGTGAATGGAGGTAAATCCAGGTGGTGGCTGGTCACCAGTGGGTATTCCTCAGGGCTTGGAACTGGGGCCATTCATATCTTAATGACAGGGTTGAGTTTACCCTTGATGAGTCTGCTGAGGATACCACATGAAACAAAAGAGTTGATTTGCTGGAGGGCAGGGAGGCTCTGCAGAGGGATCTCGAACAATCAGAGCTGGATTGATGGGCCAAGGCTGAGTGTATGAGGTTCAACAAGGCCAAGTGCTGGCTCCTGCCCTTGGGTTACAACAATCCCAGGCAGTACCACAGGCTGGGGACAGAGTAATACAGGTATTACAACACATATCAACACAGATGAATTTATTTCTTTTTTTAATAATAAAAAAACATAGATAGTATCTATGATATACGTATAAAAGTGGACATTTAAGTGCTAGTGCTATTTCACCATTAGCTAATGACAATTAAAAATCAAGGATTTTAGCAGTTGAAAACTATCTAGAAATGAAACTAGGAAGTATGGAGACAGATTAATCATATTGGATTTTGCAATATCTCATTTTTCGTACTCCATTTATGCTGAAAATGTCACTTGTTTTGAAGTTGTGTAGACTGGTGGACAATAAATAAGCTATGTTGTGAATATGGATGAACTGTGAGTAACATTTTCCCTGTGACCCAATTCTTTAGCTACTCTGTGACTGGTAAGATACAGAAAAATAAACTATTTTTATATGTTTTCCTTAAAATATGCAAGAGTTGTGATGGATTTACGAATTTGTCATGTTGTGCCTTCTGATTAAGGCCCACAAATCTCATACCCAGACACTCTATGCCAATATAAACATGGACAAATGCTAAACAAGAGATACAAAAGAGATTTTTACACATAAGGTTAGCAGCACTTTTCAAAAGCTAAAAGAACATCTCATTTAATGACACTGTGAAAATTAGCTTGATAGATACAATCTGAAAAATCAGGGAAAAAAACCTGTATGGAAACATGAGTTTGATACATGATATATTGGTGCTCTCAAGACTTACTTTTTACTTCTTACTCTTCAACCATTAGGTTCTCCACTATGAAAAAGTGCACCATGACAAGGTGGGCCATGATCCATGGAAAGCAAGCTGTGGCTGTTGCAGTGGTTGGAAAACAGGAGCTTGGAGAAGACTTCCTTCCAGCACGACAGAAATGTACCATTGGTTCTGCCATTGTGCTTGTGAAATGGAACAGTGGTATGCCAGGGGTGGGCGGGGGTGTTGGGGCATGGGGTAGAATTAGAAAAGTAAAGCTAACTGCATCTCCTTTTAAACATGTCAAAAGATGTTTAAAATGCACAGCCCAAAGTCTTTTTTCTAAGGGAAGAAAGGCTAACCCCAGACACACACCATCTCCTGTACTTCACAAACATGAGGCAGCATCTATTTGTGGAGCTGTCAGAAAAATCCTAAGGAGCTCTTGTTCTGGTGGCCACCCAACCATTTGTTTTTATTTCTGATCACTACATACCACAGTAGAATCTGTTCATATATCAGTTCTGCCACAAGCTACCCCGACTTAGTTTTCTACAGTTTCACCAGCAGTACAACCTTTGCTAAGATAACCTGGCAGTGCATTCCACTCTCATGACTGATGACCCATTTTATTTAGTAGAAAGTGGGCAGATGAAAAGGCTTTGCTGCTCTACAGTTTCTATTTCATTCTCAAGCTTATCTTACTACAGCACAGCCACTCTGAGGGATAATGCTACTTTAAATTACTGAGGAAATTGAAGAAAGAATTACTGTGCTTAATGGAAAAGAGCATGTAATCTGCTCTTATAACAAACATTTTACTTATCTTTAGGAGTAACTGGTAAGTTTCTAATTCTTATTTGCTGTATCAAGTTCTTCTGTGAAGTTGGGATTTTTCCAACACACTTTTTCTTAACATATGATGTTGCTTCTGTCAAACAGAGCAAAATGAACAGTTAAAATTGCAAATGAGTACTCCCTTTTCTTATACTGTGGGAGTGTCAGAAAAAAAGAGCAAAAAGCCCCTAAGTTTTAAGTGTGAAAAAACACCCTAAAGTAAGGACATTATGCCCTGAAATAGATTTGTCAATAACAAATTTTACAATCCTCCTAAAATTTGAAACTGGAAAAATTAATCAACAGAAAACAATATCAAGTTACAGTTTTGTTCTCCTAAAACAGGAAACAATCCCACTTAAAATTCTGAGAATTTTTACCCCTATATACTGTAGGATTGGGACCAGGTTAACTCACAAACTGACAGAGCTAGCCATTTCTTAAAATGAGACTGCTAATGTTTCTATGTCACTGTTCTTTGTGTGAAGACTAGTATCTACTTCCTCAGTTTTTCTCTCTTTTGTATCCTGGAGCTGTAAGTCTGCCTGGGGAGCACTGGGCCTATTTTTATACACAGTATATACATCATCATGCTAGTTAAATCTGTCAGAACTGTACGCTTGCCACTGCTGAGGCACTCGTGCTGAGGAGAGGTACACCTCAATTCTGACATACCAAATGCAGCAAAAGGATATGTCTAAAAATCTCTCATGTTCCTCATATAGATATAAAGCCTCCTGGAAGCTGCAGACAAAAGCAATAAAACTGAAGCTTTTATGACACTGGCCATCTCATGTGAAAAAATCAAGGAGATTGACTGATCTGAGCTCTGCTCAAACAGGTCAAATGATACAGCATGATGATGTTTTGTTCTTCCCTGCAATCTCTTCTGCATAGTAGGTTCTGATTCAGATTCCCTTTATAAAAACAGTTAGGAACCCACAAGATCAGCACCATTAATAACTGCAGAAAGATATTTTGTAGTTCAGGGCATCTGAACAATACCTATAAACAGCAACTGCCAGTACACTATAGAGTAGATATAGGCATGTTTAGGAATTTCTCAAACAATTTGAATTAAAATTTTGAAGCAAGTGAAGGGAGGAAGGAACTCACATAAAGTGGAGGACGTCCAAAAGAAACTATTAAGATCAACTACTGTACAGGAGAAATTTGTATTGACAGTACATATTCAAGTAGGTTGCTCACAGCTTTTTCCACAAAAATTCTCTGCTGCCTCAGAACTATTTTCAGTGTCATGCAAGTTAGGAAATTTTCTGTAATCTTGCAAGGCTGTGCTGGGCAAGAAAATCATGCTCTTCCTGAGTTGATAAATTTAGATCTTATAGTGTTTCTTATGTTTTTAACAGATCCTATGGAAGACACCTTCCACTAGAAGTTGGTGACCTGTTAATTCACCAACCCCTTTTCTACCATGATATTGGCAGTGTTGAGAACTAAGTCATCAGTAAATATGTGTGGGTTACAAAATAAGGTAAGAAAGGCAGAAGACAACATTACAAATAGAGAATGTGTGAATCCCTCCATATGTGTAAATACCACCAAGTCTTGTTGATTTATCATACCATCAGTGAGATTTCATCTAGTGATTCCCACTTTAAAAGGTACCAGAAAATGCTAAGTAATTAAATACACAAGAGAGACAATTGCTTGCAAAACAAAAATATCACGCAATAGTCTCCATGATCCATGAACTTAATGATATAACGTTTCTTAATTTAGTTACCCAATAAAAAATCCATTCATCTATATCTCTTGATGAGTTAAATGACCAACCATTCTTACTCAGGTAAAGGCATTCTGGCTGTCATTACAGACTTTGCTGCTCCTAAGACACAGCACATCTTACTTTCTTTTGTATGTAACTAAAAGTTATAAATGACGTATTTTGTTTGTACTGAGATGTTAAAATTACTGCATGGTAGCCTGCTTACCTAATAAAAGGTTTTGCTTTTACAAAGAATAAAGTAATAACGGTAATTTCGTATTACATCTGTCAGTCTTATCAATGGAGAAAATGGTAATAAGGGTTTTCAGATATGTCTTGCTGCTTTGTGGATATTTGAGACAATTTCATCAGTATAGTGCAAAGGATTGCTGCGTTTTATCCTAGGCAGTATTTGTAAAAAATTTTAAGGACTAAGTCAGTTAGTGAAACCTTTGTGTCTAGATATCCCACTCCCTTGCTTTCTTTTAATTTCAGTGTTTCTAGTTACCTCACAGAAATACTTTCATCAACAGAGGCAACAAAACTTGATGATGTTAAGGGTGTTGACAAAGCTGCAAAATTAAAATTAGTATCAAACATATCCTGTTTGACACCACTGGGGCACATGTATGTCTATACTGCATAATGCAGCCCCAAGACAAATATACTCAGCTGCCTCTGGGAAAGCTGGCTCATCAATAAGAGCCAGGGTATGATAGATGCAATTGCACAGAAGGCAGTACAGGAAGGCAGAGGAGTGCAGCAAGCCTGGCACACCTTAAATGGCAGCCACCTCTGAGAACAAGGGTCTCCATATTGAGAACAGGCAAACACATCAGGTGTTTGGCTTGACTAAGCAGGCACTCACAGCTGAGCTTCTATGCACAGGAAATGGCAACTGTGAGAGACTGCAAAGAGGGAATGAAGGAATGTGTGTTGCCTGCATATACAGGGACAGCACTGGAAATTTTCAGAGCTCAGTTGAAGCCAGAACTGGCAAAGAACAACAAGAAATGCAGGAAAAGCTTCTTCCATTGTGTTAGAATAAAGAGATAAATGAAGGCCCCTTGCTGAACAGGATGGGAATGACTGTAAGGGGTGTGGATAAGGCCAGAATGCCTAGCATTCCTAATCTTCATAATGCCTTATATTCCTAATCTGAGATTATACTTTCTGAGATTATCCCAGTAAATAGTCAGATTCTACTGTCTGCAGGATCAAGCAGATGAATGAAAAAATGGCTCAATCAGTTTCACAGGCTAATGGTTCATACTCTGCCTATAGGCTTATAACAACTGGACATGATCAAGGATATCCCACCACCTTTTTATCAAGTTAAATATTTAGAGAAGAAGAAATATTAACAAAGCAGGGTATAACTAAGCCACAGCTGCAATTCAAAGATACAGAGGCATCACCTCAAAAATGGATGCAGAAAAAGAAATCTGCTAGCTTCCAGGCTAACAATCACTAAGTACCATAGGCTAATATAAAGTTTCAGAAACACAGCACATTTTTACTGATTTATAAACTGAAGGTGCAACAAAAAAAGGGAGTTTAAAGATCCAAAATTATGGGCAGTGAAAAATCCTCAAAACAACCACCTTTTTAACAATTGTACTTCTGATACTGATGCCTATTGTAAACCCTAGGAGATAAGACAGGTCCCTCAAATGCGTCAAGAGTGAACCTTTTCAATTTTTTTTTTTTCTCAAAAAAGCACTAATTATTTGAAGAAATGTTGAAGTCTTCCCCAGAAAGCTCTCTGGGAGCTTTCAAGAAAAGCAGTGGATATAGACTATATTTTTAAAATCTACCTGATATCAATATATGTATATATATACAAAAACAAAAAAGCAAACAAACAAACAAAAGCCACAAAACAACAACAACAAAACACTCCTAGATAGATCTATGTTAGATCTAAGTTAGGACTGCACAGACAGGAGACAGTATTAATCATATAGAGGTTTGTACCATGTATTTAATAACCATTACTGGACAGAATTCAGCATAGAGTTTTATTGCAACAACTCAGAAGTAAAATGTACCATAATTCAAAATTTGTTTCACTTTTTCTTACATTTGTATAATTTTATGCTTTATAAATGTTATTCTCTCAGAGAAGAAATATACTACTGATATAGCTGTATAAAGGCTTCAATTCACTATCCACACCACGACTGAGTTTTGTTTTGCTGCAAGCACTCTCAATGGCAGCTAAAGAGCAGAAGAGTTGCAGGTATGCTGTCAGCTATACATCCATCCTGACAGCTTTCTCATCAGTGTTAGGATTTGAGGGATATTCTCTGAGGTATCATAATCCAGTTTCACACAAACAATCTCGCTCTCACTTCCCACACAAGTGGCATTTCTTACTACCTAGTACAAATTTATTATCAGGTCAGCCTCAGCTGTTGTAGTTTTGTTTGTCAGGTAAGTCATGAGTCATAAGAGAAATATATAATGCTGTGAAAAAAACCCCAACAAAACAGGATGAAGGAGAAAAAAAGTACAAAAATGCCCAATCTCTGTGGATAACTCTTGAAGCATCTTGGAACAGTCCCAGTCCTGATACAAAATGGATCCTGAAATGGTTTGTGTGCACAAACTTTCCTGCTGCTGAAGTAATTTGTTTTCTGACCTTTTCTTATTCCAAGCAGAAGACACAGGGTGTTTTTAAAAGGTATCTTTGTAAAAGATGCAAGATAGCAGGTACTATAAGAATATCTGACATTCAGCCCATAAATTTTTATCTGTAGTCAGCTCCCTTAGCTGTCCATGCTGTACCACTAGCCTATGGTAAAATAATAATCCAATGTCCAGTGCCTGTGGAACTCTAGTCTTCCCCCTGAGCTTCCTCTGTAGTTTTTTTACTATCTACACATAACCATTCAGTTTTCAGCCATTCCAAATGCTTACATTTCCTTTCTTGGAATCCCAACTGCCCTGTACTGCAGACATTTCTCTCCCATCCTCTCAGATGTCTTTCTCCCTAAAACCAATGGGTGAAAAAAAGATACTATCTGCCACTGTTTCCATCTACTGGAATATTTTATTAACTACACTTCTGGTGAACAATATGTACAGCAGAAATGGCACTAGAAAAATAGAAATCACAAACACTGAAGCTCCAAATACACAATTTGCTGCTCTGATGACACAGAAGGAAATGCACTGAAATCTTTAGATTGGCTGTGCAGTTTGATGATACTTATACATGATTTACACCAAATAGAGAGTTGCAAAGACACGTGACAGAATGATTTTTATCAAATCAGAGCTTAATATAGAGAAGTTTCATAAAGAACAATAAAAACATACATGTTTTATACATTGTATATCTGAAACCTTTACATGTACATGCTGTAACCAGCAACCTTAGTTAACAATATTAAGTCACTTTATTTGTTTCCTTTACACATGGAACATGTGTAAGAGGAAATTCAGGACACCTACTTCAAGATGACATTGAAATATTTTAATACCTGTGTCAAATCTCAGCCAATCATCAGTGCTGCATTCATTGCTTCGGCACATTATTCACCTGTGGATATTAGTTTCTCAGTTCCAACCTAGTCCAGAAGCAGGGATACTTTCCACTAGAGCAGGCTTCTCAAAACCCTATCCAATCTGGCCCTGAACTTCCCTGAGAAACCTGTGCCAGCACCTCATTACCTTCACAGTAAAAGATCCCTCCCTAATATCTGATCTATACTTAGTCCCTTTCAGTCTGATGCCGTTTCCCCTTGTCCTGTCACTACGTGCTCTTGTAAACAGTCTCACTCCATCTTTCTTGGAGCTCCCTTCAGGAACAGTGGGGCCATAAACAGGTCATCCCAAAGCTTACCCCAGCCTGTTTAACCCCAATTCTCTCAGCCCTTCCTCACAGGAGAAGAGCTCCATCCCTCTGATCACCTTAGTGGCAAACCTTCGACTGTCCAATATCCTTCCTGTGCTGGGGACCCTGGAGCTGGACACAGCACTCCAGGTGAGTTCTTGCCCTTGGTGAAGCCATGATGGATGTCTGAAATCACCTCCTAATCCTCCCTGTATCTTAGCACAGCTTCTAGGAGGATTTGTTCTATGATTTTCCCTGGCACAGAGGGGAGACAGAGGGGAGGCTGTCAGCGGCTCATTTCTACCCTTTTAGAAGATGGGTACAATGTTTCACTTTTTCCAGTCCCCGGTGATTTTCCTTGACTGCCACAACTTTCCAAACATCAGGCAGAGCAGCTTGGCAATCACATCAGTGAATTTCCTCAGATCTCTGGGATTCAGCTTATCAAGTACCACAGATTGATGTATACTCAGACTCCTCAGGTGATCATGAATCTGATATTTACTTATAGTTGGGTGTACTTAGCCTCCCCAGTCCCACGCTGCTGTCCATCCCCTCGAGGTGTGGGAAGATACATTGTCATTGAAGACAGAGGCAAAAAAAAATAAATTATATATATATATATATATATATATATAAAAAAATTGGTGAGTATCTCAGCCTTCTCCTTATTCATAGTTACCCGTTTTCCAGCAATTGGGGGTGGGGCGGAGGGGCAGGGTGTCACCTTCTTTGACCTTCCTTTTCTGGTTAACATACTGAAGGAGTCTTTTTTATACTTTATCTCCCTTGCCAGTTTCAGGTCAGTAATGCCTTGCCCTTCCTTACCCCACCCCTACACAACTGAACCTAGGGATCTCTATACCCCTACCAGGTTATGAGTCCTTCTTTTCACTGTCTGTATTTGCTTCTCTTCCTTTAGTTTGCCCAGCAGCTCCCTACTCTGTCTCTTGCCCTCTTTGCCTGAATTCTTGCTCCTGGGGACTGCCAGCTCTCTTCTGCTCTCTTTTTCCTGAGTTTCCCAGGGGATCCTATTGACTATCTCTTTGAAGAGCTGAAGTCTGTTTCCCTTAAGTTCAGGGGCCTAACTTCACTTCTTACCTGACTCACATTCTTCAGAACTGTAGTATCTGACTCCCTAAGATACCTTCCTTCCTTTCTCTTCACAGGGGCGTAATTACCAGGAATCTCTATTACAGTCAGTTCCTCAAAATAAGTTTGTGTTTATTGAACTTTAAATTGCATAATAAGGATGTACAGTCTGTAATGACTATTGTCAATTTTGCCAGTTATTATTAGCAACAGGGAGACCATTTAAGTATTCTTTGATATGCAAGATGATGAGAAGATCTTATTTTCTTGAACAATAACAACATTATGTGAAGCTCTCTATTCATTATACTAAAGACACAGATCACACTTTGTTATTGTCTGATGTAGATATTAGAGACATGTTAAAAGTCTTTATGTCTGAAGACTATTCAGGAGGAACCATTCTCCAGCTTTGTTTTGCAAGATGCTGTGTTTGTACCTGGGCAAAGCTAATCCTTCACCTGAAAAATGGTAACTATACCTCTGTACACAGTTTAGCTTCAGCTACACAAGATATACAAACTTTGGTGGAGCTATGTATGACTCAGAGAATATTATCTTTGAGCCTTTTTTCATAATGAGGACAAAGCTCTTTCCTCAATACAGATGGTGGTGGGTACTCTAACTCTTGGATGTACCACTGATTCACCTGAAGTTCACCACATTGCTAACATCTAACACTGCTAATCTCTCAGGTTTTTTAGAACTTTGTAAGCCCCATGTAAAGACTTTTCAGAGAGTAGCTATAAAATAAAAATTAAAAACAGCAGTAGATGCTTAAATGTCATTCTGTAACAGACAAAGACATATGCAGTGTCTCAAGCTAGGTTAAAGGATGATTCTATAATGCCTTTCAAACCTATAATGTCATTCTAAAAATCTTGAACTGTCAGTAAAGTCACCAATAATGTTGTTTCTAAGAAATACAACCTAAAATTTTTCCTTGTCTTTTTTATGAAATGAAAGATAGATCTACTGGAAAGTACAAGCAGAAAACCACACAGAATAGAACTGTAAAGGCAATAAAAACAAAAAACAAAGATATATATAAGACAAGCATCTAGTATCAAACAAATGGTGAAAATTAGAACAATCAAAACAAGAAAATTAAACCAGTGCAGAAACCAAAAACTGAAGAGAAACTGCTCAGCACAATAATGAAACAACTGACACAAAACAAAAGAAATGCCAGTGCATGCAGAGAATTTTCAGCTACGCAAATCTAAAATGGAAAAGGATAGCTGAAACTGTCATGTAAGCATAGAGCTGTGCAGCTCCTATTCACCAGCATAAAAAAATACCAGTCCAGGTGGTTTGAACATGAGGAAAGAAGGTCCCATAGAGCATAGAAAATGACAGCTGGTGTTCTTTAGGCAGGGAGGCAATACAAGCAAAATCTCTGCTAGATTAAGACATTATGTACAATTATCTAGACTCTGTGGACAGAGCTAAAGTGGACAGGAGGGAGAATTTCAACTACTTTCATTTCAAAGAGAATCTTTTTGGGGTGAATTGCACCTCTCTTTATAAATTGAAAAGCTATACTCCAACTCACAGCTCAGTAAGAAGCTAAATCCACCTTTGAAACAGGCATCAAAATGCCTTGGGTAATGAGGACGGATTGGGTGGAATTCAGCTAGAGAAAGACAGTAATAACTCCAAGCAGCCTGACCTAAGACCTGCAGCACCAAGGACATGACCCAGTCACACCTGCCTACAGAAAGATGTGTTGCTCATACTTTCAGGAGCTAACACAACAATTTCAAAATTATAGGAGAGCCACAGAGCTGAATCTTTCATGTGCTCCACACTCCAGTTTTCATTTGTGTCTGAGTTAGGGTTTATAGAGAGGCACAAGTAGAATTAAAATAATTCTACTAAGTAGAAAATAAATAGGAAAGGTATGTGTTGACAGAGAATCAGGAATAAGGGGTTTTGTTCTTAAAAAAATCCCCAGGTCTCTAGGATCAGAATCTACCAACCATGGAGATCAGAATCTTTTTGTGCTATTACATGAGGCGTACAACATACAGTAGTCATACATACAACAGAGTACATGTTGAAGAAACAGCAATTATTTAATTTTTTAGACTTGGATCTAAAATGAATAAATACTGCATTAAAATGTTTTATAATGCTATTAACAGAAGTCTTTCTCTCTCATAGTAGCCATTTGAACCAAATTTCAAATTATTATTTTTCCTTAGTCCCACAGTAACTCACACCACTTTTTTTCTGAGCAGTATCTAATGCTACTGGGCAAGGATTATATCCCAAGCAAATATTCAATATCCTGAATGGATTCGATTTTGTTTCTGCTTCAGATTAATGTCCATGTGCACCAGCTGGCTGAATAACAGCAAGGAAAGATGTTTGTCTTTGTAACAATGTCTTTCTGCAGTACTAATGTTAAAGAAGTTACTAAAGTAATTCCTCTAGCTTCACCTGAAGTACCACCAGTACATAAAACATTTTTCCTTTAGATTATGAAATGAAATTTATCTAGTTCTTTTCCACTTTATAAATATTTTGTTGTGTTGCTTCTCATTGTGGAAGACATCCTTCTGGCAATAATTATTTTTTTCAAGACCATGCACTGGAAGAGTATTTCAACATCTGCCTTTGTCTTACCTTCATCTAAGCACTTGGCAATGGTTTTAACAACGCACTTTAATTGATTTCTGAGACTTCCCACAAGAGGAGTAATTATGCATGCAGTGGATGGAATGTCTCCAGGTCAAAGAAACAAGTGTTACCTTTAGAAGGGACATAGACTGGAACAAACTAAGTTGTCAAGACTTGTCTAAGCAAAGGATTTCTCGGCAGTCAGTTTGAACCACAAGCGGAATGTGCCCCAATTAGTTAGTGAGGTGAGGTATTTTTTTCTTTAAATCATCTTAGATTTTGCACTAAGTATAATGACCCGACATTCTGTCCCTGATAGTATTTGGTATTTTATGATGAGAAGTCCCTGATTTAGTGTACTTTGCAGTAGGTTAAAAGGACTCCCAAGCCTGTCATTATTCCTCTGAACTTTTCCTTATCCTTGGTAGGTTTTTTGAATTTATTGTGATGAGCAGTTAACTAGCAGGCTAATTTATACCAGTTCAGCAGCTGCTCACTAGAGGATACATGTTTTCTCACAAATAAATCACAGCAGGCAGCTCACAAGAAGAACTGAAAAAATGCCAACCCAAACTTATTAGACCATAAAAACTTACCCAATTTTTTTCTCCATTTCATACTTGAAACCTCACAACTCCACTATAGTTTTTGGAGTATTTTCAATCCCAGAGTATGCTAGCAAGAAATTTTATATCATACCAATGTCCCAAAACAACTGACTGCTAACTCATTAAAAACCACCAAAGCATCACCTATACAACTGGCCTTATTATCACTTGTCCTGCAGAACGCACCTGCAAACTGCATCAGTCTGCAAGCCCATAGGGTTTCAGTTCAGAAAATAAACACTGTGGTTCCACCATGCTACACTGATACAAAAAAAATTGAGAGGAAAGTGAGGGCCACAGTAAACATTCCCTTCACCTACTGACAGGTAAAAAGATACCTTTGTAACAAAATGATGCAGTGCCTCCACACATCACATCTACTAACACCATAGTTTTCTCACAACAGCATTCTGTTCCAATTCTGCAGTGTCTATTGGCATTTTATTATTCAAAGCTGAACAGCTTCAGTTTCATTTATAAATATTAAGGTTAAAACTTATTTATGTGTTTTGACAACTAAATATACAGTTGGATTAATTTTCCTAAATCACATTAGCTTTAATGATAATTAATTGTCCAGTTGTTAGAATAAGTCTAGCAAATGCTGGCTCTCTTACCAATTAACTCAGCAAATGTCAGTTCTATCGATCGGTAAAAATGTAAGGAGATCTGTGTGAAAAAATGCAAAAGTGAACAATATATTTTGAATTCTGCAGTGTAAAGAAAATATTAGAATATGCTTCCAGCTAATACCAATCCCTTTGCATAGCAGAGAAACCTTGGAACTATATACAGCATTGCTGAATAAAAACCCCACAAAATTTTGAGTCATTAGCAAGTGATTTCAATTTATGAAACTGGCCCAGAGGGAAAACAACTTTAAAAACAGTGACCTTGTTCTATAAATGTCAAATCAGGTTATTGATATAACTGAACATTAATACATCATGCAAAACAAATTCATGTCACAAATAGCCATGAAATTATACTACACTACCTCACTCTATTTGTAACAAAGCCCAGGCAAAACCCTGCACTGAATAATAATATTTTTGACACAGTAGAACACACAATTCCAAGGATATTATTAAATAAAACCCATTAGAAATAACATTTTGTTATTATTTAATTGAAAATGTATATAAATTGTAGAAAAAAATGTTTTTTTCTGGGGCCACAAATTCCTGGACTGGTAACAGGTGAAGTTTGTTTATAAGATGCTATGTCATTCAGTGTTCACAGCAACATCCCTGGGAGTTAGAAGACTAATTCCCTGAACATGGTCAGATTTATTTTAAAGCAGTGTAGTGGACTGTTTTGCAGCAGACTAAGAGCATCATTACTTTTAGCTCCACCTACACAATTCATCTTGATACAAGCTGGTGACTTCTAGATCAAACTCTGTTAACCTCCTTACCAGCACTGAGTTATTTTAGCACCTTGAGACAGGTAATTTATAATGATAATCTTAATAATAACCTTAATAACTCATAAAATAACATATTTACAGATCATATGTCATCCTAGGTTACATTACTTGATATGTTTTACATCCACTTTGGAGAACACAAAATCATCCCTTAACACAGCTTTCCTGAAGCAATTTCTTCAAACATGGAAGCTTCAATTCAACTTATAGGAACAAATTTCCATTTTTTTCCCTGTACATACTATAAATTAATATTGCTTCTGAAGCAGTGTAAGAATTAAAACCTTTGTGTTTTACTGAAGTACAAAACCAGAAACATAACTCAACTTTGTTCCTACCACTATCTGAAAAAAAGAAATAACTATGATCACATTATATACAGAATGTACTCTGCTTACAGAGACCCACTGTGACCACTGATGACACAAAAGCTGAGACAGACAAACCTTTGATTGTTTCTTTATAGTACAGACTTTTAGTCTTAATTCACCTTTTCTTCATATCAAACAGATTCTTGCTTCAATAAACTTTCAGTCCTTGTTCTCACCTCATAAAAATTTTCTGACTTAGATAACAGTGATGCTGAATTCTGAGCCCTAAAGAGGTTTTAAATTCTGCTTTGTTTTCTGCAGGAAGTATCTGTTTTCTCGTAGCTCTCTAGCATAGCACTGAGCAGAGCAATTTAATCAATTGCAAAATGATTTCAAGCTGTGGTGCCTATTTGGCACTGTCCTGAGACAGTGATTTGACAGTCTGCTATTTCTCAGCTTTGTTACTGCAATTCAGTATTTGCAAGGCTCAGAGGGACTCCGACAAGCTCCAGTTATACATAATAGAGCTGATCAGCTCCTCACCAGGAACAGCAAGTCAGGTCTGTTCTCTCTCTTCTACTGTAGTTTTGAATTATCTTTAAGATGAAATCATTGTCTTGTGATATTATCAGTGATGGAGGTTCCACATCTCCCTTTCAACTTTAAATGGTTTCACAGGAGTCATACATGTCACAAGGAAATAGGTTATTTGAAAAAAAACATATAGAATCAGTAAGCTATGAAAGCTCTTGCTCTAGAGCACTACAGTGCTTTACACATTGCAAAACCAGAACGTGGCCCATCGAGGTTGAGAGTTAATCCACCAGGCCTGAATCTCATGTGATGTGTCTCCTACACACCTCCAGGGCAATGCTGCTCATGCAGATACAAAGCAGAGAGGGTAGATGGGCATTGGGAGTCTCTGAAGCAAACGTTGTCCAAGGACAGATGTTTCAGACCTTCAAAACAGTGAGAAAGCAGGCGCAGATAACTAGAAGTCAATTTTGAGTTTTGAACAGCCTTATTTTATCAACAATTTTCCATGGTCTTAGGTAATTTACCACTAAAAATACATCTTTTTCACAGGTAGTCTTAGAATCATAGATTAAATTAGGTTGGAAAAGACCTCAAATATCACCATCAAGTCCAAACTAGTTAATCTGGCCCTGCCAGGCCTACCACTAAGCCATGCCCCTAAGTGCGACATCCATATGATTTTTGAACACTTCTGGGGATGGTGATTGAACCCATGCAGATTTTTTCAATGTCTGACCATCCTTTCTATGAAAAGGTTTTTCCTAATATCCAATCTATACCTCTTCTGGTGCAACTCAAGGCTGTTTCCTCTTGCCCTGTCACTGCTTGCCTGGGAGAAGAAGCCAACCCTCACCTCACCACACTCTCCTTTCAGGTAGTTGCAAGGAGCAATAAGGTTTTTCCGGAGCCTCCTTTTCTCCAAGCCAAACACCTCCAGCTCCCGCAGCCACTCCTCACACAACCTGGGCTACAGACCCTTCACCAGTTTAATTGCCCTTCTTTTCCCTGAATTATTCAGAATAAATAACAGGGGATTGTTGCGTGCAGCACACAGCATATGTCTATACAGACATGCAACTTCAACATTATCACTTGTGCCACGAACAAGGTTTACCAGCTTTCTAACAGAAGTCATTACCTGATCATTAATAAATCATTTATGTTTTAAATTTACTGTGTGGCTTTGTTAAAAGCATTCAAGGAGGTGGAATTTGAAAGAAATATTTCACACAAGAGTTAAGATACAGATAAATTCTTCCAAGACAAGGAATTCTTATAAAATGAGGTATTCTCAAGCAGCTATACAATTTAAAAAAAAGAAAAATTCCCCTATCCTTTAAGAACTAAGAACTTTGCATTTTCATGCTAGAATTATACCAGAGAAGTACACTGACTTCCTGTCAGTTAATATAATTTATTTATGAACAGGTTTTTTTCCACTGTTGTACCTCAGCATTGTTCTAGGCTGTTTAATAAACTTCCTGAGCCATTCATAAATACTCAGAAAAATGTCAGAGCATTTTATTTCAATAAATTAGCTGAAAATACCACCAACAAAAAATACAGGTTAAGAAAACAACCGACAAAAAACCTCTAGGGTATTTATTTCAAGAAATAATGAACTCTTTACCATCACAAAGCATAGGATCTCAATATATTCCTTTATTTATCCTTTTCTACATTTTGTCCTCCAGATGAATGGGGTTTTTTTTTGGCTTATGAGACAGGTTTCTTTTAAGCTGGTTCAGCTGGATTTATAAAAAATTTTAAAAAAATTTAAAAATTACTATCTTCAAATCCAAGGGACAGTCCTGTAAACGAAAAAAAAATTAAATACAGAACTTCATCTAAGTGTTTCAGAAGAAACACACTGAAAGTGGGTAGTCCTGAAAAAATGTAATACTGGGAGCAATCCTTCTATCACAGAGATTTAGACATGGACTATCACTGACTTTCTGATATTTACAAATGCCAAAGAAAAAGGAACAGAGTAGTCACATCTGCCACAAGTCAAAAGAAAAACCCAACTATCACCTTTTCGAGTAAACATAATGTAGTCCATGCTCACCTTCCACATGCACAAATACCGTATACCTAAGAGAAGATTTTCTGAAAATACAGAAACTGCTGATCTATCTTGAAGGTATGAAGTCAAACATACCAGAACGATTGACATGATTATATCCAAGTTCAGCAAAGAAGTAAGGGTTATTACGTAACTTAATATGCCAGATGTACCACTATTATCATCTGATTAGTCAGTTTGGTCACACTGTGATGTGAGATACAAATATGCAGCATGTAACTGGCCTATGCAGTGCATGAGAATATTCTGTGCGGATCACAAGAAGCTCTCCTGGGACCAGATTTATCTCTTAATTTGTACAAATGAACAAAAATGAAAAGCAAACTCTAGTGGAAGATGCTGGATCACAAGCCAGATTGTCACCTCTGTAATTCTTTGCATTAGAGACCAATTTGACCAAGCTAAAAGAGAAGCTGGTACTGACAGCCCTTGGACAGCACCACCCTAAACTTCCAGGCTCTCCTTCATTTCTCTTGAGGAAAAGCTGCCACGCCCAATCTGTCCTCACATTCCATTATGTGTAATGCCCCAGTGAACCTAGCTCTTCCCCATATTCTTCCTCCCTTCCTGTCTGGAATTTCCCAACTGTTTTGCTTAGCATACATAACTTTATTAAATGTCAAGGTCCACGTGCAACACAACCCTATCCCCTGCCCTCCAAGACTGTTTCTGGAGACTAGAGCAAATGCCCCACATCCTCCCTCTAAGCAGTCAGGGTCACCATGCACAGGCTCGAGGACAGGAGAGCCCCAGACTCTGCTACCTCAATAGAGCAAGAATAGAACGTTCTCACACTGGTTTCCCCTAGAAGCAGGTGCCACCAGATCCTTAAAGGAGAGGACAGTTTTTACACTAACCTCCTCCTGCCATTTGAAAGCTATTGTAATACTTACATTCAAGTACAGAGGTGATTGCCTGTCAAAGCATCCCACTTTACACTGCTGTCAGTGCAGCTTGATGTTTAGGCCTGTAACAATACAGGCACAAATGAACTAACTGTTAACTTCTTGTTAGCTGTGTATTAATGTGCAGGAACTCCCACATTTACCAGAAATCCGGATTACAAACAACATACAAAACAGGTAGTTTATGTAAGTTGCTCTTTTTCGATCAGATGATAGCTTCAACATTAAGTAAGTGGATCTAAGATGTTGTAAAATTATTAAGATCCAAGATGCTGTTGCCTGGATACAATTTTTCCCTACTTCATTCCCAAGCAACTTCATAAAAAATATAGGTTAGCTTTGTTCAAGTTGTCCAGCTGAAAAGTAAAACTACCTTAACATTCAGAGACATAACACAGCAGATGCCTTAACTTGAAGATATATATTCTTTGATTTGATAAATATATAAATAAAACTTTAAATTAAATTTATAATATTATATAAGTTTATAATAGTATGAACCATAGTAAATGTATCTTTAATAATAAATTGCATTTCTAATGAGTTAATTGCCATCTAAATTTATATCTGAAATACTGTATCTATATTTATTGTTAAAATACTGTCCAAGTGTATTTGAGAGACATAAAAACATAAACTAAACCACATGCATAAAATTGTTTTAATGATAAGGAAGGTTTTATAGATGCATTCAAAAATCCAATAAATGGCACAATTAGACTTTCTAGGTAACTTTAATTTAGCTCCTAATATGCTCTCTGCATATATCACTAAAGTGTATAAACTTATACAATTTTTAAATTAGTTGCAGTTTCATTATCATTTTCTCATTCAATACATAAAATGGGCAGCATTAATTTAAAAAACCCAGGGGTCTTACTTTGTTTCAGCTCTACTGTGCAATCTGTACAGAATTGTGTTACAACAAAACCATAACCTGCATAAAGATTAAGCTCTTCATAATTTCCCACTATATTAATTACTACCTGAAAGCTTAAAAAAGTTTGAATTTATTTTGATTAAAACTCTGTAGAAACCCCGGTTTTTTATGTTTGCTAAATAAAGTTCTGATATTCTTTTAATAAGGTATTTATAGATTGACAAACAGACATGATCATAAACACCTTTGCTGTTATGTACAATGCTTAAACCCTACTCACAGAATATTTTTTTGCATACAGTTGTCTTGGTTTGGGAAGACAGGTATCTGCCAGGTAATAAAAAAAACCCAACTGGAGTCTCCTTTGGGATGGAAAATGTAAACCCCCACCCCCCCCCCTCCACCTCCCTTTTTTTCTTTTTCAATTATAAATTACAATCAGAGGCTCTTAGGCAAAGATTTGGGGAAATAGGAATCGCAGTTCTTTACTAGTATGTATTACAAAGCAAACAAACACACACACACACACACACAAAAAAAACAAAAAACAAAAAACCCCACCAAACAACTACAGCATTAATAACAAACGAAAACAGTGCCAAGAACCTTGAGGGCTTTGTTTCACAAAACCCAGGGCAGTTTGGTTTCGGTGTCCCTGCAGGATCCTCAGAGCACCAAGCTGAAACAGTGGAAAGTCCCGGGCTGGTAGCTGGGATGGCAGCGTGTCCCGGCAGGCAGGGGCAGGATGTCCCGGCAGCGCAGGGGGTGCAGGGTCACGCTGTAGCAAGAGGAGCAGCGCCGAAGAAGGCGAAGGCGAGGCAGAACCAGTGATAGTAGATTTCCCAGGACTGGATCCCTTTGGCCACAGTGAAACTCTTCCAGCCAGCAACAGCCGTTCTCTCTCTCCCCGAACGCCGGAAAAAGAAGAGCCCTCAGGTGCCTCAAGCACTGTCTTTTACCTGCGTTATCTCCCCCTTCCAGCTTTGTCTACCTCTTTGTTTCGGTTAAGTTCTCTCAAGTATCCAACACTTGGTCTCCTTGGTAAGTTATGGGGAAAAAATTCTTTAGAGAAAGAAGGAACAAACCTAACCTCCAACATTATCCACCCCGAATTTTTTTTCCCATACCAACATATTACATTAAGTTTTAACTGTTAATATATATATATATATATATATATATATATATATATATATATATATAAATGCAAATATGGATACAGCCACATTGTCATGGGTAGTTCACCTCAAAACAAGGTCCCCTTGAGCTATGCATCGGGTCTCTCCATCCTTTTGCATCACCCACTAGGTGCAACTTGGTCCCTGAGCAAAGACAACCCCACGGATGGGATTGTCTTTGCTGGAGGCAGGATTAATCCAAACAGTTTTTCCCAGCATACCTCTCATGTGTACCACTGGAACCTTATCTCCCTCTGTCGTTTACAAGGGTTCAGATTGGGCAGGACCTGCTCGGTTGGTGGAACCTCGAGTGTTCACCAACCAGGTGGCCTTTGCTAAATTAATATCCCAATTCTTGAAAGTTCCCCCACCCAGTGCCTTCAAGGTAGTTTTAAGCAGGCCATTGCACCGTTCAACTTTCCCGGCCGCTGGTGCATGATAAGGAATATGGTACACCCACTCAATCCCATGTTCTCTAGCGCAGGTGCTTATAAGACTATTCTTGAAATGGGTCTCATTGTCCGACTCGATTCTCTCAGGGGTGCCATGTCTCCACAGAACTTGTTTTTCCAGGCCCAGGATGGTGTTCCGGGTAGTAGCATGAGGCACAGGGTAGGTCTCCAACCATCCAGTCGTGGCTTCCACCATGGTTAGCACATAGCGCTTGCCCTGGCGGGTTTGGGGAAGGGTGATGTAGTCAATCTGCCAGGCTTCCCCATATTTATATTTGGACCACCGCCCACCATACCATAAGGGCTTCACCTGCTTGGCTTGCTTGATTGTAGCACATGTCTCACAGTCATGGATAACCTGAGAAATACTGTCCATGGTTAAATCCACCCCTCGGTCTCGGGCCCACTTATAGGTGGCATCTCTGCCCTGATGACCTGAAGCATCATGGGCCCATCGAGCTAGGAACAACTCTCCCTTGTGTTGCCAATCTAAATCTATCTTTGACACTTCTATCTTGGCAGCCTGATCTACCTCCTTGTTGTTTCGGTGTTCCTCATTAGCCCGACTCTTGGGAACATGGTCATCTACATGTCGGACATTCACAGGCAGCTTCTCTACACGAGTGGCAACGTCCTTCCATTCATCAGCAGCCCAGACTGGTTTTCCCCTACGCTGCCAGTTGGCCTTTTTCCACCTTTCCAGCCAGCCCCAAAGAGCATTGGCTACCATCCATGAAACAGTGTAGAGGTAGAGCTTTGGCCACTTCTCTCTTTCAGCAATGTCAAGGGCTAATTGAACAGCTTTGAGTTCAGCAAGTTAACTTGATCCCCCTTCTCCTTCAGTGGCTTCTGCAACCTGTCGTGTGGGGCTCCATACGGCTGCTTTCCACTTACGGTTCATTCCCACGATGCAACAGGAGCCATCAGTGAAAAGAGCGTAGTGTGTTTCTTCTGCTGGCAGTTGGTTGTACGGAGGAGCTTCTTCAGCCTGTGTCACTTGTTCCTGCTCCTCTTCATCTGTGAGACCAAAGTTTTCTCCTTCCGGCCAGTTGGCAATTATCTCCAAAATCCCAGGGCGATTTGGGTTTCCAATACGGGCACGCTGTGTGATGAGGGCAGTCCATTTGCTCCATGTGGCATCGGTGGCATGGTGGGTGGAGGGAGCCTTTCCTTTAAACATCCACCCCAGCACTGGTAGTGAGGGTGACAAGACGAGTTGTGCTTCTGTGCCAATCACCTCTGAGGCGGCTTGAACTCCTTCATAGGCAGCCAAGATCTCCTTCTCTGTGGGAGTGTAGTTGGCTTCAGATCCTCTGTAACTTCGACTCCAGAATCCCAGTGGTCGGCCTCGGGTCTCTCCAGGCACCTTCTGCCAAAGGCTCCAGGACAAACCGTTGTTCCCGGCTGCAGAGTAAAGCACATTCTTCACATCTGGTTCTGTCCTGACTGGGCCAAGGGCTACTGCATGAGCAATCTCCTGCTTGATCTGGGCAAAGGCTTGTTGCTGTTCAGGGCCCCAGTGGAAATTGTTCTTCTTGCGGGTAACCAGGTAGAGAGGGCTCACGATCTGACTGTACTCAGGAATGTGCATCCTCCAAAAACCTATGGCTCCTAGGAAAGCTTGCGTTTGCTTTTTGCTGGTCGGTGGAGACATTGCTGTGATCTTACCAATGACCTCAGTGGGGATCTGCCGCCATCCATCTTGCCACTTTACTCCCAGGAACTGGATCTCTCTGGCAGGTCCCTTGACTTTGCTCTTCTTGATGGCAAACCCGGCTTTCAGCAGAATCTGGATGATTCTCTCTCCTTTCTCGAACACTTCAGCTGCAGTCTTCCCCCACACAATGATGTCATCGATGTACTGTAGATGTTCCGGAGCCTCACCCTTCTCCAGTGCAGCCTGGATCAGCCCATGGCAGATGGTGCGGTTGTGTTTCCATCCCTGGGGCAGTCGGTTCCAGGTGTACTGCACACCCCTCCAGGTCAAAGCAAACTGAGGCTTGCATTCTGCTGCCAGAGGAATGGAGAAAAATGCATTAGCAATGTCAATAGTGGCATACCACTTCGCTGCCTTGGACTCCAGCTCATACTGAAGTTCCAGCATGTCCGGCACAGCAGTGCTTAGCAGTGGAGTCACTTCATTCAATGCACGATAGTCCACAGTCAGTCTCCATTCTCCATCAGACTTGCGCACAGGCCAGATGGGGCTGTTGAAGGGTGAGTGGGTTTTGCTGACCACTCTTTGGCTCTTCCAGCTCACAGATCATCTTGTGGATGGGGATCACGGCATCTCGATTTATCCGATACTGCCGAGGGTGCACCGTCGAGGTGGCAACAGGTACTCGTTGTTCTTCTACCTTCAGGAGTCGCACTGCAGATGGGTTCTCTGATAGTCCCGGCAAGGTGTGCAACTGCTTAATGTTCTCTGTCTCTACAGCAGCTATTCTAAAAGCCCATCTGAGTCCTTTAGGATATTCATAATAGCCATTCCTGAGGAAGTCTATGCCCAGAATACACGGAGCATCTGGGCCGGTCACAATCAGAAGTTTCTGCCACTCCTTCCCGGTCAGGCTCACCTCGGCTTCAACCAGAGACAATTCCTGTGATCCCCCCGTCACCCTGGCAATGGAAATCGGTTCTGCCCCCACAAGTCCCGATGGCATTAGAGTACACTGCAACCCAGTATCTACCAAAGCTTCATATTTTTGTGGCTCTGATGTGCCAGGCCATCGAATCCACACAGTCCAAAAAACCCAATTTTCCCGTGCCTCTTCCTGGTTGAGGCAGGGCCCCTCTAGCACTGGTTATTATTCCCTTCTTGGACTTACATGGTAGAGGTTCCTTCGAGGGAATCCGACACAGCCCACCTCCGTAATACCTGGCAGCTTGCTCATGGGAGGCTGAGGCTACCTTCATTCTAGTGGAACTCCCTCTGTTAGTGTTTCTCTCCTTAAGCTCACGTACCCGTGGTGCCAGGACAGAAGTGGGTTTCCCATGCCACACTCTCATGTCCTCCCCATGGTCCCGCAGATAAAACCACAGGTCAGCTCGAGGGGTGTACCCTCTCTCTCTCACTGGGGGATGTTGGGCTCTGATTCTGGGGCCTGTGACTTGCACCTGTGCTACATGGGAACTGTTCCTTCTCATCTCCTCTCTCATTTCCCTCATCTCCTCTTTGAGTTCCTTCACCACCGCAGAGACATGAGCCTGCATTGGGTCACTGATCACACTTCCATAATTTCTGAGCTTGTTGGCAACAGAACCCACTGTCTCTCGGTTATCCTCAGCATTAATTGCTGCGATGAATGTGGCGTATTGGGATGGTCCATGGCCAGATTCCACAACATGTGCCCTGTGCATTTAACCTTGTCGGGGTCATTATCATGCTGTCCGGTCCTCCCAAAAAGTACTTCTAATACTGCCACTTCTCTCAACTGTTGGATTCCTTCCTCAAGGGTCTTCCATTGCATCCTATTGTTGTGCTCTTGCATTCTGTCTTTGTGGACAAATCTCACTCTCACACTCATTAGAAGTCATTCCCAAAGGGAAAGGGGCCTTTGCTCTCTTACAAATACCTGATTTATACCTGAGTCCTGGGTCAAGGGTCTCAAATTCCTTGCTTCAGCACTATCCAGTTGTATGCCTGTACCCATAAGGTCCCAGACTCGAAGTAGCCAGGCTGTATAAGCCTCACATCCTCGTCATACAATATCTTTTTGCAGATTACGTAGACTTTCATACGTCAGGGACTCAGCGATAATCTCAACCTGTGGCTCTCCTGTGGATTGTGAGGACCCTCCTTCCTTATCCTTAATACCAGGATCTGACGATTTCACTTTACACTTCCTTGTTTCTACAGGGGCGACTGCTGCTGGCTGTGGCTGTCCTTGTGGTTCAGCTGGAACCTGGACAGTTGTAACGTCTGTGGGTTCCACTGCTGCACCATCAGTCTCTGCCTTCTCGGGGCAGGGGGAGGGTTTTTCATGAGCTGGGGAAATGTACTCCCTCAGCATCTGGCCCATCTCATGCATCTCTTTTACCAGAACCTCAACCCAATCCGGGTGAGTCCTTTCTGAGGCAGGCTGTGGGGCAGAGTCAGGCTCTGGGGTATCATCCCTATTCTGTGGGGTAGGTATCAGGGTGGTTATCCAGGTCAATCTTCCCTTATCTCTGAATGCTAAATGGAATACGCCTATTAGCAGCACCAGCCATTGTATGATATCATTAGCATTCAGAGAGGATTTAAACCCTTCAAAAACTGGTGGGGCAGACCCAAAGAGGTGGGTAAATGGTTGGGAAAAAAACTCCCCCGGTGTCATTTCCTCACAGTAGGTACCATTGTTAAAGTAACTCCAAAAACACACCGTTAGTGTATGACAGCCCTGAATCCATATGCCTGCTTTCCAGAGGAAATTAAAAATCCATGAGTTCTTCACCTTATTAAGCCATAAAATAAACTGGATGACAGTCACAGTAGCCTTAGTTATAGGGCCCATGTTTAGATAAGGGCCTGCAAACGGAAGGAATACAGCCACAACCACATGCCATCCAAACCAGGCTAAGTTAGACCACATGATGCAGCCTAATGAGGTTTTTATATCCAATGCACACAAAAGAAAGTATTAGGTTAGTTAAGAACCGCTATTTCTCTTCCCTTTTCTTTTCTCAGTGCCCTCAAGTCCCCCACGTTGGGCGCCAAAATCTGTCTTGGTTTGGGAAGACAGGTATCTGCCAGGTAATAAAACAAAACCAACTGGAGTCTCCTTTGGGACGGAAAATGTAAACCCCCCCCCCCCTCCACCCCCCTTTTTTTCTTTTTCAATTATAAATTACAATCAGAGGCTCTTAGGCAAAGATTTGGGAAACAGGAATAGCAGTCCTTTACTAGTATGTATTACAAAGCAAACAAACACACACACAAAAAAAAAAAAAAAAAAAATTAAAAAAAAAAAAAAAAAAAAAAAACAACAAAAAAAAACCAACAAAACAAACCAAAACCCCCCCCCCCAAAAAACCCCACCAAACAACTACAGCATTAATAACAAACGAAAACAGTACCAAGAACCTTGAGGGCTTTGTTTCACAAAACCCAGGGCAGTTTGGTTTCGGTGTCCCTGCAGGATCCTCAGAGCACCAAGCTGAAACAGTGCAAAAGTCCCGGGCAGGTAGCTGGGATGGCAGGGTGTCTCGGAAGGCAGGGGCAGGATGTCCTGGCAGCGCAGGGGGTGCAGGGTCACACTGTAGCAAGAGGAGCAGTGCCGAAGAAGGCGAAGGTGAGGTAGGGGCCAGCCCAGCTCCCGGGGGTGGCAGAGAAAACTCAGGATTCAGGCCGAACCGGTGATAGTAGATTTCCCAGGACTGGATCCCTTTGGCCACAGCGAAACTCTTCCAGCCAGCAACAGCCGTTCTGTCTCTCCCCGAACGCCGGAAAAAGAAGAGCCCGCAGCTGCAAACGCCGGAAAAAGAAGAGCCCACAGCTGCCTCAAGCTCTGTCTTTTACCTGCGTTATCTCCCCCTTCCACCTTTGTCCACCTCTTTGTTTTGGTTAAGTACTCTCAAGTATCCAACACTTGGTCTCCTTGGTAACTTATGGGGAAAAAATTCTTTAGAGAAAGAAGGAACAAACCTAACCCCCAACAACAGTTAACAACAGGGGCTTCAGAGTTTCACTCAGATATTTCTAACTGGATTGCTGAATACTGAAGGTGCCCAAGAGAACATCACTCATCTATATATTGCCTTGGAGAGCCCCACATGTCATCAGGGAAAACACATCTTCAAAAAATGTGCTGTATTTTAATTCTGAAATAATTAAAGGTAGGATTGCAAGACATCTCAATTACTCCAACTCACTGCAGTGAGAATTATGCAGTCAAAGATTAGTACAACTCAGATGGAGTTAAAAACGTGCATTTTCCAAGTAAGTTTAAGAAAAAGTCTATTTACTTGTTTTACAAATTCACCAGTGCTAAGTACAAAGGATGATCAAGAGCAGAAAGCAGAGAAAGAGAAGAAAATAAAAACAGAGAAATAAGAAAAAGAAAGGGAAGAAACAAAAAAAAGTAAGAAGAATGTGAGAAGAAAACTGTAAACAGAAAGAAATAAAAAGAATAATCCTCAAAACATGCCCTTTTTAATAGACCTTGCTTGCACAAGTGTCTTTACCTACTGTTTGATGGAACAAGCACAGCAGAGAAAACTAATTTCCTGAATTGCAGCTTGCGGCTAATTTGTTGCATGACCTAGAAAAAGTAGTCTTTAATGAAGTCGTAAGTAATTTTACCATAGACAGTAACATTTCATTCAGTCACATGCAGTATACGTCCAGTGACACACAACAGACCTTGTACTGCACCCCCAAGAGTGAGGGTTGTCATGGCTACTGCTACTTCAAAGTCTTGACTTCTTACGACTAACATCTTATCTTTAAAAATAGTATTATGACAAAACAAAAGAGATAAAAAAAATACATCTTTGGGCATGGTGCTGTGAAAACACAGTAAAAAATTTGGCTCTTTTTTTTAATCTAACCATTTACAGTCACACAATATAAGAGAAAAAACTTACTTAAGATTTTTTTTTCCATATATCTAACAAAAGCACTCCTTAATGTTCTTAAAAAGACACAATTTCTAAAATCGTGATGGAATACAGGGCAATTAATGTCCATTTTTAATAAGATGCCCTCCAAATTGAAAATTATCACAATTAAAATAGTTGGTACTGAAGGATCTGGTTGTGGTAACACATACACATACATCTGATTGATTTTTTTTAATTCCATGCTGACGCTTTATGAGTTTGTGAAAATCTTGCTTAGTTAGGAGCCACAAAATCACAACTAAAAATAAAACTAAAGGAAAAAAGAAAAACAAAAATTTAAAAAAAAAAAAAAAAAAAAAAAGGAAAAGAAAGATTTTCCACAACTACGTTGCTTTCAATTCATAGAATGGGAGTATTTTATTCTATTTTTGGCATGAGGACTCAGCTCTGCTTACGCAAGATGAGTCATGGGGATGTCTCCCTGATGGAACTGCCAATTTTGGAGCCTTCATTACGGTTTAATGCAATACGTAAAAGCTTGCAACTCACTACAGCATTGAGGTACATTAGTCTATCCTAGGTCTTGACCCTAATGTACCTTCAACTCTTTTCAATACACATTTCTTCCTCTTGAAGATATTATTAGGGCAGCTACAATCAGTAAAAAGAGGGTATAGAACCTGAGAGTTCAATTTCCAGCTGAAGTTCTGTGAGAGTCTATCCTGGGATATCAATTTAAGTTGTACTATTTCTGCATCAGTTGAACTCTGATGGAGTCTGAGCTGGAGAGAACATAAGCCCACTTTTTTGGTTAGGCTGGTTACTATTTATGCAATTTTATTCTTGTTCCTTGCTGAAACTTTCCCTTGCCTTACCAGCTGAAGGTATGTTCTGCAGAACAATGAGTAAGAGCTGTGGAGAAGCATTTCTGTGAGTTTTGGGAGGCTATCTTTGAGTATTAAAGGAAAGGTCAAGACCTTTCTTCTCTTCTTCCTGGTCTGCAGTGTGTTCCAAACCACTATCAGAAGGATTATCTAGCTGTAAGAAGAGTCTGGCTACCATATGTGGCTGCAGTATTTATAACATTTAATGGAATTTTAAACTAAATGAGTCACAATTATTTAAACCAAACCAAAACAAGCTTTTCTTAAAAGAGAATATGTTCCAAAAGTATTGTGGATCTGTGACAATACATATATACAGCTTTCAGCAAGTTTATAAAAATAATTATTACTTGAAGGATGCACAGCACAAAACTACCAATCTTTGAAATATATTAGGATATTATGGCTGCTAGACATCTGCAGTAGCCATCATCTTCGTCAGAGAGATATTTAACACTGACATGCAGAAAGCCAGAGAGATACTACTCAAAAAAAGAACATGGACATTTTGAGGTGAAAAAAAACACTTGGGATCAAGATTTTGTTAAATTTGATAGATGCATGTTGGACTTTAGAGGAAGGTCTACCAGAACCATCTAACTTCAGCATTAAAGGGCTGAAAAGCAAGCTACACTTCAGAACATGATTGATATGGTTAATGGAATGATTAACCTGATAAGGCAGTATGCTTTCTACAAAAGGTCTGTATTTGTTGCTTTTTTAAGCTGCGGAGGCTCGACACTATTCTATGCAGAAGCTCTGTTTCCTTTCTTGTTCTATTTTCCTCTGGTTTAGGGGACAATACCCCAAAGCATAGAAAGAGACATGCTAAAAAAAGGTGCAGCAAAGCTCTATTTCTTGATTGCTTTAAGACTCCTAGCATCTTATACCTCAATAAATTTTAATACCTACCCATTTTAATTTCTCATCAGGATGTTGCAGTTACCAACTGTATCAAAAAGGCAGTCTGTTCAGCATGCATCTAGCTTCAGACTGATCAGCTTTAAAAAACGCTAGTCTTGTAAATGCTCCTGATACAAACAGCAAATGAGAAACCTAAGAGCTAACTTCAATTGCCACTCCTGACTTTGGATGAAGGCAAAGGGTACAAAGCAAAGCTGATTTTGACCTCAAATGTTCTTCACAACTTCAACAGCACTGTGCCAATTTCACTCATTATCTTAAATGATCATTCGGTATTTGCTCCTTGCATCAGTGCAAAATACCTTCAGATACCATTGAAAGACTGTAACAGAGTGAACTTAAGCATTACTTTGTAAGAATATAGAGCACAGAAAGTGAATATAGATCACAGGATGAAGAAAACAGCAGATAATCTGGGTCCACACAGCCCATGGGAATACTCAGACCCAGAACTCAGGCCTCCAAATATTCTATTTGCCTTTACTGCAGTTACCCTTGGCAACTGCAGTGTGACTATGCAGCTCCATCTGCTCCTACTGAGAGAAACTGCATTGCAATGTCCCATTAGACTGTCTGGCTTGGGTGCTACTATGAAGTACAATACGAGTTACTGGGTCCCAACTGTCCTACTGAGGCAGTAAAATCTTAGTTGCTTTTTAAGTCTGCTAAGAACAAATCAACATAGAGATACTGTCATTCTCAGGATAGTACCAGAATAAATATGAACAAGGAGCCCCAAACCAAACCCACATTTTCGGACACAACCTAACCCAGATAGCCACCACGTAACAGATAAGAGGAGTTTGCACCCTAATTAGCTGTGAATGTCCTGACAAGGTGGCATCATCAGCAAAATAGTTTTTCTTCCCAGATGTAACTAATCTGGACAAAAATGTGCCAGTTCATACTGGCCATTACTGGTTGTAAAGATGTGGACAGATCTGCACTTACTCCATGAAATGCACATTTTCTTGCTATATACACAACTACATTATCTTCTCTTAAAAATGTCAGGAATTCAACTTGGGCAAACTGACTCAGAAAGAGATCATTTTGGCCATGGTCCCCTTCCTCATTAAAGGAAAAATCCCACCACAAAGCAGAGTGGTGCAAGAGCTGGAACTCATGGCCAGGAGCAGAATCTAGCAACAAGCAAACTGCTGTCTTCCTCATTTAAATCCAGAGTCAACCTGAAGGATGCTGACTGCTGCTCAGCTGAGTTTTCAGCCATTTGAAATACACATTAAAACGTGTCCTGGCCACCTAGGTAAGCCATCTGCAGTCTGCAGGTGTAGGGCACTGTGCTTTGCTGCTGTCGAAAGACCTTGCACTTACACTGGTGTGATATAGCTCCCAAGGATTTCATGCTCAAAAGAGATCTGATGTCACCTGCTCTCTGAAGGATGAATACCTATACCAAATACCTATTCCACAGTTATTCTTTCTTAATGGCTCCATATGGAAATATGCCATTCATCAAAGTAGCTAGCCATAATGGAAGTCAGTGCTTGAAGTATAAATGTAAATAATTTACAATATATAATACAACACCACAACAGCAGATATTCTTTCCATATATATGCACTTGCATTTAAAAGATGAGACAGAACATGCTTTTCAAATTTCCCATAAATTCCCTTTAATTCTGGAGTAACACACTCAAAATAAAGTGCAATAGGGGAAAAACAAACACTCTATGGACACAAGGTGTAACAGCAAGATGTGAAAAAGCACCACCTACTAATCCTCCATGTTTTTCAGAAGAGAGATATTTTAATTTTTCCTTGCAAAACAGATGAAATCTTTCTGCTAAAGACAGATCCAAAATAAACAGACTTATCAAGACTCCCTGTCTGCATAACATTATCTTCATACCATGCGCTCCTCTGATATTCAATGTGATAAAATTACTCAACTGACTTATTTTGGAATATTTGGTATCTTTAAAAAACAAATAAAAATTTAGATTGTGGTTAACAGGTGTTAATAGTCTCCAGTGATCTGAAGAAACCTAGACACAGTTTTTAATTACACAGCATTACGTCTTCATCGTAAGGCAATTCCTATGATCATAGTCTGTCATTGCCATCCCCAAGTGGCACAATCTGTCAGCAGGGTGGACATTACTCATGTTCAATTTCAAAGAGACTGATTTCTTAATGAGTTTTCATTGTCACCTATTAGCTAATTTGAAACTCACTGATACAGTTCATGATCATAAAGGAAAAAACAGAGAAAAGAGAGTGGTCCTTCTGTTACTTGTTCAATGGTTATTTTTAGAAAGTTTTAAGGTAGGAACCAGCTTCGGAAGTTGTAAACATTACAGAGAGTCATCAAAGTTGGACATGTTTTATTGCTTCTGTTTATTATGGATGATACATGAATAATCAAATGTCAGGTCAGGTACTTGCAGATTCTATTTTTAAAGCAGGTAGGGAGATAACTGAATGTCAGGAACCATTCATTGCTCTGGTTCTGTCAGGGATAGGACGTTTCACGAAGTACAATTTCCTTCTTGCAATATACTTTTTAGGATTATATTCACTGGGTGATTAAATGAAAGAAATGTGAAAACTATTGCAGTGTTTAATTAGCAGCTTGACGTTCTTAACACAAGCTGTTCACTTACATGCAACGTCTGTTTATTTGGAAAGGAACAAGTGCGTTTGGGCATTTTACCAGGGATTTTGACTAATACAGATGTAAGTAGCTGTGAGATAATCACACCTCCACTTGTATTCTTATGTCTGTCCCTGAATTCCTCTGAAGACAGATTTTATCAGGCCCACAGTGCTCTTTAAATAAAACTTCTGTCAGAGTGATCCTGTCTGGTGCTAAGTTTATGCAAGTTAACTAAAACAGCAATAAATGTGCAGGTGTCTCTGTGATCATGACATCAGTATCAGAATGGAAAAGCTCAATTTTTTATCAAAAACAAGAAATTAGTACGAGTCCTTCTTTCTCCAAATACAATCTCTTTAAACTAAAGGTTGAAACATTATTAGCAACATCAACTTCCCTGTTAAGGTCTTCACAAGTCCAGGAGGGTAAAAATAACATTGTAGGAATCTTTATGTCATTAATCTATTCTGCTTCTTTACTCCACAGATGAAACTGCAAGAGCAATAGCAATATTAGAAGCATCTTCTCTGCACATAAGCAGCAATGATATACCATTGCTAAGCAAACCACGTTTATTAGGGTTTTCTACATCCACGGAAATGGATCTCAGTAATGCTGCATCCAAACTCCTATGAGAGCTCTGCATTACCCATTTTTCCCACTAAAAGCATTAAAAAAAACCCTTTTGATTTTACTAATTTAAAATGCTTATCCCATACAAATGATACTTGCACATGAGAGCCAAGGAAATTGGCTATACCATTGCCTCAGTTTCCTCACCTTTGAAAAGAGATAAAAATCCTTTAGGCACTGTCACAGGAGGCACTAAGAGAAAAGTGCTATTGATCTATATAAAAGAGTATTTGTTCAATTAAATCTCCTAGTGTCCTTTGATGCCATTTCCTCCACATTTCTCCTCATTTTTTAAAAACAGCCTTTACAAAAATGATTGCACATGACTTCTAGAACTTTATATCCATCAATACTCACAGAAGCAGTGAAAAACACAGGGAACTCCTTCATGTAAAGCAAAATGTGAGTCAAGTTAAGACTCAGCAGACCCTATGTTACACACTTTCCTGTCAGAAAAAGAGGTTGAGTTCTATCATGGAGGCCTTGCTACACCAGCATGATAAAAGAGCATAGGAAAGATATATAAATTCCTTGCTTGACTGACAGACAGGGTACCTTCTGGGTAACAGGATCTGAACACACTGATGCATACTCTATAAACTGACTTCCCTCCTTGTCGCATTGTCCTCCTCCTATACTGCAGCAGATGTCTCCAGAACATGTGTGACACGACTGCTCTAAATGCACAGGATTAACTGTAACCAGCTGGCCTAGGACACAGTCGGCATTTAAATATTGTTGTGAGGAAGCCAAAACATTACACTTCCTTCCCCCCACCCCAATCCTCCTTTTCTTACAGCACTTGCTACTAAAAGCTGCTTGTTTTACCTCTACAGATGCCAGCAGGCCCTAGTGTTCAGCGGAATGAATTGTTTATGATGTTTTGCTGAAAGGGAAAATGGACTGATTCACTCATCTGGAGACCATGTGAAGCTCCACTAACACCCATGTACACCACAGTAAGCTCAATTTTCAAACTACAATTTTTTGTTTGTTCTTCCTGTGTTTCACCTTCTACCGGCAGAACAGCATTCTGTTCAATTTCAAAAACCTCAAAGAATATTTAAGGGAAGGGAGTGCAGAAAAATATTTTCAGTAATTGTGCATAAATATGCATATTTATGTTAGGCTTAATTATAACACTAACCCTTAAGAACTTTTGCAGAGTCTAGATTAGCATTAAATTAAAATTTGGTATAACATAAAAATTATGTGGCAGTAAAATAACTTAAGCAAGAGATGTTACAAATGTTGACTCACTGCCCTACTTTCAGTCCATAAACAAATCTTCCAAATGCAATATGGAGACACGAAGCAGGAGAAGATCACATCTCACAGCCATGTTCCCAGTCACTCAAAAATCACTTTTTGTAAAATCTGATTCAGAAATAAGGTATAATATTCCCATTTTGGTGACTGAAAGACTGCTAAGAAAAACAGGAGGCACAGACGATGAACATTACTAGTCTTAAGAAGAATTCTCCCATTTTCTGAATGTTTTGGGTCTTGGTAAGAGAAGTGGTACAATGAATCCACCACAGAAAGAGAGATGACAGTCCCAAGGTGAGTACGAGACCAAATCTTCTTACTGCATGGAAGGCAGTAAGATGAAGCATTGACTGATTCAGACAGGTAAGAGTCAAGTTTTTTAACTCCTGTTTTTCTGAATTATAAGCAAGGTGTTCAGCTACAAAACTGTCAGAAGCTTAGAATTCGGCTGGTTGTTTTTAGAAACAGAACCAAACTGTAGTCACAGTAGAGTTTGTAGATCAGGCTGTAGTCACAAAACTGAAGACTAGGTGACAAAAGGTTTTAAAAGCCAGTAAAATTTTGCAGGCATTCAGGTGCAGGAGTAAGCAGAACAGGATTTTTCAGGATTTAAAGTTTGGAATTTGAGGGACAGATTTCAGCTACATCTGCTTTCAGATCCAGTTGTAAGGGCAAAAGGCCTTCAAAACACGTAACATTACCGCATGTCCGTATGTACTGGAGAAAAGAATCTGTCTGAATTTATCAAAGTAAGCCTGACATTTTTAAGTAAGAAAAATCACTGCATTTAGGATGCCAAAAAAAATCCAAACTATAGAAGACAATTTTAGCTACCTTATGAAGTAAAACTACAACTGCACCGTAAGCATGTCCTAACACTGTCATGCAGCACCTCCACAAAACATAGTTAAGAAGTCATACAATACAGAAAATTTCATTCCTTCCATGCAGGCAGAGAATGGTAAACCTGTTGTCTTGAGTTTTGTAAAGAACATGTTATTCTATTCCATTTGTTGAAACTGGGTGGAGCAGAGTTGCTTATCTTTGCCCAAATGGGTCAGTGTCACTTATCAGATGGTGAAGTATTACTTATCCCTTTTCATTGTTCCACTACTCCCATGAAGACATCTTCTGCTAATGGACCATTAAAAGCTCACCAATGACATAACACATTACATTGTACTATTGTAAGATGCTCCACACAGAGAGGATAACCCTAACCATCTTAACCTAGACAAAAAGGAGTCACAGTCCCACTAGATATCCTGTTTTCCACCGGATCCCTGCAGGAAGACCAGACCCATCTCACCATTACTAGACCCTTTTTTCTTCAGCGAGACCATCTCTACTCCAACAAAACCACATCTACCACTCCAGGAGGGCTTACTTTAGACTGCTTCCAACATCCTGACCAACAGGGTGTCAAGTCGTATTTCTGACTGTCAGGGTTTTCTACGATTTCCTGTTTGTTTGTTTGCTTGCTTATTCTTCTGTACTACAACATTCGTATTATTATATCCCTAGTAAAAAACTGCTATATCTATTCCCAAAATCTTTGCCTGACAGCATTTTAATTGCAAATTTATAATAATTTGGAAAAGGGGGGAGGGGCTTACATTTCAAAGAAGACTCCAATCCTCCCTGGCAGATACATGTCTATCTAAACCAAGACACCTGTGCAGGAATAAAACTGGTTAACAAGTTAAGTAGTTATCCCTGATGTGCCCCAAACGAAAAATAACAGATGGCTCTTTCATTACTGATCTTTGTGCCCATCAGTGCCTGAGCACAAGCTCTTCAGTCAAAGAGAGTAAGACTGACCTTACTCTATGAAGCGCCCAAACATCAACTGTCAGGCAATTGTGGCTGACTCATCTTCTGACTGAAGGAAGCAAAAGTGACATGATTTCACCCAAGTGATGACCTATTGTCCAAGACCAGTGCAAATTGCATCCAAACAGACAAGGAAAAATTACAGGGGACCCAGTCCAGTGGCTGAGACAGGGTTTTTTCTGTTCTTATCCCTCAATACCAAAACATCCAGAGTGTCTATTACTTCAGGTCCCATTGGATTTGTATTATAAACCATTGTGTATTATCCAACTTCTATGAAATCCTAAATTTTTAGTCAAACCTTATGCTTAAGAGGACAGTTTGCTTCTATAAGCAGTTTGAAAGCAGAATTTTTACCATCTGAGAAAGAATTATAAGCATTTATCCCCTGAAATGAAAAATATAACAATTTAAGAAGATTCATTGATATGAGGCCATGACAATGCATCTTCTAGTGAGAAATTCAGACTGAAGAAATGGTATTATAAGCAGATGAATATCAGACACAGGATCAACTAGGTGAGATAACTTATTTTAAGTAACCCAAAGGTGTGCATAGTAAGAATGACTCATTACAAGCCTAAGTACAGACCAATATGCATCCCAGCTAGCAGCCGTTGTCTCCTTAATACAGCAGCTAACAAAAAAACTAGAAAGCTTTTAAAAAAACAAAACTTGCTAGTTTGTAGCAAGACTATGATTTACTGTGGGTTCCAAAATTTTTTATTCAATTTATTTTGTATTTGTTGAAATACTGTAATCAGCCAAGCAATAAACTCCATATCACTTTCTCCACGACACATTTTTATTTTGCTGGATAAAACTCTAACTATCTCAAAAACACACTTTATTTTAGTCAAAAAAAAAAAAAAATCAATTACATCAAAACAAGTGATGGATCTTCTGACATAACTTTTAAGTCATGTTCCCTCATAACACAGTACCTACGGCAAAAAAAGCTTCTTATTTTAGAGCAAAGATATCTGTTCTGGGGTACCCATAATATTTCAAACTTTTTCCTCCTTTTTCTTAATTCAAAATAAGCATTTACCAAAGTCTCTAAATGATAGAAAATCTGGACCTCAAAGGATCCTAGAAAAGACTGCATCAGATGATACTAGCATGTTTTGCATTTGCAAACTTGTAGTGGTTTGAAAGCAAAACAAATGAGAGGCTCCAAGTCAGAGATACAATTTAATAGGGAAAAAACAAAAAAAAAAACAAAAAAAAAAAAAAAAGGAAAGAAAGTAAAATAAAATACATGCAATAATACAAAAGACCACTGACAGAGTCAGAATACAACCTGAGCGGAGTGATGGAAGCAGTCCAGATGAGGTGGTCTTCCTGAAGCAGTGATCCTGTAGAAAGGTCTGGTAGCTCAGGTCCTCTGGGAATCCAGTGGGTAAGTGCCCCTCTGGTGTTCAGAGTCTCAGCTTATATCCAGGCTGGAATGCTTGGTTCCTCCCTCTGGGTGGAGCCTCTCACAATGGGATGGTGAGTCATGTGATAAGGCCTGACGGGCCCATTAACAGGAGGTAGTCCAGGAGGGGGTTATCTGTGAGCTGTGTAGCAAAGGTGTTGATGGGCCCATTAACAGAAGATAAGCCAGAGTGGAGGAGGCAGGGAGCACTGCCTCACCTGGTTTCAACAGTTCATGAAGATGGTGATAGAATATACTTCAACCCAGGACAAAACTTCATACCACTGCATTAGAAATGTCTATTTCTTCCTTGCTTTTCCATTATGATTTGTGTCTGAACAAAAAGCCCAAGAAAAAGACCATGTCTTCATTGCCTCTTTACAAAAACAAACGAGGAAACAACCAAACAAAAAACAACAACAAAACCTATGAAATTTAAAAATTATGGATAAAAAGCCCAAAATGGTTCTTCTGTAGTTCTCAGGAGCTATAAGGAGGCTCAAGATGGGTACACTTAGTTGTATAAGCAATTAAAATTACTTATCTTGAAGATATACCTTGCTGCATTCCCTAATGTTTTCACAGTATCATCACATTATGTTATATAATAAAGAATTTCATTAGAATTACTTCTATTTATATTTTTCTTTGCAGAAAGTGGTAAAAGTCTCATTTTAGAGGTACAGTGGATGACACCTGACATCAGTGCAAATAGGATTTCAAGATGAATGATCAACATCCCACTAATTTTTGAAGTGGGAAAGTGGGGTAAAGATGGATGATTTGGTTTGCTCTTGGGTATAAAATTGGCAGCATGCCATTAATAGATCCCGATATTGAGTGCTCAAAAATTTTTCCCATTAGCTGGGGTTCTTTGTTACCTATGTCTGAATAAACCAACAGATAGAGGCAGCTCATGGCAGATTTCGAATCTCTTCATTTGGGCAATTTAAATAAATCTATACTCAACACTACATCCCCTCAAAATACCAGTGTTCCAACAATCAAACATGTTCCCAAGTACTGGAATACACTTGACCTAAGTATGGGAATGCAAATGTGACATATACACACATTGACTCTGTGATTTTGTGGGTAAATCCAAAGCCACTGTGGAAAAAAAAAAAAAAAAAAGGCTAGTCTCTTTTTATGTCTCTGTTTCTGTAAATGTGCAGAAGATAAATGCAGAAATTACAGGATGGCAGACATTGAAAGACATCTATGTGACACAGTATTTTAGCAGCTATTATGTTCCAGGAAAGCAGAGATGACACAGTCACTACTTGTCTGCATATACTGAGAAACAAATCAGCAGCAAAGAAAAGAAAACACAGTAAAATACTATGTCAGAAAAGTGGTGTTTCCACCACGTTACCAAGTGATTTAAACTCAGAGCTGCCCACTCTCAGCCAAATAAATTGTCCACAGTTCGTCTCAGTTACTAACTGGCAAGGTTTTACTGAAGCAAATTGATCTCTTTCCTGTATAAAGATTAAAAAAGGCATTACTCTACAAAGAGTTTTACTAGTACTTTAATTCAAAGGACTTCATTAAGCAGTAACATTTACATAATTTTTGAAGTATCACCTTCATCTTCCCCTGTCTTGAATTCAATAGAACTAGTACACTTGAGAAATGAAGCTAGTTTTACTGTCTGATAATTACCTTAAAATGATGTTCTTATAAACATCAAATCAAATATAGTCAAAATACATTATCTTTACCCTTTTCAAGGTAGAAAACTCAAAAAAGGGATTATGGTGTCCTTAAATTAAATCTAAAAGACTCATGCAGCTCCTCCTTCTCTGGAAGGCTCTTTAAGCACAGTAACTCACAGCATAGCAGACCATACCCATGTTCACACAACTTAGTCCCAAATGAGAACTTAGCCCCATAGAGGAAAAAACACATCTGAAATATATCTCACAGAGTTAAATTCCCTGAAATTTTCTGATCACACTTTTTTTATATTTAATGAAGAAGTCAAAATTGTACTTAACAAGCTGACAGTTATTATTAAGGTGAAGTCTACCTAATAGTTTTATTTTTAGGAAAAATTAAAAAAAAAATTCAGCAGAAATGAAGTTTTACCAAAAGCATGCCAACTCCACTTGTTTAATCCCATCTACCAGCTTCACTGAAGATGGTATGTAAATTAATTTCCAGAGAAGATGACTGACCCTGCACTAAGTGAAAAAAACAAGAATGCCCACCCAGCCAAAAATCAAAAATACAACCCCTATCCAAATGCTGAGGGGAAAAATATACAAACCAAAACAACCCATCTTTCTTTTTGAAGAGAGTTATTTGTGTCTGTAAAATATATACATCCCAAGCTCTATAATCATCATGTATTCTATCAAGTAAAAACACAAACTGTACTATTGTAAAGTGGAAAATTTGTATGGGTCATCATCTTCTAACTTCTCCCCTGACTGTGATTTTAATTAAGATGAAACCAAATCAGAATCCTAGAAAATAAGAAGGAAAAAAATCCTCTTGTGGCGCTGTTTATTTATATGCAGGTTAAAAACTTAATGGAGTGGAAGAGTCAGACTTTACCAATTACTAGAAGTCATCACTAACTGATAAGGGATTGACACGCGATCCACATAGTTCCTGCTAAAAAAGATAATTTCAAAATGAAGCTCCATTGAGAAATATAAAATGAAGACCAACCATGGGAAAAATCTTTTCAAAAAAGTAACAGACAGGAGCTTAGGAAGACTACAAAAGCCCTTCTAAAGGAATGCTGTCTTAAATTGCATATCTCTTATAGGTGAGAGATGAGATGATTGGAGAAACATTTACTTATACATTCAGATTCAAAAATAAAAACTAAAAAAGTTTATACATTTTCAAGTCTAGAAAGCATGCAAAATATTCCAAAATGTGGACTTTCTGGAACTACTCAAAATCTGTCTTTAATTTAAAAAATAATCATAAAAATTATTTGGAGACAATGTTCCATTTTGATACAAGTTGACACAGAGAACCATAACAGGGCAGGAAATGGCATCTTTAAGATTGTCCAGGGATTTTGTTTTTGGCTGGTTGCAGAGATTTCAGAGTTTATCCTTTCTTATTTTCTTTTGTTTGTTTGTTTGTTTTTAAAGTGAGCACAATTTTTAAAAGTTTATTCTCTAAGGAAAAAAAGAAATTAAAGTCCTATGAAGAGGACACGTAAAGAAAAGCTCTCATGGTGAGTGGCATAATCATAACACATCAGAATTAGAAGGCAGATGAATCAACTTTACCTATTTGGCCCAGAACACTAACCAAAAATTAATCTTTCCAGTACTGTGAGGCACATACCAGAATTTTGCAATTTCCTTTTCACTGGTGTGGATAATCCCCAGGAAGCTTCTGCTGAGCACATGCTCATTCCAGAAACTGCAGCCGTTAAATAACAAGCTAAGACAGCTGGGTTCAATTTAGGTTGCAGATTACTCATACACTAAAAAAGATAACCACTGTTAGGCTGGTGAAAGCCCCAACTGCTGTCATTACTGAACCCCGTTGCTATGTCCAGCTCTTTTTCTATTTAGCACATTAAGGAAATATTTCTAAAAGTCTGCTATTTTCAGTGGAGAAAAACACATTATTTCCTAAAAAATGACAATTCTTTATCAAAAATAAATACTATTCTTAACGCTCCTTCTAATCTCTCTTAAGGAGATTAAAACCACAGAAATTTGACATTCTCAACTTCTGTAGAGCATACCTTGTCTATATTTGCTCCCTAACTGATTTGTTATTTCCCATCTAAAATCTTTGTACACGGAGGATAGACTCTGTGAAGGAACCATTGTTATAAACAATGGTATAATTTTTTTTTTCTTACTTACCTCAAAAATGTGTTCTGGTAGGAAATAGGTTTACTTGCAAGTGGGTATTAGCCTCCAAATCCATGTACTTCCATTTTCTATCTCTCTCAATTTCAGTGTCTTTTGAGTTCTTTCCTGTGAGAAATCTCAAATGGCTATACACTGACTTGCACTAAAGCAAGAAGATTCACTGCCATATTTCCAGTGGGATATTTGAAAAAGTCTTTATTCAAAGTACAACTCCTAGAGTTTGATATAAGTCCATCTACTTTTTATGACAATCTTCTGATTTCTGATTTTAGAGAGATTTTTTTTTTCACCATCTGAATACAGTAAGCAAGACACCAGATTCTGCTGAAATAGTTAAGGACAGCTTATGGTAAAATGTGTTCATTGATTACTCATATTTGACTCCAAATATTTTTCACATGTCTATATCCACTAGACATTTTAATTTATCAAGAGTCCACTTCAGTGTGTAGGCTTCATCCTATCACAGGTAACTCATCATATTTTGACACAGTTGAGAAAGGAAAAGTACCAATACTGTTGCAACTGCTTTATTGCAGTTTGATTTATTTGTAGAAGATATTTACAAATGTTGGTGTGACTGAATAAAACTATTCTATGGCTAAAGCAACAGTTCCACACAAAAATGCAGCTCATGTAACTTGATCAAAGCCTAAGTGATGGAAGCCTTTCTAATATGGACAGAAATTTTGTGATATCTTGAGCTTCTTCTTTAACTTTTCACATCTTCACTGCTTACTCATCTTTTACTTTTTCATGCAATCATGATAGCTACTTTTGGATTATTTTATTCATAAATTTTAAATGTCCATGCTTGCACACTGATAACTTGTATTCAAAGCATCAATTAGTAAGCCAGTACCCTAAGAATCTGAGTCCATGACAAGTTAGAATGTCACTTTGGTGCAGTTGCAGCTTGCAAAGTTTCCATATATTCAGAAATGGAAACAAATAGTCTTTCCTGTATTAACTGGTTTCTGGGTCTGAATCTGAGAATCATTTAAATTACAGGATGATAATAATTTTTTATCACAAATTCTTAATTTTTATGTTTAAGTTCCAGCAGCATTTCCCTGGAAACAGTGATTTTAACAGCATCTGCACAACAGAAGCTTTTCAATACAAGAATGTTCTCTTTCAGGCAGAAAGTAGTATATTCATAACATAAATAAGCACTTAAAATCACACCACGGAAAGCCCACAGGTAAGTCTTCAAAGGCAAGCAATTCACATCCATTTGAATATTGCACTTTCCCAATGCACACCAGCATTACAGCTATCAAAAGTTCATCTGTCAAAATCTGATATGGTAACTTGCTGACTATTGGTCAACTGGTTGCATTACCGTAGCAGATTCTAAAATTTTTTGATCCTTCACAGTAGTCACACTGATATTGTGATCTGTGGCTGAAGCATCCTTTTCTGGTAGATTAGGTACCAGGAGAAATTCAAGTAAATGGCAAGAGCCAACAGATTTAAAAGGACATTGTCAAGATTGATACTTGTACTGTCACAGAATCAATTAGGCTGGAAAAAACCTCTGAGGTCACTGTACAACCTGTGATTGAACACCACTATGCCAACTAGACCATGGCACTGAATGCCACATTCAGTCTTTCCTTTAACACCCCCAAGTTCAGTGACTCCATCACCTCCCTGGGCATCCTATTCCAATGTCTAAGCACCCTTTCTATGAAGAATGTCTCTCTGAAGCCCTACCTAAACTTCCCATGGTGTACCTTAGGACTATATTCTCTTGCACTGTCACTAAATGCCTGGAAAAAGAGGCAGACCCCCACCCAGGTAGTAGTTAGAGAGATAAGGTCACCCTGAGTCTCCTTTTCACAAGACTAAACAACCCTAGCTGCCTCAGACAAGCCTCACAGGACTGGTCCTCCAAACCAGCTCCATTTCCCTTCTCTAGATACATTCCTGCATCTCAGTGTCCATCCTGAATTGAGAGACGCAGAATTGAACACAGGATTTGAAGTGTGGCCCCACCAGTGCCAAGTTCAGAGGGACAATCCCTGCCCGGGTCCTGCTGGCCACACTATTGCTGGTGCAGAAGAGGATGCCATTTGCCTTCTTGGCCACCTGGGCACAGCTGGCTCATGTTCAGCCACTGTCACAGCAAAACCAGGCAGGTCCTTTTCTGCTGGGCCACTTTTCAGTCACACTGCCCCAGCCGATGGTGCTGCCTGGGGGTGTTGTGACCCAAGGGCACAGCATCAGACCTTGTTGAACATCATGTAGTTGGTCTCCAGCCTAAACAGATCCCCTAATAGAGCCTTCCAGCCCTCCAGCAGATCAACACTTCTGCCCAACTTTGTGTCACCTGTGAATTTATTGAGGGCACACTCACTCCCCTCATCCAGATCATCAATGGAGATATTAACCAGGACTGGGCCCAACACTGATCCCTAGGGAATGCCACCAGTGCCTGGATGCCAACTGAATTCATCACCACTCTCTAGGCCTGGCCATCCAGTCCAGCCGTTTTAACAGAATGAAGGCTGCATTTCTGTTTCCCAGAACAGTGCTGTGGGGGATGGCATCAAACACATTGCTGAAGTCCAGGCAGGCAACACCCACAGCCTCTTCCTCATCATCATTACAGCAGTGCTACGTCTGCAAGAAATGTATTTCCGAAACAGTGATTTTTCAAAGGGTATAAGGCAGTGCAGACCAAGCAAGTGAGAAATACTTCCATATACAAGCCTCTCACAGGAAAAATGTCTTTAAACAGCATCCAAACAGTATAATATCATTCCGTACTATTGTTCTCTTTCCATATCTATTGTTCGCTTTCTTTTAATTAAGAGCTAAAGTCTTCTAAGCAGCCTTTGAATACTTTAAGAAAATAATGAAGTTGCCTTAAAAAAAGTGCTTTATAAAGATGATAAGATAAATGAACTGCAGAAAGAGTACAAAGTTCATAAATACCTACAACAATATTTGATTTGAGTTCACTTTTAATAAACAGATTTTTTAAAGGTCAAAGGGCAGTGCTCATAAAGCACAAACAAAACAGCTTAAAAATCCTATCAGGGTTAAATTTCAATAATGAACTTTATATCAACTGCTCAAAATTTCAGGTTTTTATTACGGAATATTGTATCAATTTTTGGTAATAATGCTCTTAAATATTTAAAAATGGGTCTCACCAAGGTACATGATGGTTTAAGATTGGCAATGCACTGATAACAACTAGATCACCTTTCCACTTTCTATGTTTGTAGCATTATAGCTTTAAAAAAATGGAAAAAAAAGGTCTTATTCCAAATGCCTTGGCTTCTTAAGAGTTGTCCTTAGCATCTTTTATAAAGACTATATGAAACAGAAGAACTGTTTCTAAATAAATGGATAAATATAGACCATGACAATAGTGCTACAGCACAAGCCCTGTACAGCCGGCCCAGGTCCAACCATAACCCCAGCCTGTGTTTGTGGGGCATTACATAACCTACAGGTACACATATAGAGCTTCTCATACCCTGTGACTAAATACAACCTTAACAACTTATTAGACAAATCAAGAACTGCTTTGTGAGCTGACAATAAATCAGTTCAGGAGGGTAGGGGACAAGGCTGCCCCACAGTGGCTCATAAGCCAGAATTTCTCTGATCAGGGAACCTCCTGCATGCGATCTGCTGCCCATGCCTCCCGGGACACTTCATTATATAACCACTGTAATACTCTTAAATCAACTGGAAAAGGCCAGACACACGGTGAAGTGTGTCTCCTGTGCCCCCTTATCCCTGAGTGCTCTTAACTGATGGCAACTGAAATTTCTTAAGTGGGGGCCTGAATCGACGCTGTGCAGAAGTCACTATGCAGCTCCCAGCTGCCAAGGAATGTAGTGCCACTTCCCAGACATCAGCCCTTGCTTTCTGCTGCCTCACATCACACCAAACACAGGCAAAACGGTGCTCACAGTGCAGGACACATGAAATAAATCGTATACAGCCACAGATATTGAAGGCATCAGAGATGCCATCTTTAAAACTTTCCTAACAACACTGACATGCTGCTCAACACCCTAAAAATAGACCAATGTGGGTCTTCGAGAAATGAATTTAAGATTTCAGCACAGTTGCTGTAACTCCTAGCAGGAAAGAACATGTTAATTAGGGCTACTGACACAGCCTCAACAGTGTATTTGACTGGAGATGAGGATGCTGACAAACTCTTTACAGCAGAAATACGTTTTAAGTACAGCTCATCAGGAACTGAATGACTTGTGCCCCTTAGAAAAACAATGGCAATTTCATTTCTGTTGTCAGCCTCCAAGCTTGAGCCAGACACAAAGAGTACAACTTTTTTTTTTTGAAGGAATGAAACTAATGAATCAGCTCTGATCCAAGAACAATGGCTCCTTCCTATCCTGCATGTCTGCATCATGTAAACGGACAATAAATCCAGACAGGGAGCCTACAGATCCGAGATTAACCTAAACCATCTTGAATCTTTAGTCACTGTTCCTCATTTACAGTCAGCCACAATAGTAATCGCCATTTAAGCAGGAGTCAGAGCCAAGGTTTCTGGCTGAGACTGTAATAGGTCTTTCTGCTTATACGCATATAAAATTAATTGACCACTTAACACTGAAAAGTGGTATTTTCATTTCAAAATATAGTCTTGAATGTGGTGTTCATCCATTTATAGCCAAAAATGCAAAAAGAGGTAAAGTATTGCAGAGAACTCCTTTTTCTTTAGTGACTCGTTGCAGGAACCAGTTCATCTGCAAATTCCCAAGTGCTTCTGCTTCCAAGCTATCAGGGGCAAGAAGGTCAAGGAATAGCAAGGATAAGGACCTGTAGATGTCGTCTCTGCATCCTGAAAATGCCATGTCCAAAAAGCAAAGTGTAATTAACTCTCTATGTCTTTGCAAGAGTGTGAGGTTTGAATGGAAAATAATACTGAACAACTCACACTGACCATGCCAATTGTTTTTCTCAGGGAGCCCCAATTTACATAGCCGTTCAAAGCATTAGCCACTCTTGTAGTCAGCTCCAGTCTGTTGCAATATTATTACGTTTATACAGACTTGTCTCTCAAGAAGTCTGACTTTTCTTCTCTTAGCATATAAAGTTTCCTGCTAATCAGTACTTTTGCAGTGCCTTCTCACAGTGTCGGGGGAGTTCAAAGGAAAGATGGAACAGAGACAAGAAAAGATGGAACAAGACAGCAGTTTCCTTGAGTGTCCCTCTTTTAGTGGACATTTTAAATATGTCTGAATGGAAAAAGAATGCAAAATAAATAGTCTTCTGCCGGAAAGAAGGCAAAAGTAGACTAAAGACAAACTTCTCCACAAAGAATTTTTCCACAGGCTGAAATAAAGAAAAGCAAGAGCTGAAAGTAAGTGAAGCTTCTTTGCAGAAGTCACAGGGGAGCAATATGCTCTGGGACTCCAACACATAGCACACTCTATTCTGGAAACCACAGATTTGATGGCAGTGCCAGAACAGGCAACACCGTTCCAACATCAGCGATGTCTGCACAAGCAAGCACGAAAGGAAAAAAACAGTGAAAGACTCAATTTTCAAATCAGCAGTGTTCTGGGGAAGCTTAGAAGAAACGTGACCTTGAAATGTCCCATGGAGAGGGATCATTACCATAATGATCCAAATTTCAGGTCAGCATTGGCTTTTCTGCTGAATATCTCTTGCAGCGATTTCTCAACTGCTAAAGCTCAAAATAAAAAGCTCATGTTTTTATAGTCTTGTTCATAAAGCCAACCAACCAAAGTACTTTATTTTACTGCCTCATTTGAAAACTCCTGTGACAAATGTGGTAACCTTTTTTAGTGTTCCTCTACCTTTGGACCGCAATAAATCAGAGCTCCTTTAACCCTTGGTTCACTGATAATTCCTCTACTTGGCATAGCAACTACCAAAATCTGAAGAATGCACACTGAGAATTAGGTATTTTGAATATGACTGAAATATCAAATGGACTTTTCTATGAACAGTTCAGTTACAAAGTTATTTTTTTGATGCGGTTGAACATCCAAAATACCCTGCAAAGTATTCCCATTTCTGTCCTAATTAGATTTGACATTCCTACAAAACAGTTTTCTTGAATCTTCCATCCAGATCTACTTTCTTCAGATTTCCTCTGCAGGCCTCCACATAGTGGAGCCTTGAACAATGAGCAAACCCTTTGACAGTGCTTGATTCTGCAGAGTACTCAAAAGAAGTTTAAAGTAAATTACCAAATTAAGTTGGATGGGGTCTGTTGAAGAGTAAAAGATGAAGTACAACAGTCACTGCGGCTTAGCTGTGCTGTGGCATTTTGATAATGAGCATCAATGACTGTCTCAAAGCCTGATATGTGTCAGAACTTAAGCCATCATCATGTCACAAAGGAACTGTCATCACACAAAACAAGACTGTTATTGAAAGACCAACTGTTTTTGGACTGTCCATTCAAAAGTATTTGTCTATTACCACACATTACTCATTTCTTAACTAATTATTTACTACCATCTCCTAAAGTTACTTGTGTGAACATTAAGGGGATTATTGTGGTATATCAAAAGTTCCTATAAATATTGCATCCCCATTTGGAAATGCATCAGCATTTCTCCTCCCTCAAAACAGCCCTAAAAAATGCATTTTTTAATCCCAGAATTTGTCTTTAGAATGTTTGTGTTGCCCTTTTATTCAACTTAGAATGGAAACATGAATTTTCAAGAAGTCTCTTTCCTATTTCTATGAAAAAGACATTATTTACATGAAAGGACTTACTCAATATCGTTTTTTTAGTAGAATTAAATCCCCAGTTCTCATATTTGCACAACTAGAGGGCTTCCACACAAAGTGCTGAGAAGGATAATAAATACTGTTATTTGGTTTAAAATGGCAGTGAGGCTTCATTTACCAGCCCTGTCCACTAATCCTCATTGTTGTGCTCATCATTAACCGGTTTGTCTCCTGACAACAGTGTCTTCCAGAGTCATGCACCATGAAGCCCTCTCCTTCTTTTCTTTCAACAGTGATTCTACTGCCACTTGCATCCCTGATGGTGAGGGGGTCCCTCACCTGGACATCTGAACTAAAACTGACTTTGCTGAGGGCAGCAGAATGAAAACTTCAGGCAAAGGTCCAGATGATATGGCCCGCTTTGCCATTGTGGAAGGAGAGACAGAATTTATCAGCGGGTAAGCTCCTTTGCTCTTACAACACTACAGACCTACTTGCTCACAAGTAGGCTGTATATCACTGGAGGTCATTCTTGCTTTCAGAGCCTTTCACTTATAAATTAAATTACCTCTTCTACTCGAAGAAACTGAACTTGATTAAGATAGAAGAGCAGAAAATCAGTGAAACACTGGCTTACAAACTGCTTGAAACACAAACTGAAACTTCTGTTCCCCAATCAAATTCTTACACAGACTTTATTCTCCATCCTCTACATATCACTGATAATTGTTGCAGTTTATTAATAATTGCCAAAAATTTTGTGAAAATCTGTATTTCTTAGAAAAACTGCTCCATTCTACAGATGATGTTAAAACATTACTCCTGTATCATGTGATTACTCATAATCAAGAACCATCTCTGCAAGACAAATCATCCAGTGGCTCCTGCAGCAAAAGGACGAAACGCTGAATTTGAAACTTAACAGTCAACTTGCATTTCACATAGACATAAAAAAGCATACTTAATCTCCCATACATATCTGCCCTTTAGATATCCCACAAGATTAACAAGGTTTTAACTATTGCTCAGTTATCACTTAGTAGTGAAAGATGTCATAAGCCCTTCAGTTTTATCTTTTCCCTCAGAATCCTAGACAGTTGTTCCTACTACAGTCACAATAGCTGGCATCATCACTGGATACATTATTTCATATCCTCACCAAATTTTGAAGTATCTGGGTTTTGAATATTCTTTAACACATCTGAAGCTTAAGAACCACTTACTTGAGAATTCAAGTTCAAAGAAAACCAATGTGCAGAACTTGAGTTAGAAAATCAATGTATTTTCTTTCCAAAGTTATATAAAACAGAAGTTCTATTATATATTATAATAAATTAATAACAAAAATTAAGATACTAAGAACTTAAAACGTCTGCATGTTTTCTGTAGTTGGAATTAATTAAGCTAGAGAAAGTGCCTATACATTAATCTTTGATATGTTATGTATAAATATATATGCCACAAGCTTCGATTCACTTCAATGTTACACCTGTCTTCCTAGCCTTAAATCAAAACCTTAAACCTAGGTGAAAAATCTGAAAGCATAACTGAGTGTTTCAGAAAGCCTCCTTTCTGAAAAGGAGGAGGAGTTTTGTTAACTGCACAGTACCTGAAGACCAGGCTCTGCATCCTCCAAGAACCTGAAGATCTGTGTTGATTCCCATGACACAGGCTGACACTATACCTCTCAGCGGCCTCCTGCAGCCTGGTCTTCCCCACAAGCTACTCATAACTCATTACTGCTGCAGGCCCTTTGGCCAGCATGTGTAACACTACGTGACCAGACCCCGTCCCTCCTTTTTCTCGCCCACCATTCAGGCAGACCTACACTGCATACTTGCCTAACACAGCTAAGCATTGGCTCGGAACCGTCTTGACACGTGATCTCCAGACCTCTGCCAAAAGAAACCATTCACACAGGAGCAGCAAAGCAATTTTTTCTTCTACAGTTCATTTTACTTGTAAGAGCTTCAAAATGGCTTTAATCCCAGCATGTTTTTAAAACAGCGGTCACAGTTATTTATCAGTGCCACATGCCAATATCTCCACACTGGTACAGTGACTGTTCTTTTGCTAGAGCCTCCCTTTCCCTCTGCCACTGAACAACACCCTACAAGCAGCATATGTGCAGCTGTCTCTCTCTCAGTGCAGAAAAAAACGCAATACTTTTGTTTTTATAAAACTACTTAATTGAGGTCAAGATAGCACCCAGCACAGGCAAGTCATCTCTGCAGTATTAGACATGGGAAAACAGTTCACAGAGTAGAACTAGAAGAGATGAGATTTAATGCAAATTTTATAGAGCACTCAAGAAAACTTTTTTTAACAGTCTTGAGAACTGGCGAAAGAAGTTTCATACTCTGTTGTGAATATAAATAGTTAAAACATGTTATATAATGGAGAGGATGTGATGTATAGCACATAATGAAAGCATTCATTATGCATGAATAATATACCATCTCTCACATTAGCCTGCTGGATAAAACTTCCACCACACAGCTAGGAAAGTAAGTAATACGCTGAGTGAGAAATTGACTGATGGGTAGGGCTTACCGTAAATCACATCACATCAGGCTGGCCAACAGTCACCAGCAGGCTTCATGGGGCTCAGTTATAGGGCCAGTGCTCTTTGATGTTTTTATAAATTATCTGAACAAAGAAATTGAAAGTACGTCAAATACTTTGCTGATGCTACCAAAAGAAGAAAAGCTATGAACTTCCTCGGAGGTGGAGAGGCCTTCCAGAGCTAGAAGTGAGCAACCATCAGCTACATGAAATTGAACAAGAGCAAGTGGTGGATTTTCTACCTGTGATGGGGTAATCCAGGGTGTACATACAAGATGGAGGGACAAGAGCCTGGAAAGCAGCCGCATGGAAAAACAAGAGAGAGTTTGGATTGATGTCAAGTTGAGTATGAGCCAGCAGTGCCCTTCCAGCCAGGAGGGCAACTGTATTCTGGGGTCCCTCAGGAATAGCATCACCAGCAAAAGAAAAGATTCTCCCTCTTTACTCTGCGCTGGTGAAGCCTCACCTCAAGTTCTGTGTGCAGTTCTGGGAGCTCAGTTCAAGAAGGACACCAAACTATTAGATCTGTGACCAAGGAAGGTGACCAAGGGGGTGAAAGATCTTCAGAGAAAGACTAGAGCAGGTGATGTCACTTATTGGGAAGGTCATTATCCCAATGCCAACACTGGCTAGAAAAGACCATATATAACACTTAGTCTATGGAGGAATTCACTTTGATTATGAAATGCCTGTGATTTTTAACTTTGAAATCTTCCAATTTTATTTACTATTTTCATAAAAGCTTCAGAACTTGAAGGCAAAAAATTTACTTGAAAATATCTATCTCATTGAGTTTTAAACTATACATTTGGCCCCTGGACTTCTTGAAAGGTTTGGAACCATGAACAAAAAAAGTTTCAAATACAGAACAATGCAAACTCAGTCTGGTGTATTTTTTTAAAATCATGCTTTTAATTCAGCCTCCCAGTATCATAATGGCCCACCTCAAGATTTTTAAATGTTCACAGCTGATTACACTATATATCAAAACAGTACTGCTTGTCTCATTAAATTACCATGATTTGCTACTTGGATATAAAAAATAAAATATTAATTATCACTTCAGAAGGCACTTTCATCCCTTGATTTGAATGCTCAAGCTTAAGATTGCTACAAAAAGCTTGATGATCTCTTTTCTACTAGTATCCACATCTGCCCTTCCGTTTATGTTTGCAGCACACACATACAATGGATGCACCATTTCCAAATACTCTGCACTGGTCAAATGGTAACAATAGCTAGTCATTTTCTCTGATGTACCACTTCATTGCCTAAAGAGAAACTTCAGATTACCAGGGGCAGGCTCTCTGTACCTAAATATCTCCTATGCTGATACATAAATAATATAGACATATGCACAAAATTACGTATCTCCTTTGTCTGAATATTACATTCACATCCCTAACGGCTGGGACTGCTTAATACATAACTATACACAGATATGTGAATAGAGAAGCACCACAATAATTTCATTGCTAGTTCCACAAGGACAAGTAAACCAGAAGAATGTAAAATGGAAAAGGCTTGCATGTCTATAAGAAGACTCTAATTGGATTCAAAAATTTCAAATTCATCTCCAAATGCAGAGAAGCAAAGACTGACCCACAGGTCTTTCCACAGAGAATGAGTACGTGAAACTAGTAGGAAAACTCAGGTTATGTGGGCAGAAGATATGCTATAAACCCAAATACATTTGTAGTGTAAGAAATCAAGTACAAGTAATATATTCAAATGCCTCCTAAGAGCTTCATAGTTCCTGAGACATGGTGAGGACCAGAAGAGGAGTAATTGCCACATACGTGTCACCCCAGAAGCAGGCAAATACTAAGACATCTGAACACAGGCAAAGCTGGGTTACTCTCAGAGGGGCAGCTACTTTTCATGATTTCACTCAAGAAATCAAGACATAAAACTGTGCATACAATGTTAGTGTAAATACATGTTCAGTCTGAAGGAAGTGTATTACGAACGTGTCTGTCACAGTCTAATTTTGCCTGGTTTTGTCCTCACAGTAGCAAGGACACAAGTAGAGGGCGAGGCGTATATGTAGGATTCCACTGGGACACACCAATCTTTACAGTTACTTGCAGCATCAGCTATAGTAGTCTGAAGGCAAAGCAATCTCTGTGTTGTTATTTAGACACATGATCTTGGACCTTGCTGCGTGCAACTCCATTGAACACTCCATTGAAAAAAATATTCATGTTATTATAATAAGGTTGTGGTCCACTCCTTGGACAAATCTGTGTGACTGATTAGTTCACACAGTAATGCTGCTCAGTGATGTCATTAGGTCTTATGAGAAAAAAAAGTTATAACAGCCCTAGAAACACAAGTAAACAGAAGGAAAAGAGCTCCCACAAAGGCTATTTGCATAAGTAGAGATAAGCATCCTTTCCTCAGAGTGACAGTAAAGTACACCGAGGATGACATTTTCTTTAGGAAGATTTAAAGGAAAAAAAAAAATCCACTTTACAAGACTGCTCTCTGTAACAAAGAGGGCTTTCTGAAAACTTCAAAAGTCCATGCAGCCTTGAAAGTTGAGCCATGCACAAGTCCCTACCAAGTAGGACAGCAGAGATCACAATGATTCTACAAAACCAGACAGATGCAATGACATAAGGAAAACTATGATTAAACAGTGGGGTACACCAACTACTTTAAATATAGAATGGCTCTCACCCATATATATAAACAAAACTATAAATTCCCTGATTAACTGAAGTATTATTCATGAGAAATGGTATTTATTACAATTTATCAAGCTTTTGTATGAACTTTGGGAAGCGTAGCCAAACAGCCCAAATTTAAAATAGATGATGAATTATGATCAACTCATTCTCAGTGCTGCAAGTTTACCTTTCAAAATACACTTTTCATTTAAATCTTCAACTCTTCAAATAAATGAAATATCAGGCCTTAAAAATAACATATATATACATCTTTCTGCTACCACACAACAAAAAGAGGTTGCAGAGCAAATAAAGAATTTAAAGGTGATTGAAATTCATGGCACATGGCTCTGAAGAAGTGCATTGCTTTACTAGAAGCATCTGGAAAGATAAGCCTCCAGAGACCAGGAGGCATCATGTTCTTGACTCTTCAGAGGGATGCAGAATCCAGGGTCTTCCCATACTCACCTGAAATATTTCAGTTTCTAAACAGCTTTGCCTGTTGAGTGTAGATTAAATTCACCAGATCTTCCAGTCCCACTGACTACACTTGATCAACAGCAAAATACAGTTGTCATGTTCAGGAGAAAACACAAGTCTATCTTTGTCTGCAAAGCATAGTTTTAAAACAATGTATTACAAATCACTGACAATAAACAGGTATGGCAGTACTATTATGCACTAGCACTGCAGACTTGGGTAAATTAACAAGTCAGAATTACACCGCATGTATCTTCAGCAAGACCAGCATCAGTCAAGAACAAACACCACTCTAGTCATTGGGTTCTGGCTGCATGAGAGCAATGGCTCTGATCAGCAAAATACAAAGAAATACAAAGCAAAAAAAGCAGGGTAAATAGACATTTGCCCTCAGGGCCACATTTACAATAGTTACCCTCTTTGGCATACCCAGACATCATGAATCATGAATTCACAGTTTCCTGGTAAGTTTGCAGCTGCTTTTCCACTGTCACAACTTTTGCACACTGATGAGACAAAAGTGATGCAAAGAAGGGAGAGTAGTTCTGAGCAAAGCTTGCACTGCCAGTGTGGATCCCTTGGTTACTACAGCTACCTACTGCCTAGCTTATGTCTGGGTGCACAGAAGCAAAGAGGTTAAGGATCCTTCACTTCTTAGGCCAACTGTGGCAGACATCAAAACTCATGGAGTACAAAAGTGGTTCCTCACCAGTCTCTTGGATTGCACAGTTCAAACCTTGGAGATGTGAAGAATCAGTGCTCCAGCAGGTTTCCCATACCAGTACCTCAGATTTCCTGAAGACGACACTCCTAGATGGCAAATCAGCAGTGCTACCAAGACCACCAGAGATCACAGGGAGTGTTTGAGGAGTTTCATCCTGATCTCTTTAAAGTCAGGTGTTTTCTGTGCCTCAGAAAGTTCAATCTAGTTCTTTAAAATGAGATGAAGGTAAAGAAACATACTCTGCCACATTTGTTCAATATTACACCTTTTCTTAAAACACAGACCTCTTGATCCATAAATCTACATGATTTTTTTTCTGTGTGGATGATGTTACTTATCTCCCTGCATCTACCTACCCCCTTTAGTTGCAAAGTAAGTTAGTAGTAGCCAACCAATTTACTAAATTTAAAACTCAAGTCAACCCATCAGCTGAACAGAGAGCTCTTCAAAGGTGTCTGAAAAAGCCCCCAACCTTTAAATATTCACATGACATAGAAAAACCCATCTGGAACCAGAATATTTCTTGCAATTTTCACAAGCATTTTGCACTGACTTTCCAATATAGGGACAGCCTCCGAAGTTCAGGTCAGGTGCTACATCACTATGTCTGAAAGAAAGCAAGAGGGAGGGGCACAATCACACACTGTCAAAGATGTGGTGCACATTTTAAACTGAAACAGCTCTCAAAGGAGATAAACTTTAAGAAGACAAAATGGCTCAGAGGAATTACTGATGGTTCTTTGCAGTGCCTGTCATTTGTCTGCTGTTGTATGTTTACCCCTCAAAACATATAAGTCTTATAACCATGTGGTTATAAAAAACCCCCTAGGTTTGGCTCTTGCATTACTAATTTTAAAACATCTGGATTCTGTAATGTCTCCTTAATGTTTGGGATTATACACTGCCAAAACACTGTTAATAATAATAATAATTTAAAAAGCTTGGTTAAAAATGACCTCTGAATGTTTAAGATAAATGAGCAAGAATACGCAGATCTTCAGAATTTAGTCTGTAGAATATCTTCTTGCTGCTGAGTAAAGGCATATGCCACATGCATTAATGAATGTCTCATATTAAGAACAAGGTCACCTCCATTGTACATTCGTATCAAGTCTACTTTGAGAACAAAATACTGGCAAAATTTTTGTAAATCCTGATTATGCACTGCTTGCTTGCAAAACCAGCGATAATACATAAATGGCTTCTGTTTTCCTTAACTGATTTATCCATCTTTTAAAATATTACATTAGAGAATTATGAGCTATATACTACACTGTTTTATAATTTAGAGCAATTAATGACAGGACTCTTGCTTTTTAAAAACAAATAAGGTATCCGAACAAAACCCAACCTTTCCAGCCCGCTAACCAAACACATTGTTTCAGTAGAGCCAAGGACTCACAATAATAGAAACAGTGAATTAATTGCTTAAGTCTCATCCCCTTGCTCATCCTGACCTGCTACAGAAGAAACTAGGCCTACAAACCCTACCAGAAGTTCCTCAGATGTCAAAGGATGGCACAGAAAAAGAGGAAAAAGCCCCTTTTTCTGCCCTCCTGGTCACTTTGCAGCAAAGATGTGGGAAAAGGAATAGTTGCAGAAGAGGGCACTGCAGAGCTTTTTTTTGTTGGCAAAGGCTCAGAAGGGTTGTGGCAGGAAACAAAGTACCTGTAGACACACTTTAATTTGTCTTTTCCCCCCGCCACTTCTATTCTTCCCTAGAAATTTCTGTCAGAGACTTATCTGTGATAGGACAGAACTCCTATACCTTTCTCTCAAGTCTCCCCTGTAGCTTAGCATAGGCACCAGAAATGACTACTACCTTCTTCTTCAAGCTACACAAAGTAACCTCCAAGACCATGAAAGCAAAAACAGGGCAACAGCATTTTAAGGCACTCTTATCTCTCACCTCAGAACACAAAGGAGCAGGTTGGCATTATCTCCTCCATGCTTATTAATGCTTCTAAGCTTTAATATTTCACATATTAAACCTATAACTACAAAACGAGCCACTTTAAAGGGCAACAGTGGGGACTTAGGGCCAGGCAATGGACATACCAGACACCTGATGATTTCTGATAGTGATACAGTCATGGTGTGCTGTGGTATCATGACTAAATACGTGACATTGCAATAGAGAATAGGGAAAAAATATATTCGTCACATTCTCTTCTGTTAAGTCTTCAGAGTAGTGTTAATAAAATTGCTAAAACACTGCACACAAAGACAACACCTGATCCCACTCTCCCCACATGCTGTAGTTCCCTGCTACCTGCTCCATCACATACTTCAAAATTCCCTAAGTTCCTAGCCCTGAGCCCTCTGGCTCAGACATCCACAAGGCTGTTACTAATACTCCTGATCTGGTCTTCATTCTTTAACAAACAGCTCATTTGACACCCACGGTTTCTCCCTCAGCGGCCTAATTTACCTTCCCAACTCTAATTTTATTGCAAGAAAATTAATATAGCATTTAAAGAAAATGCAATTTACTGTAATAATATTTTCCAAAGATTTTAAAGAAATATCAGGAGGAAATCAGGAAAAAAAAAGTCTACAGCAGTCAATCTGTTTGTAGGTCCAGAAGTTTCCCTGGGCACACATGTAGTTAATCTGCAAATAGAAATGAGAAAAATATGGAACTAGAAGAGGCTATTTTATTGCAGCTTCATTAAGTTTTCAAATCTCTCTTGCCCCAATGTGCTGTGAAAGAAAAGAGAGCAAGAGTCTTTTACAAGGAACAAGATATAACAGCACCATGTCTGTATGCCTCTAGAGAAGCTTTTGAATTTGCTTAGGTAGACCGCCTTCATTTTACAAAAGTTGCGAGAAACCCCATGTAATTGTTTTTAATATAAATTTATATAGTAAGAAATTTATATAATTTAATAGAGCTGTTTTAATATAAATTTATAATAAAATTTGGGAAGTGGTCTTGTTCTCAAGATGAGAGGGATAAGTCAGCAATTACCTTATCAGCCCAAAAGAAATTATTGTAAGGCCAGCCCTTGGGCATCACACAAATTTTCTCCTATAGTCTGGCAGACATTTTCAAATAGAAAGCCATCCACATTTCAATCTCTTTTTATCTCAGGAACTTCTTTTTATTATTTGAATCAATTCTGCAGTGGAACTCAGAAGCTCAACCCAAGCATGCTTGTCTCCTTCCTTGGCTAATACATTCAGGTTGTGCATCAAGAAACAAGACAGCCAAACCCCAGCTCCTGCTGTCAAGACTCTCCAGACCTCAAGCGCCGCAGCTGCAGACATGTCCAGAGACCTTTGCTCTTGTGACAAAGGAGCACACATGTGGCTTAGTCGCTTAAGACATGCACTCAGCAGCACAGAGCAGAAGGACAGATCATCTTAGGAGTCTGCAGCAATGCTTTCTCATGTTAAAGTACAAGAGTCTTCCCCCTCCTTCAGGGTTATGGAGAAGCAAGACACACCGGAACAATCTTGCCTTTCTTCCCCAAAAGCCGCATACATCTGCATAGCCAGTACGTGTTACTGCACCCTGCCTTTGCAGCCTGGCTGGGTACTTTCAGTCACTGACAGCACCTTGGGCCCCAGCACATCACAGCACTGCAGGGATCCCAAGGAATACGTCAGCCCAGAGCTCAGCTTCTGCCTGGGAGGGTTTTGAGCTTCACAGGACTGTTTGAATGAGTCACTGATTTGATGCAGGGACTTGGCTGATCAAAACCTAGCAGAACCTTTGGCAGCCAGTGCTGGAGGAACTTTCCACACACAAAACATAAAGGCTCTGTCAGTCTACTCAGAACAGCAAACTCTCCTGAGGGAAAGAAAAAAGCACGAGGTCATGGAAATCTTATTTTCTGTGGCTGTCCAGCACTTCTTGTTAAAAGACTATCCTGAAATCAGAGCAGCAGAGGAGTTTTGCCTTTTCCTTTTTCTTTCTCCCTGTGAGACAGGAAATCTGCAATAGCTGGGGTTGTCATCTTAGAAAAAATGTTGGCTTTTTCCCTTGTTAGTCACGTTCAATTCCACCTATACTAACAGACACCATCACATTCACACTGACCTCATTAACCCATTGGTGATATGTAAGCTGCATGCGTTTTGGGAACAGTCGTCTTTTCTCCTGGGCTGGAACAACACACATTATCACTGTGTCCAGATCAGGAACTGGAATCCTGGAAATAGTAGGCTAATGAAGCAGGAAACAGCAAGTGCTAGCTTCATTGACTAACATCTGCCATTCCTTCTCCTTCTAGTCAGTCACCCATACATACCAGAGCAGACAATTTGCCTCTGCACAGTTTTCAAGGATTCCTGTTGTGCACCTCTCCAGTCTTTCATCCTCACTCATTTTCCTTTCAAGTAATTTATTCCCACCCAAGTCTATCATTGAATAAAAACCAGAACACTTTCCAGAAGCTGTAGAGCTTTTGATATTCTATTTCAAGTGTTACAGATTTTTGGCCATAAAAGCGCAGTCACTTCCTAAAACATGCCAGTTCAGGCCTTTGAAAAGTCACAGGTCCAAAATCATCCTGACTCACATATTTTTTGAATTAAAATATTGTAAAACAAAGAAAAAAAAAGTTACTTACCTTTTGATACTTCATGTGTTTTTATATTATATATATTTTTGGCTCCTACTCTCTCTAGTAAGAAAATCCTATTCCTACTATGCAAAGCTTAACTTTTGCTCCTATATGCCTTTCTTGCAGCAGCTTACATAGCTGAAAAAAACCAGAAAAAGTCTGATAGGGGAAAAAATGCTTTTCTCTATTAAAAAGCTAAAGATTTATATAATTTACTAAGATTAATTCAGCTTTCAGCAATTACATCTTCCCATGCTTCAAAAATTCATATTTTACCTGTCTATGCTTATGGCAGTCTAGAAAACAGGCATATTATGTTTACTGCTTGCAACAGTCATATCCACTTCTGACAGTGGTGAATTTGCCTCATATTCGGCAATATGTTTTTCAGCAATTTTGTGAGAAAGGAATATTCCCTGCCAGCCTCAGAATACTATGTGCATATTTGAAACCCAAATTTAGACTGCAAATTATAACATAAGATCCAACCACACTTTCTGAAAGACAAACTTCCATTTGTTAATACCAGTGGAAGGCTCCTTGGATGATGGAGTCTAGCCAGTAAACGCGCACTCATGGTTATTCTGCACATGAAGGTCCATTTCCACATTCAAACATTCTGATTCCTAAAAATGTTTGCATTTGGTTGGAACATTCTTCATGCCTCACTCTGTTTCAAAACTTCTTAGTTCCATTCATAACAGTAGCAAATAAAACCAAATTCCATTTATTTCCGACCAATGCAAGAAAGGGGATGACGCAAACAACACAAGACTCAGTTAGGACCTGCTTGTAAGTACTGAAACCACCTTTCACTTCAACTGAAGCAAAACACAGTTTTAGCTAACTGTGTTTGGATGACAAAGACAACATTCCCAGAGAAAAACAAATTAATATGGTGAATTAGTTGAGAAAAATACTCTAACTGGTCATCTCTAATGCCTTAGCCAGTTCTGTGCAAACACCTTCATTGCCGTGGAAGGATGGGGCTTAGTCTGATGCCCTTGCAATGGTTTGAAAGCAAAACAAATGAGAGGCTCCAAGTCAGAGATACAATTTAATAGGAAGAAAGGAAAAAAAGTAAAGTAAAATAGATGCAATAATACAATAGACCACTGACAGAGTCAGAATACTACCCGAGCAGAGTGATGGAAGCAGTCCAGATGAGGTAGTCTTCTTGAAGCAGTGATCCCGTAGAAAGGTCTGGTAGCTCTGGTCCTCTGGAAATCCAGTGCATGAGGGCCCCCTGTACTGTCCCAAACCCCAGATTATATCCAGGTGAGCATGCTTGGTTCCTCCCCTTGGGCGGAGCATCTCACAATGGGATGATGAGTCATGCAGGGGTTCCTTGATGGCCCATTAAACAGAGATAACTCCTGAAGGGAGTTATCTGTGAGTCATGGGCAAGGCATTTGATGGGCCATTAACAGAAGATAATGGCCCAGAGGGAGGGGGTCTGGGAAAACACTGCCCCACTTGGATTCAACAGTTCATCAAGATGGTGATAGAATACTTTGTGCACATTCTATACTACAACCCAGGACACCTCAACTCCCTTTCCAAAAAAAAAAAACCCCAGTTAAACTGAAAAACTACTCTTCTACAAGCAGAAAAAACCCCATCCATTGCAGAGTTATACTTCTAAAATTGCAGCATTTCCAATTCAGCCGTTAGATTACGACACCATAACTTTCCAAGGCAGAGAAGCTCTAAATGACTCATCTGGCAAGACAAATACCATTTATTTTTGACATTTATACCTTATGAATTATTAATTGGTTTTCTGCATCTAGATTGATTTTGCATGAAAAGGAATTTCTGGCACATGCCTTAAAGCTGAAAAGTGTACAGACTGGAAAATAACGCAGCAAATATATCTGTTTAGTGTTGCTTAAAAGAGCAAACCCTGTTAGTCTACTAAAAGTCATAAATGACTAAGCCAACAATATTTGCAGGAAAAATTTCTTTCTAGAGAAAAAACCCAGCAGTTTTTATCTCTAATGAAACTTGTTCTCCTACCACCCTGTTTCATTGTAGTTGCACTCTCTCCCACAGACGCAGAACAAAAGCCATGTCTAGTGCTTAAGGACACCTTAAACTGAAAGATAAACAGTATATTTGGTGTTTTTGCATAACAGTCACTGAACTTCATAACACAAAGGTGAAAAACAAGCCCTATATCAAAATGTTTAGATAAACTCTTTTCACAAGTAAAGACCTTTTGCAGCCAATAGCAACTGGAAATTAGGCAATCAAGAGTAACAATTGAGATGTAAATAACACAAGTTATTAAAAAGATCAAAATGAAATCCACAAAAAATATGACTGAGACAGAGGGGAATGTAAACATTTTAAGCGTGAAGTGCTCTGCCGCCATAGAACTGTGGGGAGAAAGGCAGGGAAAGCCAATATTTTTCTCTGTTTTAGAATTTCTGCTTACAAAGGATTCAACATAGTATCCACTTTTGACAGTGATAACAAATCCAAGGAATACAGGACAAAAACACAGCCAGATGAAAATCACATCAGTGAGGGCAAGGATCCCAGCTAGTGGCACCTATCTCCTCTGAAATAGATATGCATTCAATTCTCCAGCCCTCCTCCAGTAAGACGTGCAATAGCCAAATGAGTGGTTGAATTGCCTGTTCTTTCAGTAGGTCTTCTGGCATCACACCAAACCACACGGTTATACTGTTGCTGCCTCAGCAGCACCTTTGCTGAGATCAGATAACATTCCCTTCCTGTGGGGAATGATGATGGCCAAAGAAGGTGAGAGTAAACTGCTGCACTCAGCGTGCACTACAAGATGCTGCAACAACTACGTCAGTCCAATTTCAGTCTACAGAATTTTTTAAAAAATTGAAATAAATTTATTAATAAAGATATGTCCTCCATCACAGACACAGGAACATCATCACTATCACATCAAGTGCAACTACATACCCACAAATCATTCTGTCCAGGTCCATCACAGTGATTTCCATCTACAGACAAACTGAAAACATGCTGAACTTCAGACAACCATTTCTAATTTTTTATTTTCTACTATGCAGGTTCCTCAAGCCTCCATAAAGGAAAATCTTAACAAGAATGTAAGCACAGTAATAATAAATTAATTTTTTTTCTCCACTTTGGGAGAAAAAAAAGATTAATTTTAACTCCTAGCACTTCTATGACAGATTGGATGGATTCCTGTGACATGCTATAACCTTGGATTATAAAAATGCTACTATTTTGTCTCCAAGATTAAGTGCAGGATTAGGTAAGTACTGAAAGCAGGGTAATTGTGCTGTGGCAAACATCATCACAATAATACTATGCTGTAGCTCAATTTTCTTTCAACTGATTACCGCCATATACTTAAGAAAGGATAAGCACCACCACTGTCCATCAGGGACCACTACCTGAGAAAAAAAATGAGAATCAGTCACAGAACTTTCCAGAAAGCAGCAGAAGGAAGATCTTTTAATTCTAAAAGAAGAGGTTTGGAGGATGTTTTGGCTGCCCCTGAACATACCACAGACTTTCACTGATAAGAGGGCCAAGAGCCTGCTTCATCAGGGCACTTCCCAATAAATGCTGTCCACACCGTTTTCTGTTCAGACGTACTCACAGAGTGGCAGTAGCTTCTTTGGGCCTGCAAAATAGATTTTCAACTCCATTCCTCTTGTCCAGCTTTTAAAAGCCAAAGACTTCACTGGTACACTACTAGTGGTGATAGTTAATGTTCAAGCTCCCAACCCTCCATCCTTCACAAGTATTACGTCAGACCAACCCAGCACCTCCCTTTCATTTGCAATTAGGAGCCACAGAACACTATAGAATTTTCTGCACAGTAACCTCTGCAACATCTTCTTCAATTAAAATTAGTTATGCTGTTCCAGCACTTTTATAAAGCATGCTGTCTATCAGTATACTAGTTGTGAGGACACATTTAACACTCAAAGACAGTTTTGCATGAGTGACCAAGACCATCCAGTCCTTCCTTGCTATGTAATAATTCCAGTTAAGACGGAAGTCAAGACATGAAATAAAAACCTGGTGCAGGCTGCGTTTTGAGTGCAGCGTCCATGGGTATTCTTTGCCTCCAGACATCACTGGGAGAAAACTTAGAGACGGGTGTCATTCAGTACTCCAGCTTTTATATACATACATAAAAGTGGAAAGTGTATCGACCAGTTGGAAAAATACTACAATAATAGATGTTTGAGAAATCTTAAAAAAAAAAAAGCATGTTCTTTTTAGTACACAAAGCAACAGTTCCTCCAATCAGATTTAGAAACAGGGTTTTAAACTGGTACAGACTGTTTAAGCTACCAACAACTCAGAAGGGTTACAGAGTATCCAGCTAAAGGGCAATTTAGATTAAAGTCATTTTTTCACCCTTTCAATTATGTAATATCAATAAAAAGATGCATGGGAATGATGCCAAATGTGAATAATGGATCTGGCAACCAAGCTAGAGTGCACAAACAGAAGGAATTTCCCTACTTGCTATGGAAATAATCCCCTCTGCACCTAAGTACATTTTCTAAAAATAGTCTTTATTTCCAGATCAAAAATTTGCTCCCTTCTCTTGATCTCAAAAGGTAGCACTCCACATTGAGAGAAACGAACGTCAGTGGTGCATGCCTCTCAGGGGGTTTCTAGCAGCCTGTTTGGGCACTATCCTCAGAGTCATACCACCCTGCACACAGCTCTCCTTCTGCCTTCCTCAGACTGCTCACAGGTTTACAAACTACAGGAGAAGGGAGCTCATTGAGTTCCACATAAGCAATACATGGTACAGCATTTGCACTAAGAAAAATATAACACTGCCTAGCTTTCCAGACCAACTCCCACACATACCTTCACAAGCATAGGAACCAACCACTATTTGGTGGGTGAGGCTGTGAGGATAAATGGAAGGAGAAAAGCAGACCCAGTGTGAGTACAGCTTCAACCACAGTCAGTTGGAAAAGACAGGTGATGTCCTGTCAGTGGAAAAGCACACACAGCTCCCACTCAGCACTGTAGGACAGTCAGGAACATGTTATTAATACACAGTGTGCTGGAGATTTAGAAAAATATTGATATCAACAGAGAAGAGTAAAAAATGGTTAGTTGCAGTTTGTTCAGTAAGTTGATTGCATCATACATTCCAGTGAAAAATATTTTACACATTTCTGACCAAAGAATTAAAAAAAACATGCAGGCAGAGGAACTCTAATATTCTCTTTTTTACAGGAGAACCTGTGTAGACAGGTCTGAATCAGCACAGAATCCCTAGGAAGACCACAGAATACTGCGGAAAACAGCATAGCTAGGCAGGAGTTTCATTTGCCTCTTATTAACCAGCAAAGTCATTCTCTTAACTGTGCCATTCACAAGTTACTTTGTTAAAGACAGAAGCACAGTACTTTCCACCTAAAGTAAGGGCATCTAACAAGCTACTGACAACGATGAGTGGAAGTAATTTCTTCAGATGCTTCTTTCAATATCAAACATTTTTCTCTATAAAACTGTATAAACTGGTTTATTTGGTCTCGGTGTTGAGACAAATTTAACCATGATGTATCATAAAAGCAGAATACAGTGGTAGAAAACAAACCATATTACAGGCTTTTGGTTCAAATCACCACATTCATGCTCCTATTTAAATGTCAGTCACAGTTATTCATTTGTTTCAAATGGAACATCAGATGTGGCCATTCCCAGAATTTTTGTTAATCTCTCTCCCTATGAAATTATTACTTTCTGAATGTTTATTTTCATTCACATTACTTTCTGAAAGCTTCTGACTGTGCCTCACAAGAGCCATTTCATGCAATCAATGCAGTCATGCAGAAACAAAGCTAATGCTATTTTAAAACCAGTCTGTTTAAATGCCCCAGACTGTCAAATCTGTATCACCCAAAGTGATTGTGGTAGCTTTAAAACTGTACATAAATCTGTAGGAAGCAATATTCTCTCGGTCATACTGGCATAGCAGTGATTGGGAAAGGAGTCTGGATGCCTAAAGAAAAAGGGATCATTTGGTGGAACAGCACTTTGTTGCCCATTTCTGGAAAAACATTCTTTAGATCAATCCTCCTAGCTTCAAGATGTATGATAGATCTGCAGCAGCTCATTAACATTCAAATGGTGTTATTTCTCCTTCTTAGATACTTTGTGGGTATTAGAAGTAAATGAATAGCCTAACCTGTTCCACACTGGTCAGTCTAACGTCTTGCAATTCTATATTAATACCAGGACTTCCAGACTCACCCTGCTTTAACAAATGCAGGAAGATTTCTCTAAACTTCATTTCTCTGCTGCACAGAGGTAAACCCATTAGTTTTTCTGACAGGCAAAATGGTGAACAGTCGACTCATTCCAGAAGGTGCAAAGTATCCTCCTGCTTTCCAGTGACTCACTGCTGTTGCAGTTGGTCCATGAAAGTTGACAGGCACTAAGTTCTTCAGCATGGCTTCTGAACTGACAGTACTTCATGCAGGTTAGTTTAACATTTCACAAGTCAGAAAACAAAAAATGAAATAAAATAAATTGCTAACATTCTATAAAACAATCCAGATGTGTTCTTGATACGACTTAGGACTCTATTAAAACAGCACATCATATAAATGAACATGAATTCAACAAAATTCAAAATCAATAATTTAGAATTTTTTAAACTTCCTATTTGTCTGGTCCTTTCTGGAAAGCTTCATTCATGTCAGCAATGTCAATCTGTATTTCACGTGGGGTTTAATCACTAGTCAAAAGGATTAGTCCCTGGAGCAAGGTCAGACCAACTAGGTTGCAGATTTCTCACTCATAATGCAAACAAGCCAATAAGCAAATCTGTCTTCAACACAATTTTGAGTCATTCTCATACATAAATGTGTCTTCATGGCCATAATGAAAACAAACTGAGAAAGTCAAGGATGAGGCCAAAAATCCCTGGGTCATCAGATGTCCGGCTGCTAAATCTGGCATTAGAGACTTAAATGTTTTCGTTCCAGACAGCTAAAACTCTTCCTTCTAAATGACAGTACTGCTGACAATCAGTGTGAGTGTCATCTGAAGGACAAAACAGCATGCACAGACCTTTCACACCAGGCTCCCTCAAAAAAAGATGTTTATCTCTGCTGCTGCAGTTGCATTCTCATTAGCTTACATTAATGGAGAACTGAGACTTCTAGTACTAAAGCTTGCCTGGTTCTTAAACATGGACAGTACAGACACTGAAATTTGTATTTTCAGTACCAGAAATCATTGCAACAATGGCGATTCTTGGCTTCTTGTAGCACCACAGGTAGCGGGGGAAGAAACAACAAACTAAGCAGCAGCAGATGGGCGCTGCTGGATGGGCTCAGGCACCCTTACCTGCTCCTTATGGCATCTGTTTAGAGTGCAGCCGTTTTCTTGTGAGGCTTATTTTACCAATGATGCAGCACAATGTGGCATGAAAAGTGAGACACAGTGTTATTCAATGCCTGCATGCACCCATGCAGGACTTGGCATAAAATCATTGCATTCAGAGTTATAATGTGTACTGGTGTAACTGCAAAGTATGGAAAATCAGGATTTGGGCAATACTTGGATTAAGGATCATTCTTTCAGGGAGTACTTCCCCATAGCGCTCAAGAGATGAGATGAGATAGGGAAATACACAGGTGCTGAAAAGTCTTACAGCTGAATGTATCTTGTGTGCCTGCATCTACAGGTTGCTTACAGTGACCAAGACTCCTACCTGAAGACGTCTGCAATGGCAAGTAGGAAATAACTGGAGATTTTGTATTTAGTTAAGAACCCAAAAAAATCCCAAAACAAACCCCCAAAAAACCCCACCAACCCCTTCCCCTCCCCCCCCAAAAAACCCCCCAAACAAACAAACAAAACAAAAAACAAAAAACAAAACAACCAAAAACAAAAACCAGAAAAAAAAACCCAACAAACCAAGCCAACCCAAAACCAACAAACCACTGCACGGGTCTTGGTGTCTGCTCTCTAGATCCAAAGCAATTCCTCTGACTTCTATGAAACCATTTTAGATTTAGCCCCAAAGCACACTGAGTCAGAAATTGCACCCTTGCAAACTGTAGCACACAGATTCTGTATTATGAAACAACTCAACTACTTGTGAAACACTCACCCTGACCTTCCTGCAATCTCGCACCGTGCCTAAAACAATAGAATCTGACCTCATTACTCGGATTTCAGCTGTGGTCTAGACCCACAAAACAAATTACTGCTGCTTTCCCAAAGTCAGGCTAAAACAACGTCCATGGAAACACGGTGCACAGACCTCGGTAGGGAAGGTCCGAGCCCACGGCGAGTATTTATTCCGACAACTGCCCCCGCGGGCTCCAAGCGCGGAGGTCAGGGCATTCCAGGAGCTACTCCCACACGCCAGGACCCCCTGGCCGCTTCCGCAACGCGGCCGGAGCCGAGTGGGAGGAGGCGCGGCGGCCCGGCAGCAAACCCCGGCCCTCCGCAGATGGATACCCCTTGGAGACCCACCGCCCTCCGTGCACATTCACACACCGCACACATCCCTGCGCACACCCGTGCGGACACACGGCCCCTCGTACGCCCACTCATCACGCACGACCAGGCACAGAATCCGCGGAAACCCGCTCGCCCTGCACTCACTCGAATAGAGACCCGCGCACGACCCCGCACAACGCACACGCCGGCCGCAGCCCAGCGCGCTCCACGCGCGGGGAGAGGGCTCGGTACCTGCGTGGCTTTGTGGAACTGCTTCTTCAGCCCGGCCACCGACATGACGAGGGCAACGCGATGCAGCCGTGCGGAGCGGAGCGGAGCGGAGCGGAGCGGAGCGGAGCGGAGCGGAGCGGAGCGGAGCCGAGCCGAGCCGAGCCGAGCCGAGCCGAGCCGAGCCGAGCCACGCAGTCGGGATGCTTCGCCTGCCCGCACCGCACCGCACCGCACCCGCGCCCGGCGGAGGCTGTCAGACGGCGGCGGCGATGCGGGAACGCCGTGACGTCAGGGCGAGACGCCCCGCCTCCGGCCGCCCCAGCCCCACAGGTGCCCCGGCAGTGGCCGCCGCGGGGCTCCGGGGCCTCCGCAGCGCCGCCGCCGGCCCGGGGACCCGCGCCCCCGCCCGCCTCGGCCTGTGGCGGGCAGCGCTTGCACACGCGCGTCCGGCCGGTGGAACTGAGCATGTGTCCGGTGCAGGCACCCCGGGATAGGCATCCGCGCCCCGCCGCGTTGGTCCGGGTCACGGGCGTGAGGCGTCTCCGTCCTCCCCGCCCTACGCGGACCTCGACTTAGCAGCCTCCCCGGCAGGGATCGGGATACTCGTCCCCGCGGGACATCATCCGTGGAAATTAACCCGAAAAGAAATTAGCGGCGCAGTAATGGAGACAAGAAAGGAAAGCAGCAGCAAAGGGAGTATGTTGGCCAGTATTCTGAAGAAACGTTTTTAGCCACGCCAGCTTCTTTGGGCCTGATCGTGCCTCGCTGGAGTACACTTGGTAGTCAAACCCCGGGTAGCTGGGATTCTCTCAAAAAATGTTATTTTCTTCTCCCGCCAGATTGTCAGTGATGCATAGAAAAGCACTTTTAAATCTTGCCCGTTCCAGCCTGCTGGCTGTTGGCCGGAGACTAAAAGCCTAGAACCCGGATAAAAGTCATGTACTTCAGCAGTTCAGTGTTACACACACTAGCAGAACAGTAATTAGCAATTATTAGGCTCTGCCAGCAAAAGACTAAACAACATGAGCAACGTGATCCAAACACAGTGATCCTTCTCTGCTGGCTGAACGAGTCACTGCGTATGTGTGCTGCAAATTAGCACAACGGAGATGCACACTCACAGTTCGTCAGCTGTTCTAAAGCAGCCATGCTACATTAGCGTTTAATTCCATCACAACAAACACTCATCACTAGAGCTAGTTAGGCAGCATTTTCAGAAGCACCTAAAGCTGTTTATAAACTCTCTGAGGGCTTGCCATGGTGCGCCACGGAGGCTTGTTGCACCTAGCCAAGCTGCTCTGCTGCAGTCTTCAGAGGCACACATACCATCTCAGCCTTACCAGGTACGAGGGAAAGGACAATACCGCATTTCTGGGCATCCAGAGGCAGAGCCATGCCTCTGGATCACTGATACAGTGCTGTTCCTGGAAGTGACTTGCAGTGAAGAAAAGGATCTGAAATGGAAGTCCTGTGAGTGCTTTTGTAAGCATTATAAAGTTATTCATCATAAAGAATGGCAAAATGAGAGTACCTCTCTTCTCACTGGAGAGTGGAGCTGGTCCTGAGCGTAAGTAGGAGGCACTGCTTTCTGGTCTAGTCCCAGGTTTCTGTACAGAAATATTTCAATCCACTCTAGTAGTTATATTGTTTTAAAAGATGAAAAATGAGACCATATGGAGATGCTAGGCAGAGAGTGGGAGTCTCTTGTGCCAGCCATTGTGCTTTTAACAGAAAACTCCCATTGTATCCAGTACTTGGGAAAGGGAATTTCAGTCTGGATACACAGTGAGAACTAAAAAGTAAACCCATGATACTTATAAATGTCATGATTTTAAATTATTTTTATAAAATTAAGGAAATATTTGTATGTTACTAAATAACTGGAATTGAGTGGTAACATTTCAGGATCAAACTTTTGCTGGCTATTTTAAAAGAGTACAGTCCTGTCCACTACAAACTTTATAAATACTACAAATATATATATAACACTACATAATGTAGTATAAATACTACAAATAATTTACAATACTACAAATGTTATAAATAAATAATAGATAAATAGACATATAAATGTCCACCAAGTTCAGTATTGGGATGATGAGCTGGAGATACAAGGTATACCTCCTTTTCAAGGGTATTATACCCCTGCTACTACCACTGCCTGTTGATTGAAATGATAGTATAGTGCTTGGCTATAAGTCAGCCGAAATTGTAGCTGAAGGCCCTGACTCACCTGTATTATTGTCTGTGTATTCTCACAGCTGAATCTGACACTTTTGCTCACACTATTGCTTTTTTTTCCCTTTTTCATCTAGAATATCTATATTTGTGGGACTAGAAAGTAGTATCTTTATTAAAACACAGTTCCTGTGTATAAGTGGCAATGGAGTTAAAACCCCTTTTGTGTAAATTAAATAGTGACACTTTTTGGACAAATAAATTACTTCAGTGCCTGCTTTTTGGTATATCGTGTCATTTGTGATTTCTTCTCCTGGAGGAATCTAAGTAATGCTTTGAAATCAGCTTTAGTGACATGGCATCTGGTTTTATTAAACTATAGCAAACAATAACAAATTATGTTTGCCTACAATGTATCACATTGATTCTAAAATATTTTTATGTATTTATGAGTTCTATACCTGTAAATCCTAACCCCGTTTTAAAATGAATAAATACACTAGGCTGAGCACTTTTTTTTTTTATTCCACATGGGAAAAAAATCTAACAATAACTTAAGAATGTTGCCATTATTGCAGCTGCAAGAAATAATCAAGTGCCGGAAGGACAAAGACTTTTATAGGTGCAAGCCTAGTCCTTTTCTTTCATGGAATGTTATGACATTAGGTTGTAAATCACTATAGTTCTTACATAACATACAGCTGAATCTGCAAATTTAGAACTGCATTCTCATTCTGACAGTCATTTAGTGAAATAAGTGGAAATATTCCCTTCAATAGGTCTTAAAGAACTTGATTCATACTTTAATTGCACAGCTTTTTAGAATTTTTTTCTCTTGAAAAGCAGCTAGATAATATTTCAACAGCACAAAGTCATGTATAGCATTATAAAATCCACTTGATAAGTTGCCTACTGAAATAAAATAATATGCTAAAAATACAATTAAAACATTAGCAAAAAGTGTTTACAAAAACAAAAAACTAATTCAGGAGAAGATGGCAGGGATGCTAAGTCCTTGCAGAAGTTGTAGTGGAAGCAAATCACTCTGTCCAGCATTCAGGTAGTAAAATCACACTGAAAAACCAAAGATAAATATAATGACACAAAAAAAAAAAATCCAGACAGAATTATGAATATGAATTTTTCCAGATAAGTAACACCAAAAAATATCAAAATATTCTTGGAGCATTCATTCATATTTTACTGGGGAATAATTTGGGTATCTATAAGGTTCCCTATGGTGCTATGTCAATAATTTTACATGAAATATTTGCTGATATTTTCTCGATACTTGCATAAGACAGAAAAACATAAACATCCTTATGAATAGGAAAGGTTCCTGTCCTGGGATGAAGTATACTCTATCACCATCTTCATGAACTGTTGAAATCAGGTGAGGCAGTGCTCCCTGCCTCCTCCACTCTGGATTATCTTCTGTTAATGGGCCCATCAGCACCTTTGCTACACAGCTCACAGATAACCCCCTCCTGCACTGCCTCCTGTTAATGGGCCCATCAGGCCTTATCACATGACTCACCATCCCATTGTGGGATGCTCCGCCCAGAGGGAGGAACCAAGCATTCCAGCCTGGATATGAGCTGAGACTCTGAACACCAGAGGGGCGCTTACCCACTGGATTCCCAGAGGACCTGAGCTACCAGACCTTTCTACAGGATCACTGCTTTAGGAAGACCACCTCATCTGGACTGCTTCCATCACTCTGCTCAGGTTGTATTCTGACTCTGTCAGTGGTCTTTTGTATTATTGCATCTATTTTACTTTACTTTTTTTCCTTTCTTCCTATTAAATTGTATCTCTGACTTGGAGCCTCTCATTTGTTTTGCTTGCAAACCACTACAATTCCGCAGGAGGTTTGGTCAATCACCCACAACTGATCAGGAACTTTTTATCTCAGTCAAAAATTAAGCCAGGAATTAAAAATCAGAGCCCTCATTTGAAATCTAATCTGGGCTACACTACTACTGGTCAGCTGGGAAAGACAGTTAAATCCAAGCTGTGTAAATCAGCAGGCAATGAATAATTGCATGAACATTAAAATAATGCTGACTTTTTAAAAGGGTGAACGATGGCCATGTAAGGGTGAGACATAAAGGAAGCAAAAAAAATCAGTTATTGTATTATCTTAAAAAAAATTATTTCCTGCACTGATTAGGAAATATTTTGTCAGCTTGTGAAGGTAAAAAGGTGCACAAGATAAGGTAATAAGTTACAAGCAAGGGAAGATGGAAACATTTAACAAGCAAAGAATCAAGGCAGAAAAATATCAAAATCCCCTATGCTTTTGTTTGAATTACAGGAACCCTTTAATTTCATTTCACACAAACCAATAAAATAAAGAAAGATTAACAGCATTGTCCTTATCAGTTAAGTACTATTACTCTTCCAACCAGAGTAGATATAGATTGAAGAGCTGAATTTTTGTGTGTTTCAAACATAACATAGATTATCCAGGTTTGGTAGATTCATCTTTCCAAATCATTTTCCCCAGTCTCATGAATGTACAACTTCTATTTTCTTTCTTAATAGATGATCAATCAACAGATGAGGTTTCCTACAATGTCCAAGAGTTCTTCTTTATAAAAGTAGAAAAAGCTTTACTCTCATAGTATTTTTCCTCAAGCACTGCTCATTAAAGCACTGAAGGGTATTTTCTCCCCATGCTCTAAACAAAACAAGGTCTGTATTCTTTCCATGGTACCTTAGTAACAAGCACTTTTTTGTTTGTCTTAACTGATGAGGGCCTTTTCTATCAGGATACTTTTGATAAGATTGTTACTGAGCTCTGTCCTGTCCCCAAAGATACTTACTTACAGTTCATGTTCTATGAGGTGTGCTATTAATCCTGGTGTTCTGCATGAAGGTTGTACCTTGTCCATTATAATTACATATTAGGAAAATGTTGGACAATGCAATCATGAATGTTGTCTTTGTGGTTTACCACCAACAGTAAGTTAATAAGTTTATTGTTCCTTTAGCCAAGAAGAAAGAGCATGGACTGGTTCTTTTCAAGCTTCAAATCTCCTTTATTTTGATTTTGCAAGAAGTTGAATAAGTAGTTAGATTCCTCATTAACTGAATACTTCCTAGTCTGGATAATAAATAGGTCTTTAAGAATCACATCTAAAATTAATTTTCAGCCCCCTTCATTTCTTTAAGTAGGAGTTTTTAGCTATGTATTGTAGGAGCAGCCACTTCAGCAAAAAAACCCAGAAATATCAGAAAAATACCTGCAGACAAGACACAGTCTTTGGCCAGTAAATCTAGAATCAGTTTACAGCTTGGGCACCCAGCAGCACAGAATAACCTGGATCAATCTCAGAGATCCTGGAGCACCTTACACAGTTGCTGATATACTTGATATATTTTGGAGGCCTCTGAAGCCACCAGAGAGAAAGCAGTGCTTCCATGGAGGGCCAGTGGCCTCTAGTGCAGTTGGATTATCCCCCAGGGAAGCCTCTCTAAGAGACTCCCTTGTTGCTCAGGGTGAGCAGTAAGCTGCAATACCCCATAAGCTTTGGTTGCATGTAAATGTTTTACTCCTGATTTGTTGTTACTTTACTGCCTGGTTTTCTCCCCCCTTGATTGGTCCATTTTGAATCCTCTCTCGGACTGGTGGCTTTTTCAATCTTTGCTCCTATTGGTTCTTGTAAAACCCCACCCCCTGAGTCTCTATATAACCCCAGCTCCTGAGAGCCTTGGGGTCTTTTGAGTCACCAGTTCCGGGGAATGAAGAAGCGTTCAGAAGACCAGAGTGACTCCTGTGTTTACTTCTGCAATGCCTGAGGGAAGACCTGCTCAAGATAAGCTGCCCTTGCAGCTGGAGTCTGGAGAGCTGACAGGCTCAGTTGCCTTGGCAGCCTCTCACAGAGGGCTGATCACTACACCGGAGCGCCTGTGCCCCTGAGATAGAGACTGTCCTTCTCAGGACAACTCACCAGGAAGGTCGCAGCAGCCAGAAGACCCCGCCAGGGCCTGAGCGGTTGGTGACAATACATTGTCTATTCATTTGTGTCTTTGTAGCCTGAAGTCTGAAAGTGGATTTTGGACATCTTCAGGTTGTTTCTTGTGTAGACAAGAAGTATGTATGCACACATATGTCTCTGTTTGTGTGCACAAAGAAGAACAAAGAAGCATGCCTTAGGTGTGCAGCTAACTTAGATTTTTGAATCAAAAATTTTAATCAGCAGAACAGTTAGGCTAAATTGCTCATATTCTGTCCCTTTTCTGTTTGCAACAGATGATGAGCTACTAAGCTGCACAGATGCCAGCATGCCACATCCCCAATTCCCATGAAACTGAGCACATGGAAAGGTAAGCATCATTTGTCTTTCATAAAATTAATGAGCACCCCTTCTGATATCTGTGTTGGTAAGCAGCTCCCCACAATACCATATAAGCAAGATTGTCACAAACAAAGCACTGCAAGCAAGGGTAAATCTATTTCAGATGACTTAATCTAATGTGGACATAATGATGTATTTCATCTGTTTGCTTAATAACAGCTTCATTACATATAGATGTATAACAATATATTCAGATAGAGATCATACAGAGTGATAACTTATCACAATTATATTCATGTTGAAAAATTCTTAGTTTTTCAGTTCTGTGCTGTAATTCCAATTGTACCAAAGTTACTGAAGTTTTATATTTATTTTTGATCCCAGTGGAGATATTTCTAAGTATTTTTAGCCTTTAGATACTTTTAGTCAACTGTCTTTGTCTCATTATGATGCACAAGCAGCTAACACAAGCCAGTGCATACCTTCTGATGAAAATTCTGGCTCTTGAGACTCTTATACTTGAGAATCAATGGCAGGCCATTTTTTCCTAACTTGCTAAAAAAATCATCTAAGGACATTAGAAATGCCATTCAGAGGGACCTGGACAAGCTTGAGAAGTGGACCCAAGGTAATCTAATGAAATTTTACAAGGCCAAGTGCAAGATGCTGGACCTTCGTCAGGGCAACCCCCAGTGTCATTGCAGGCTGGGGATGGACAGTTGGAGAGCAGCCCTGCTGAGAAGGACTTGGGAGTGCTGTGGGATGAGAGGCTGGACATGATGGAGTCCAGACAGCCAGTTGTGTCCTGGGATGCATCCAAAGCAGTGTGGGCAGAAGGCCCAGGGAGGGAATTCTGCCCCTCTGCTCTGCTGAGACCCTGCCTGCAGTGCTGCATCCAGCTTTGGGGCCCCAGCACAGGAAGGATGTGGACCTGTTGGAGAGAATCCAGAATGGTCCATCAAGACAGTCAGAGGGTTGGAATGCCTCTTGTATGAGGGAAGACTGAGAGAATTGGCATTGTTCAGCCAGGAGAGAAGGGTTTGGGGTGACCTAATTATGGCCTTCCAAATACCTGAAGGGAGCCTACAAGAAAGATGGAGGGACTGTTTACAAGTGCATGTAGTGACAGGACAAATGGGGATGGCATCAAACTGAAAGAGAGTAGATTTAGATTAGATATTAGAAAGAAATTCTTTAATGTGAGGATGGTGAGACACTGGCACAGCTTTCCCAGAGAAGTTTTGGATGCTCCTTCCCTGCAGGCGTCCAAGGCCAGGTTGGACTGGGCTCTGAGCAGCCTGGTCTAGTAAAAGGCTTCCCTGCCCATGGCAGAAGATTTGGAACTAGGTGATCTTCAGGGTCCTTTTCAACCCAAACCATTCAATGATTCTTTGATTCTGCTCATTTTCAAATTTCTTTTCTTTTATGGAAACATAGGTTGTTTAGTAAGGACAAAGTACTACAGACAAGTTGTATTGGGAGATGTGTTGGGAGGGAATTACAGAAATTCTAGATGAAACTGCAGAACCTTCCAATGTGCTCTTTCTTAGGGACTTCATTACAGTGAAAATAATATTCAAAGATTCAAATAACCAGTGCAGTCGCGTGAAACATTCAAAGTTTCATAACAAATTATATTAGAATATGAGCTTTAAGTAACAACAGATCTTTCAGGTTTGCAGCAGTCACCGAAGCAGTTATTTCTGGTTCAGTGATGTGCCATTAACTCTTAACCTCTGTCATAAAAATTTCTTGCGCAAATATTTGTGTTTCAGTTACCAAAAATCTGTGTGAGGTTTTGACACCAACTGGTCTTTCTGTACTATTGAATATCCCATAACTGTCTGTCTTGTGTTCAGCTGTTCATCTTGCTCCCTAAGGGTTTAGAGACTACCCCATCTGTGCTTATTTGGTGTACTGGAAGAATTATCTGCCACCCTTGACAGAGATTAGCAATGTGAAAAACAAGTTCCACTCTCTTTTAGAATTTTATAAGTTTAATCAAAATAAAAAAAAATAGACAAAGTAGGAGACTGAATAAGCCAAGCTTCTTGGCCGAGGGGGGGTACTTGGCACTTGGTCTGCCCATCGCCCCCCTCACCCTTTAGGACTTCTATCTTTAAGGAGCGCTGTGTTGAATATTCAATAGATGGTAATCAAACATTCCTTTTTGATCTGTTTTAAGTATCTTCGATAATCTTATCTAGTAGATTTATTTTGTGGGTGTCTCCACATAGTCTGGTAACATGAGTATAAATTTGCTTTTGAAGTTTTCTGGTTCTTTTCAGTTGGATAAGAAAACAGAAAGTTAACAGGTTTTTTTCTTAAAAGGGTCACAAGGTGACCCCCTTCCCATAGCTTCAGGATTGGTGGCTTAAGCATTACAAAAAAAGTCTTACCCCTCTGGTATGATCAAAAAATACACATTCATTACAGTTCTAAATTCTTATTAATAAAAACATAATACAGTACAATTATAATAGTTATGCAAAAAGCCAACCATATAATATACACTTATAACAGCAACGAAGTTTACAGATGTTGGCACCTATTCCCAGTGCTCCTTACTGAAAGAATAATGCAAAGACACTAAAGCAAATCCATGGCTCCACAAGCTTGAAAATTAACATGGGTTTGACCTAATTGCAGGAAGATAATTTCTGAGACTTTTGAATGGATCAGTAAGGCCAGACAATGAACAAAAGAAACAATGCAAGGGTGATTGGTGCACTCAAATGCTTCAGCTGAAATAAGATGATCCTTGAACACCTTGATTTTGACCTATTGCTTTGGATTTTAAGTACTGTGATTGATCCCTCTCCCTCCATTCTGAGTTCATGTTGTTTGTTTTTTTCTTCCCACTAGTTATGTAAAGATTAAGAGCTTCAGTAAAAATCTTGCAATAATTATCATCTAATAGTGCCATGTACTGTACCATGTAATTGATCCCAGGTAAGCACTGAGCTGGGGACCTCAATCAGAAACACATATGCCTTGAGTTCTCTAGCCTTGATGTTCAAGCTGGAAAGAAAGAAGCCTTTTTACATACACTCACTAGGTTTGCTACTGTACAAGTACCAGTGTTAATAGGAGCTTAGAACATCCCAGGTTCCCACCCTTGTGTTTCCATTCCCTCACTGAGTAAGAGAAACAGGGAGAGCATTCAAGACACAGCTTGGCATCACCCACACAGCATTCACTTTATAGATTCCTTTCTGTTAATCAAGTAACCAGTACATTTCTCTCAACTATCAAGATGATTCATATTCCTTCTCTTCCCTGCACAAGAGGGGCTTTCAGAACTCCCTCGTAGGGTTTTTTTGTCCATCATCTTTATGACTGGGCTTGAGTTATATAACAGAGTTTGTAGAGTTGCACGAAAGTGATGAATTCACTGCGAAAGCCTCTCCAGTGGCTAAAGTTAAGTCATACAGTAAACAAATTTGGCTTATTTTAATTGATTAGGAAACATTGTTTGGACTAACCTCAAGGCTCAAACTAAAGAGAAGAAGAAAAAGGAATGAATTTTTCTGCTCCTACAAACACAAAATAGATAACAAACAAGTCCCCCTGCTACACTGACTATAAAAAAACTCCAAAAATCAGTCTTACCCTGCAGAAACAAAGATTTACTTGTCTCTTCTCTGCAGCTTCTTTTCTGCAGGCCCTCTCAGGCATTTTCCACAAAAATGCGACAAAGTATCTCACAAAAATGTTGTGGGATTATAATCTTTTTTCTCATAACCTTTTCTATACTTGCATGAGGGACTCAATGCAACCTCAGAAGGCAAGACAGGGTGAAAAAGAAGGCAAGACAGGGTGAAACGAGCAAAGTTCCTGGTGCTTCTTCTAAGCTTGCACTGCATTGTAGGCAAGATAGACCATCATAAAAGCAGGCAACAGATTCCTGTCAGAGCATAATATCTTTACAAAAAGGTTCCCGTCTTTAGCCTTTTAGCATTTAAAATGCAATAAACGTAAATGCCCCACAAGAAGTGGGAACACAATACCAGTGAGAAAAGAATGGTTCTTGAGAACTCTTGAAATTCCTCAACCCATCTCTTTCTGAGTAAAAGAGACCCGTAAAGGGGTCATCAGTGTTGCCTAGACAATATTTTATATAATATTACATCATCTCTGGGACTCTGTGACAAACAGTTTCTTTGAAACTACTACCTCATTTCATTCCTTTCCTGTCCAGATTTTAGCCAAAAGGTACAGGGTTTTTTGTTTCCTGTTTTATCTCCAATATGTAGACACACAGCGATCATCCTTATCCCAGAGGGTGATAGTGATAGCACTACTATTGAGAACAATTCAGAAATTAGCTAGTTCTCATGGATATGCTTATTCCAGAGGTTTAATATCCAACTGTTGCAGGGATTCACAACCACTTCCACCTGTTATTTGAAAACCATGCATTTTTTTTTCCACATGCTGTATCACATTTCTCTGTTCTTTCAGAGTCTTGTGTATGATACTTGAACCACCAAGCCTTGCGCAAAAAAAAAAAAAAAAAAAAAAAAAAGTTAGGGAAAAAAGTGTCTTTTGCAAGTCATTGGTGCATTATACAGTCCAAAGAGACAGTATTTAGCAAATTCATAAGTATCTTTCCAGGTTTTTCAATATAAGTAGCTTTCCTCTACTTTGTCTCCAAGTCTGATGTCACAAAGCTAAATCCACATTACATTTTTAGTACAACTATGATTTACATTAAACTGTTACAGTATATGAGGCTGTGGAAATCCCTAAGGTGAAACAAAATGGACCTTGACCTAAATGAATTTCCTCAATTCCTGTAAGTAAATTGCATTGAAAACAAGAAAAAACAATTATTAAGGAATAATAATCTCACCCAGCTTTAGATATATACAGGAGAGACATTGAATCACAGAATGGGTTGGAAAGAACCTTAAAGATCAACTTTTTCCAAAGCCTCTGCCATAGGCAGGGACACCTTTCCCTTGATCAAGTTGCTCAGAGGCCCATCTAGTTTGGTCTTGAACACTCCCAGGGATGGGGCATTCACAGCTTCTCTGGGCAACCTGTTCCAGTGCCTCACAACCTCACAGTAAAGAATTTCTCCCTAACATCTTATCTACACCAACCACTGCCCTTTATCCTACAACTACATGTCCTTGTCAGAAGTCCCCCCAACTCTCTTGTAAGCCCCCTTCAGGAACTTGAAAGCTCCTATAAGGCCTCCATGGAGCCTTCTGTTGTCTGGGCTGAAAAACGCCAACTCTCTCAACCTTTCCTCACAGGACAGGCATTCCAGTCCTCTGGTCATCTTAATGGTTCTCCTCTGTACTCGCTCCATCAGTTCCATGTCCTTCCTGTGATAGGACCCCAGAGCTGGATGCAGCACTGCAGGTGGGGTCTCACCAGAGCACAGCAGAGGGGCATAATCCCCTCCCTCATCCTGCTGGCCACTGCTTGGATGCAGCCCAGGACACAACTGGCTTTCTGGGCTGTGAGTTCACATTTACAGGTCATATTAAGTTTTGTGTCCATCAATACCCCAAGTCTTCTGCAGGACTTCTCTCAACCCACTCATTTCCCAGTCTTAATTCGTTTGGGTTTGCCCCAAAACAAATGCAGTTTCTTACACTTTTCCGTGTTGAACTTCAGGAGGTTCACATGGGCCCACCTCTCAAGCCTGTCATCTGCACCTGGAAGGCATCTCTTCCCTCTAAAGAATCAACTACATAATTCAGCTTGATTTCATCTGCAAAGTCACTGAGGGTACATCTAAGCTATCTCTGTATCTCTCTATTTAATTAACAAAGAGATGGATCTACTTCAAAAGCAGAAGTTAGCTGATTCTTCTGTCTGTTTTCAGATGACAGGACTGCCTTCTGTTCTGTCAGGAATGTCTAAAAGATAACTAGATTGTCACCTTAGATGTGGACTCTTTAGTAATTAAATGCCTAAAATTAGGCATTTTGCTAATTCTAACAGTGCAGGAGGCAGAATAAAAGAGAAGACTGCATGGGTAGAGGGAGGGAAGTACATTTGTTTATTGTATTAAAAAAACCAAAAGATATGCAGAAGACAGATTGTTACAATGGGAGAGATATATTCAGATATTTCCACTTCTTACTAACTGAAGGTTGTATAACTAAACCAGTCGTCGACACTCACACAGCAGATAATGTTAGGTTTTCAAGAATTCACACCTTATCAGATAAATCCACAGGATCTAATACTTTTGTTTCCCTAGAGAGACTGAAAACTGCTATAAAGAGATTATTTAATTCATTACAAAAATATCCTGAAAACCTCATAATGATGGAGAAGAGAGACTGGAGAGCTAATTACAAACATAGTTAGAGGCAGAAGCATTTTAATTTGAGTTGCCTATTTTATAATATTTGGGGAATCCTTGTAATCTGAAATTTCCTCCCCTTTTCATTAATACTTCTTTTTTAGTTTGCATCTATTTCAGATACTCTTCATAATTTGGCACTAGAATTTGGCAGCTGCTTGTTGAAAAACTCACTTCTATGATGTTTTTTAACTTATAAGTGACCTTTACTTTTGTTGAAAGCAAGTTTAGAGGGGCAAGTTTTGAAGGCTGCCTTCTAGAAGAAAAAATCTTAAAATAAAACAATACCTTAAAAATTTATGATACTTTTTGAAGCAAGGATCTCTTTCTAATCATCTCGTTTCCTCATGGCTTGAAAGAAAGATCATTTGTAGGTTTGTTATGTTTGCAACATAACCTCTGCCTGTAATGTCACATTCACTGCAATCAGTCAATTTGTCTTTTAAATATAGCAGCAATTTACACTGAGGCTTTGCTAAACTGCTAAAACAATACCTCAGAATCAATAAAAATATATTGGTATAAACATTCAACATTAAAAAAATATTTTGCTAGAAACTATTGAAAATATTTTCTAAATGAAGTATTATATGGGAGTGAGGAAAAAAAGAGAAATCTGGTTAACGTGAGAGGTATCTCCCCTCCCAATTAAACAAATAGAGGCATGTTTTTCTGAAGTCCCAAAGAGACTTCCATAAGACATGTACATAAAAAGCAAAAGTAAACTGTATTTCATTAAGTACCTACAATATTTTGTTGAAATGCACACAGACCATATTTTATAGGTAGGTTGTTAGAACAAAGGATAACACTGGTAAAATCAGTCAGGTTTTTGATACATTTAAAGTGTCCATAACTTTTTGCAGAAGGCTTATTTTTTCAAGTATGCTGGTCTGGATTTCCAATATAAGGAAATATCTTTCCCTGCAGACTTGAAGGACTTTCTAAAAGATGATTTTAAACTTTCAGGGGTGCAGTCCTTGCTCAGCAGATTAACTAAAATGTATTACTGACATTCTGCACTGAACTCTCCTTCTACTACTCCTTGGTTTATAATTCTTAAATTAAATATCCATATTAAAAGTAAGATTCATTTTAAGAATCCCTATTTTTGTGCACAGTTTCATTTGCAAACTGAAATTTAAGACTATTGAGAGTCAGACCTGCTGCAGTGGAGTAAGAAATTGTGGAAATTCATTTTTATCTCCTAAAATTTCGTTTGGCTTCATGAATTTAAATGTAAAAAACCAAAACAAAAACATTAAAATAAAAAAGTAGATTGTGCAATAAATTCATCCAAGTATTAAAAACTAATTCTTTATTTTCTTTTTAAGAAAAACAGTGAAAAAGAATAAGAAGACTTGCCTTAGGCCTGCTATAAAGAGAAGCACTTAAATGCTCTTTTCCATCTGTGTTTTTGTCTTTCAGAGCCACTTAGGGTCTTCAGAACTGCTCAAAGTGGAACTGCTCTGCACTTGCCTCTGTCATAATGTGTGAAAATTGGAAGCTGACCCTGGATCATGGGTCATGTAGCACAGTGCTGTCATCAGACCATTCTCACTAATGTAATTTTAAATATTTCAGCAACATTAGTGAATACAAGGGAAAACAAGCCACCTGCTCCTGGATGTTGATGGAATGTCAAGAGTCCAAGCTGATACTCAGAAACAAACAATTGAAGGAAGCACTTACTGCTTGCCCATTCAACATCCAAGACTTCAGACAGTGCCAAACTATAAATATCTTCAGTTCAAGCTGCTTAATGTCAGTGGATTAGCATTAACAGTAAAAAAAATCAGTGCATTAAACTCCCATATCATCACAATTAGTAGACATGTTTAGAAAGCAAAAAACAGTATAGAATAACTGCCACAGAGAAATTAATACTGAAACTGTAGATTGTGATTCTCTACTCAAAGAATATTAGGCTAAAAATTTTGCAGCTTTGCTTTTACAGCTATTTACAAATCCTTAGATCACTTCCAAAATCTCAACATCATGCTTTCAGAAGTTATTCATAGCATATGTGAAAAGACCAAACATAATTGTTGTTCCATGGAGTACTTACAAAGAGCCCCAAATCCAATCTTTCCCTATTCCTATTCTAATCTTTCTACTACATTATTTTTAACATTATTTTTATCACATGTTTAGATAGCTTTAGTTATGCCACTGGGGAAAGAGGCTAAAAATATGCATCATATCAGACACCCAACTTGTATTAATCATTCAAGGAACAGTCTGTCACATACATTTTCAAAGCAGTCATTGACAAATTCACAACCATGGAATCTGTTTTCCCTTGTGTATTTCCTCCTGATCTTCATTCACTAAACTAATTTTTTATTGTCTTTTTCTCTTTGTTCTTTCATAATCATTCTTTCCCCGAATATTTTATCTTTTTGGTGCACAGTTATACTTTTGATTCCTCTTGACAGCTGTTTTGCTTTCTAATTTACATGTTAGATTTTACTTCATCTGTGTGCCATCTTTGATCTTTCCGTTTCTTCCCCTTCAGTCACAAGGATGCAGTAGGACGTTACCTGCACCTGGGATGATGCCATTCTTTCTGATGGTAGGTAGAAAAGAAACTAGAAAAATGAATGTCCAAGTCATCAAACAAACTTCTTAAAAATAATGTCCTGTGTTTATGGGTTCCTTGAGGGAGAAAGCAATGGCATTAGTGGCACCAAACACATTATCATCTAAGAGAAGTGGAACATGTGAGAGAAGCAGCCCTGCAGACATGAAGATCAGTGGAAAAAAAGGGGAGGTGGTGGTCTGGGCACCAGAGCTGAGATTCCCCTGCAGCCTGGTGCAGACTATGATGAGGCAGCTGTGCCCCAGGGTGGAGGAGATACGCAGCTACAGCCCATGCAAAATCCCACACCATAGTAGTTAGATGCCCAAACAGAGCTGTGACCCCATGGAAAGGAGCCCAGGCCAGGGCAGGTGTGCAGCACGACTGTTGACCCTGCAGGAACCCATACTGGGGCAGCCTGTTCTTGAAGGATGGCAAATCATGAGGGACTCACACTGAGTACTTGGAGAGGAAGGTAAGGATTCATGTTGAAAAAGTTAGTAGAAAACTGTCCCACATGGGAAGGACACCACACTGGAGGAAGGGAAGAGACAGGAGGCAGGAGCTGTACAGGTGAGTTTTGAACTAACCACAACCTCAATTTCCAGTGCAGCTGTGCTGCTGTTGGGGAAGGGTAGAAAAAAAAGTGGAGAAAACTTGAGCCTGGGAATAAGGGCGGGATGGGGTGAAGGTGTTTTATGATTTGTTTTCGTTTCTCGGTCTCCTACTCTAATTTGATTGGCAACAAATTAAGTCAGTTTCCCTACGGTGAGTCTATTTTGCCTGTGACAGTAATTGGTGAGTGATCTCTTTCCATCCTGATCCCAATCCATGAGACTTTCATTATATTTTCTCTTTCCTGTCCAGCTGAGGAGGAGAAATGATGGAGAAACTTTGGAGGGTATCTACCCAGAGTCAACCCAGCTTGCTATTACACTGCTGTGAGGTGACCTATAAAATCTGCAGTGTAGACATAGCCACAAGGTCAGAAACAGAGCCGCCTCTGATGCGGAGCCATCCACATACCCAAAGGCTAAACTGAGGACTGCGTTTATAAAGTTCAGTATTTTAACAATGGGACCAGTTTGCCTGAACTACTTTGCCCATGTCATCCACTAACTAATTTATTTTCTACAGATTCCAAATTCTGCTTGCAGGATCTTCTCCTGCCCAGGCAGTCTAAACGTGCCTAAACAGATTGAAAGATGTTGGGCACACAACAACCAACATTGATTTCTGTGTCGCCCAAATTGAAATCTTTGTTATATTTAAATCAAAAGGGACTTTACATTTGTTGTCAAAAGTCTTGCTGCATAGAAAAAACTGAATTTAAAAGCTCAGTATTACATCTGAATCTGGATGAGGCATCTTGCTGTACAAGGTGAACACAAGGTAAATAGATTTCTAGCAGAAAGATTAAGACAAAGTTTCTGAAACTTCTTCCTTCCCCCCAGGCCTGTGGATTTCCGGCCTTCCCTCCTATGGCCTCTGTGCTATGACAGACTAGATTTCTGCATCTGTTCAAGAGTCTGGACCAGGAAATTTACACAGCTGAGAAGGAGCCAAAGAAAAGGAAAAAGGTTGAGTTTTCATTTATCTAGATAGCTGCTAACACCAGGCCATAGACAATAGCAGGATGTGCAGCCAAAACAGGAAGGTAATGGAGAGATCATTACCTTTAATGCCAGTTATTCTGTTGGTTTAGGGAGATTGTAAAACCACACTGCCTGGTCATCACTTACAGAGGAAAGAAACCGTAATGGGAAACATGGAACAGCTAAAAGCCCAAATATGCATAGTTTAAAATCTGTAGAGATGAGTACCAGCTATGGGCCTGTAGACATGGGTGTTGAAAAATTTTAAACAAAACCTCACTTTGAAAGCAGAATAAAGGATGGTAATTGGTTTTGAAGCACATGATAAATTAAATGCCTTTTAGTTGTTGGACAATGGTAACTGAATTCCACAAAACCAGTGAGAATAGCACTTCATACGAAAAATGAAACATAAGAAAAATGTTCTATTTTTAGGAAAGTGCAAAAAAGAGCATGTGGCTAACCTAATTTTAAAAGAAACGGTCTTGTGATTTTGAAGGACTGAGCACCTATTGAGAGAGCAGATCAGGAGCAGATTCTAGGACAAGAAGTTCAGAGACATCACGGATCAGGTAAGGTGGGGTGAGCACAATGAATTTCTGACAGAGCAGTATGATTGTCAGGGACAGGAAGTCAGAGTCTGTAATGAAGCTATGCAAGAGTTCACAGCACTCTGTAACTGAGCATTCAATTTGACAAGAAACAATATCTGAAGAAGACAGGTGCCAAGTTTAACCCTGGTGGGCAGCTGAGTCCCAAGCTGCTGATCATTCACTGCCACTCTGGGGGGATGAGGGAGAGAATTGGAAGAATAAAAGTGAGAAAACTGAAGGTTTGAGACAAAACCAGTTTAATAGATAAAGCAAAAGCTGTGCACACAAACAAATCAAAACAAGGAATTAATTCACAACTTCCCATGTGGTATTCAGCTATCCCCAGGAAAACAGGGCCCCCATCACATTTAGCAATGACTTGGGAAGATCAAATACTGTAATGTCCTCTTGCTCCCTCTTTCTCTCAGTTCTTACCACCCAAGATAATCAACCAAGAAATAAAATTAGTAAGTTTACAAACATCATGTTTGAACAAGCACGTTCATTGTACATATATGTGCTCAGATGAGCTCTGTCAGTGGAAAAGGCTATACAATTGTGGCACTTATGCATCAGACATCAGAGGCAAAAACTGTCACAGCAAAACAGAAAGTATGGTAAAGAAGGCAAATAAAATACAGTTATGAGTCTATCCTGATGTAGCAATACCATCAGAATTTAAATAAATTAATTATGTTCTTTGCACTTTCCCCTTGCATCTCTAGTATCAAAACCATGGTGAAAATGGACATCATTTGTGGTTTGAATAACCAGCAAGGCATACACAGCTGTTTTTAGTTCTCTAAACTCAAATGTCTCAGCATTATCCCATATTCAAAATGAACACAATTATTTATCCTTTTGCTTGGTTTTGATTAGGAATCATCTAAAGCTTAGTTCTATTTGTCATTAAAAACTGCTTCTTCTTGCTGATTGTTTTCTTGGCTTTACAGTGGGTTATAAAGTTTTAATATAAATACTAGTAAGCAGTAAATAGTAAGATGATCAACATAATTGTGGTCAAATAATTTTATCTAGGTATTTTTTATCACTGAAATCTGATTTTTCATAAGCAGAATTAGGACAGATAGCTTGAATGTGCGACTGTATGAAGCCTAGAATATATATAACACCTAGAATACATCTTAACATCAAGTTCAAGTCCCACTAGTTAGCCAATTATTTATCCTTTTCCTTTTGCTTTAAGGTGATTGTTATGGCAAATAAAGGCTACAAAAAGATGAGGTCATTAGGAAGAGTCAAGGGCAGGCAAGGAAGAATGTACACATGTATATTTCATTAAGCCAATAAAAATGATATATAAACCATTGCAATGTCAGAAATAATTTAAGGCTTCTCAGGGTTGAACTACACTGAAAATTTCATGAGCATCGATCAGGATTATTTTGTGGGACAATTTATAGACATGTTACAATTGATTTATTTTCCTCTCCCTAGTTTGATAGACTTCTGTGTAACCCCTGTAAATGCCATTGGATATTGCACAAGAAGGAAGGCTTGTTTTTCTATCCATCTACACTTCCTTTTAGACCAAGTAATTGTTTACTTAGAGACATCAGCAGCTGATGAAAAGGTGAGACACTTTTCATTCAGTCATAGGGAAGTCCCTGTAGTTTTAGCAGTGTTTCAGGATTTACGACTTCAAACTACAGACCATAATGAAGCATATTTATTTTGGTTTATGTATGTAGCATTTCACACACTATCAAAAAATGTTGGGCAGCAATGAACCACACACAAGAACAATGAGTCACTATTGGTTTTTTGTTGGTAGGTTTCAGAAGAATAGAGCTTAAAAGTGAATAGCCATTCCTTGTCCCTGTCCCAAAATCTTGGTAAAAGTTTTGAGAGAATAGGAAGTGAAGGAATGACTCACTGATGTTAGAATTTAAAATTGGATAATCTAAAAAGTATGCTTTGACATGTTTGCATCTCACTTTATGAATTATATATATATATAGATAGAGAGATAGATAGATATATATGTATATATATATATATATATATATATATATATATATATATATATATATATAAAGCCATTTTCTATATTAGTGTGCTTTTTTTCTTGGAACTGCTTGTTAGACATTCTTAACTACTAAAAAGTGCTTCTGAGTTTGTCTCCTTGTTGGACAGTTTTCCCATCCTTACCATAGCATCTGCAAAAACTTCCAGTTCTTTGATCATAGATTCAAAACAAACTCTAGCCTTCTAGGACACATATCTCATGTACACTCTCCTACCAGCACAGGAGACTGCAACAACACAGCATGACAGGAGAATTAAAATGTAGGAAAAGCACTGTGTGTGCCCATCAGAAATAAGAACTCCACAGACTGTCAAATCTTATGATTTGTGACTGGTGTGGTGCAGCACTGGAAAACAGCTCTGGTTTTCATGTCAGTCTTGGACTACAACTGGCTTATTCCACACCTCTGCATGGACACAGTAGTCCTGTTGACAAATTTCAGTTTTTGGATGTGAGACAAAAATATTACTAGATCTTCTACTACTTTACATCTATGTGTTGGCTTTATTCAGTCAGTTTAAATATTAATTACTAGCCAGATGCTGATGCCAGTATGGTTCCAGATGCTGCTGCCATGTGCCATTCATTTTCATATGCCAGTCTCCATCACACAAGATAAAAACTTACTGATCTCAGTAATTTGTGGACAAAGGTACCAAAATTAGGCTTTGATTTGTTTATGTTACCAAAACAGAATCCTCCAGTTTGAAGTCATAACTAAGAAAGTGTTCTGGAGGCCACTGGAAGGTTGTTGAAAAATAATCTTTGCATAAATAAGAAGCTGGGAGACCTCATCCAGGTAACGATTGCTATAAAAATTATAATCTTAATATTATTACTGGGCTATACTTACTGTTTGAGGAAAAGGATTTTCTTTGGTATGAACTGAGCAGTCTCCAATACTTTATGTATCTCTGATACAGGATCATACTCCAATGTAGTACAAGCATCAAAACTAACAGCATGCAGTTAAGGAAAAGACTAAAAATTAACCATTATAGTTTCAAAAAGAACAATGAAGCAAGGAAAATACTTGTATTCCTTGCATCATCAATTATGTATTTTCCTTGTTTGAAATATTACAATTTTTTTTAAAGGGAGTACATGAAGTAACCAGACCAATTCCTGTAGATGGCCTCTGTGTCATAGCAAATGACAGAGGACATGACAAGGTCTTTGACATGTACAAAATAGGAGGCGTCCTGCCCTGTTGCTCTGCTAAACACAATACTTCTGGAGACACAAAAATTCTAAGAGTAAGAAAAATGCAAAACTTTAAATTCAGGCTAGATGATTTCTTCAAAATCACCCCAAAATGGAATGTTTTGGGACTTTTATGCTGTAGAATATACAGTAGGCACAAATATGAGAAGGCAGGAAGGAGACCTTGACAGTCATCTGGTGCTTGCATTGCAGCATCATTCTTCGTTCTTCATTCTTCTCACATGGTCAGCTCTGAAGCAAGAGGATATTTAACACCCAGAGGACTTCTACTGTGCTTAAAATTCAGTGCATGCTCAGTTCACATTCTCATCTGGGTTGCACCACTGCAAAGTCTTCATATTAATGAACACTGTAATATCCTTCTTATATAGAAGGCATATATTCAACTCTCAGCAATCTGCGTATGTCAGTAATACAGGTTCACAGGAAACCAGACAGAAACTTAGCCAGCATTGTGTCAGGATAGAGTTTGCACTCTGCCTTGAATTCTCAATATAAATTTTTAAATTGTCACTATATCAAGGGCCTGCTAAGTTTCTGTCATAATGCCAGGATAAAATCTGAATCAGACCTCACAGACAACTTACAAGTCCTCTTTGCATAGTACCTTAAAGAGATACTATTTTGGGAGAGGTTAATACCATGAAAACCCCTTATCCAGTTACTTCCATGAAGAATGAAGCTTTGTAACGGAACTTAGCCACTTCCTGTCCCCTACTTGGCTTCATAGTGTGTACTTCAGAGCCATCCAGTGTTAGATATGAGGTCATTTACCTAAAAAAGCAATCTGATGCTTTAATCCTTTAGTTCCTAATTTACCTTTCCCAGTGTACAATACATATGTCCAATGCACACTAATTTAAAATCTTGTAGATACATTAGTTTTTAAATTCAACTACAAAATTTCAAGAGGTAAACATAGAAAAGGAAGAGAAATTCTGTGTCCTGAAAAAATAAAAGAACATGTGACTCCTATTTCTCTTAGTGGCATCTCATATCAGTTGCAAACAATGCGCTCCCTGTTCATTCATTGTTTGGAGGAGAAGTCTATATTATCTGCAGGGAAAGGCTGTCTCCATATTAGAAGGCTGAGAACCTACGCTGTGGCCACTTTGTTCCATAGGAAGCCCCAGTAAAAACTTCCTCTGACAGAGAGAATTTTTTTGGCAAAATATTTAAAGAATTATCACTGCTTATTTTCTCTTTGAACTGACATACCATGGAATCTCTTCCATGAGGAAGGGACCATGGCATTTTATTGTGCTGTCTTTAAAGATCATGATCTTCTGTCAGTGTTGAACTGATGGAATAGATTTTTTTATGAGCTCTAGTTCAGATTAACACTTCAAGGGCATTCTTATCAAATGTAGATTACTTCTAAAGTAATAAATGAATGCAACAATAGCCACAACAATGACTTACAAATGCTCATTAACTTCACAGCCATGTAATCATAACTGTGAAGGCTTGGAAAACCAGACTGGAAGCAAAGCAGAAGCCAAGAAAGAACACGGAATCAAAGCAGAGGTAAGAGAGAAGCAGCTCAAGGGAGCCTGATGGCCTGAAGAGGGAGTTGGAATCTGCTCTGCAGGAAAAGCAAGAAAAAGTGCCTCAGCCCAGGCAGAGCTATACCCCAGGAATTCTTGTCGCCAGTCCTGTCTTCTGTTTGTCTTTCCTGGGCTGATGCTGGACATGAGTCACCACTTCAGTTGCCTGATGATTGCAGGCTGTCACTCAGTGCGTTGCTGTCAGCAGCCTGCTCTCACAGCTCCTGGATCCATGTGCTGGAAGAGACTGCTCCAGGAGAAAGCACATCTCAGGGCCCAGGAAGGTCAATGGGTGACCCCAGCTCACACGGTATCTGTGACTGAACATCAAACTCTCCTGTTCTAAACATTACAGTTCTCCAGAGCTAGATCATTTCGTGCTTGTGCCAGCTAGTAGCTTCACAGGCTTCTTAGACCTGGGAAAACACATGAAAACAGAGAAATTGACAAGAGAAATTCCTGTCTTGAGACAGATGCTCAAGAGTAGGCAGTATGAAGAACACAGAATTGCACTCCCCAAATCAGTAAATTTCTGATGTATATGATATTCTGCTGGCAAAACAACAGGACTTAATTTTTCATGTATTATTTTTCTTCAAAATTTAAAAATTCTAATTTTAAAAACAAGTTCAGAATCAGCAGTTTCACTACATGAACATTCCAGATTCAATTTAATAGAGATAGTGAGTTACAGAAATAAGCATTCAACTAACTATTCACCCAAGCTTTTCTAGAAGGTCAACATTCTTCTCCAATTTGCATTCACAGAAGTTAGATAATACAAAAAAAATCAATATTTTTAGTGTAAAAATAATTACCTTTTCGACTGACACCTTCAAACCTTGATTTTCATATGGATAAGATAGAGCTCCTGTTTGCTACAGTTATTTCTGATGTGTGGTTATCAACAGAAGAACAATTCCTTATAGAATAAAGGCAAATTCCTTGAAAAAACCAGTTAAACATGGGTTCCCAGTGCAAAGTTGTAGCTTAAAGGGTAACTGTAGTCTGTGCATGGATAACTAGATAAAGGGCAGAGAGAATAAGGAAATAGCACTACTATTTCAATAATTATCATCACATACTGAGGTTATTACTTGACACATATTTTAAAATGTTTTTTTCTGCAGAACGAACAATATGCAAAGATACACCAAAGATGCATTGTAAGGCTGGAGGTCCGCTCATGCCCTTCATCCCCACATGCTCACCATGATTTTTAAGTTCTGTCTAGCTCACAGCCTTCATTACCAGCATGGGGGGATTTTTTTGACACTCATAAACATCAGGCTTTGAAACGGAATCTAGAAATTTTCAATGGTAAATCTTGAGCTGTGAGAATTCTTGATCATAGAACTACTCTGCTGGTTGCTCTATCACATAATTTCTTCAGCCCAGGTTGAGTACTGTTTTTAAATCCAAACTTAAGTGTTTTATGCTAAAAGTTCTGTTTTCCTCCAAAACAAACAATCATGAAGGAAATCTGTCATCCCTCAAAATCCAGGATTTGTCGAATTACAGATAGTGTTTTGTGATTCCTTTATCGAGGGAGTTTTCCTACACCAGAAAATTTTCAAATCTATGCTCTGCAATAGGTTCAACAGGTCAGAGTCACTTGAACCTCTCCTTTATACCGTCTGATAGAGATTTACAAATAGGCTCTTTATCTGATAATCTTTCACAATGATGGGAGCCTTAAATTTCCCCAGCCTGTTAAACATGCTGTAAAGTAACCCTCACAGAATGCTGGACTTACATGTAGCTGAGAAAGATGTGAATACTTTCTATATCTCAGAAAGGTTATTATCTTGACCTAAAAGTCAAGATACTGAGTCAATATTCTCGAAGAGCTGGACCGTTTGCTTACCTGGCTCTGGACCCATTTGGGTACATATTCCCTTCAAATACTAGTTACATATCCATTTTAAATCACATTAAGCAATCCAATGGTGATTCACAAACTGTGTACAATGGTGCACAGTTATGGAAATCAGCTTTTGTTTTCCTTGTTCTGGTATTCAGCTTGTAATGTAGCTAGACATTAATTCAGTTGTAGAAGTGAAACAGAAAAGAGAATTAAACTAGCTGAAGGTGTGACAGAATTAAAATTCAGACCTTTCTGACTCCATAGCCTTTCTGCAATCCTGAAGATAAAAGCCAAAAACTTAACATAGCCAGCAACACAAATTAATTGATTTCTAAGTACATGATTATAGCAGCAGTCAAGAAGTGTTCCCAGCTCTCTCAATCATTTATTATGCTACAAGACATTTCAAATAGTTACACACTGGGAATTCTCAATTCACAAATCAGGAAACCTCAAAAATAGATCCTTGCTCTGTGTATGAGAACACAGATACTACAGAGGAAAAATAATGCTTCAAACAAGTTTCTTCCTTTCAAGGATACAAAAAATGAGATATTAAATGATGTCTACATGAATGCTTTGAGATGTTTTAAATCTCTCCCTGAACTCCTCCTGTTAGGATTTACACTTCCACTTCAGCCTCATTTAGAATATCTAGCCTTGAAAATTGCAACCCATTCAGACAATGAGGAAGTCCAGAGGCACATGGGAAGATACACACAGTGCCTTCTCTAGCAAAGAATCCTCAGTTCAGAAGAAAATGGATCTCATTTGTATGAGAGATCTACATTTAGGAAGACTTGTATCTTTATTCCTATCAAGGTAAATTGGAATTTGGGTGGATTAAACATATGGCACTACAGAAACATACTATGAGAAGTGACTATTGCCAGATACTTTAATTTTTACACTTTGAAGTACAGAATCATAGAATGGTTTGGGTTGGAACGGTCCTTAAAGATCATCAATCCAACCTCCTGCTGTGGGCAGGGACACCTTCCATAGGTTGCTCAGAGCCCCATCCAGCCTGACCTTGAACAGTTCCAGGGATGGGACATCCACAACTTCCCTGGGCAACCTGTGCCAGTGCTTCACTGTCCTCACAGTAAAGAACTTCCTCCTAATATCTAACCTAAACACATTCTCCTTCAGCTTAAAGCCATTCCCCTTTGTCCTACTACTACAACATACCCTTTTTCTCCAGCCCTCTTGTTGGCTCCCTTTAGGCACTGGAAGGCTGCTCTAAGGTTTCCTCAGAGCCCCCTCTCCTCCACACTGAACCAACCCAACTCTCTTTCTTCACAGGAAAGGTGCTCCAGCCCTCAGATTATCTTTGATGGTCTAAGCTATACCCCGATCCCCTCGGCAGGTTTAGGGGAATGTTGTTTAATTCACTCTGGCAATGTGGTAAATTTTAAAACACCAACAAATTAAGTTAGGCACTTCACAAACTTGAATTTAGCAAACTTACAAGTAGCCAGTTTCAACCTATCTAAACACAACAAGGCACTTACTAATGCATTGACTGGAATTTTTTAGTCTGGCTTACTAACTTTTGAGAAAAAGTTAGGAGAAAGAAGAGAGAAAGAAACAGAAAGAAAGGATAATGGTAGAAAAACATCACCGTCTGAGGATCCATCAATGAGACTTCATTGTTGCAATTTTGATGTCCATTGGTCACAGTGATAGTCACAGTCTTTATCAGTCGGGGGTAGGGGAAGACCATGAAACACAAAGTTCACTGTTGAACATACAGTCATGTTGAGGTGGAGTACCTCAGTTGAGGTACTTCCCCTGGGGTGCGGACTTTTACACTGTCTGATGCAACACTGTGAATCACGTTGAAAAGTTGTGGAGCATGCCCATTCCTCTAAAGGAAGGCCCCAGAAATTACTCTGGGGCGTTTTGGAGGTCTTTGGTGGTTTATGACAGTTTCTCTCCCGCATAATAGAGCCAATTACACCCCATCAAAAGGGATGAATAATGTGATTGTCCCAGTAGCTTTTCCTGGCAGGAGGGGCGAGAGGAGTTTTACAACTGAGCCAGTCGTGCAAGGGATGACACTGCTGGAATTAAAAGCATTATCCCACCTCCCAGGACCTGCTTATCAGCCCCTTCCCTTATCTAGCTCAAACCCCAGCTTCTCGCCAAGCAAATGTTTATTTGTCATGGTCAGCCTCTGGTGCTCACACCCCCTGGACACGGGTTGTTTCCTTGAGCATTGAAAACAAAACATCTGATTGTTTGAGACATTAACCATTCACGTTTCAGTCTCTCACACCCTCATGTGTACCTGCCAGTGCATAATGAAGATTTTTGAAAGGGCTGAACATTTAAACAACTTTGAAGCGTACGACTTTGCATATTTCATATTTAATGAATGCTTATGTAAACACACACACACACACACACACACACACACACACACACACGAGTTTGTGTGTATATATATATAGACACATACATTTTTTGTATGAATATAAAAGTTGCAGTATTTCGGGGCCTCACCCTGGTGTTACTGTACGTAATGACCGTAAACAGCCCATTAATTTCACACGCACAGACGCCAGCTGTCGTTGCCCGAGAGACAGGTCTGCCTGACACTGAATCTCAGGGGCTGAAGTGATCAGCGCACAGAGCCCATTTTTTGGGAGAAGTTTGCCATCTAGAGGTCGGATCAGGCAGCACCAGGAGAGAAAACTACCTTAACAAAAGAAAAACAGATTAAGTGGACTTCCTGGATGTCCGTAGGCAGTTAGTTTAAAAGAGCACTGCTTTGTTAGCAATGTCATTTTGAAAGTGTTGAGCTAATGCTTTTCTCCAAATCAGAATCAGTTCTTCACTCTGTGTAATGAGCTTTGTTCTAGTGTAAGGGGATTTAAAAAAAAAAATTCATAAAAGATAGCCAAAATAATTAGTTTTAATCTCTTTACAGTAACAAAGATATTTCCAGATACCATCTTCCACTCTGCTGGTACAGGAAAGATCAAATAAGTAGTAAAAAAAGTATGTTCATCGCAGACAGAACTCAACAGTTGTGACAGCAAAAGGCAAACAGTTGGGTTTTTTTGAGTATCGTTCTTTTTGTTGTCCTTACAAATATCTCTCAAACTACATGACTTTTTATCTCTGAAAAATGTTGATTTATATTTCCATTTTTTTTTTATATCAAATTAGAGAAGAACATAATTTTTGAATGAAAATACCATTAAAATACCTTTAAAAGATAAGAAAGATCTTCAAAGATACTTGGCAAACTCTCCATCAAAGTTTTAAGAAAAACAGCATTGTTATACTTTCAGGAGCATTTGTGTATAAATCTGTTTCCAGCTGGGTTTAAGGATTTTATTTTGCTCTCTCTTTTCAGATGAAGTAGATAATAATTCAGTTATGGAGTATTCTTGTTTGCTCTTGCATCAAGAAACGACATCTATCCATACCCAGTTGCCCAGGAGATACAGAAATTTGCAGGGGCAGTAAAGCAAGATGCTTAAGTTATGAGGAAAACATAGTTGTCTGGAAAATTCCCTCTTTTTGAGACACATTTTCAGGGTGAATTAGCCGATGCTCTCTGAATTTTCTCTATGAAAAGATCAAGTGTTAAAGATCAGCACCAAGATCAGACTGGCATCAGCAGGTGTTTGGTAATGTGGAAATCAAGACAATGGGGATAGTTTTCAGACATCTTTGGCCTCTTTCCACTAAACTGCCATTTTGTTGAAATTATGCTCAAATACATCTTGCTGGAATTACTGAACAAGATAAGGCATGGTTCTCACATGTCTTGATGGATTTATCTTCCTTGATTTTTGCTGTCATTATTTTATTGGCATTGGAGTCCATGTAAATTTTTAGCTTCTGTAAAACCTCAGGCAAACAGTTCCAACCGCTCAATTTCATTTGCATGTGAGTGGCATCCTTTTGCTTACTTTGAATATATTTCACATAATTTCATACAATGTCCCCTATTTCTTGCACTGAAAAAGGTGGTGGTCAACCATTCCTAAAGATGTGGCAGGTTTTTTATACAGGGTTAGTTCCCAGTCTTAATTTACATGAGCAGGTGGAATATGTTTGCATGATTTTCTCTAATTCAAAAAAAAATTCTCACAAGCCCCTGTGTTCACCAGGTGCAACTGAGCAGGCATTTAGAGATGTCTTCCTTTTGTCAGAGACACCAAATAGTGAGCTCCATAAATTAGAAGATACACGATTACATCCTAGGAAAAGCACTGGACTGAGAGTCAGAAAACCTCTGTTTCATGCTTCATTTAAGTGAACTTGGTCCAAATAGATCTTTACTCTGATTTCCCACTCAACATGGAAAATTATATCTGCTGTAAAAAAACTTCATATGCATAAATGAGACATTTATAAGAGCTAAACATTATTAACACGTGAACTCAAAAACTTGTGTCTTGTTTTTTTATCAGATGGGTTGGTCCAGAGGAATTTAAACTCTAAGATCAAAAATATGAAGAAGCAGAAATTATTTGTTATTAATCTTGGTGGAAATAACTGACAAAAACTCTGCACTACTTTCTCAAGGCAAGTGAGAGCTTGTAGCTGCTTGTTAGCTGAGAAAGAACTGGGTCTACTAGTGAAAAAAAACCACAGCTGAAAAAACTTTATTTTATTGAATTTTTTTAATACATTGCACACATTATGCTCCAGTATGCTCAGAAGAAAATACCGCTTTTGTTGTATTACTCCTGATTCTACAATCATTCATTTTTTTCTAACATAAAAGTGTATTGTTTTATATTGCATATATCATGAAGTTGGGCTTTACAAAGAAGGGAAAAGAAATTAGGTAGTCAAAATCCCAGTGATAATTCTCAGTTCCCTTGTAAATCCTACTTCTACTATTCTGATTAATATAATAAGGTTTTACTTGGCTGCTTTTTGTTCTTTCACAATTGTACAGATCTGTACTAGTCATAACAAAGACATCCTCTCTCTACAAAGCCTGCACATGTGTTCACTGCCAAAGCATTTCAAGGAAAATAATTTTGAGCTTTGCATTGATTTGCAGCAATTTTCCTCTTCAGGAATCAAATACCACACTGCTTTCTAATAGGAATTTAATTAATTCCTCTTGTTCAACAATTAATCAGTTCATGATTTCTGTGCATGTATTGAACATGCATATTGACAGTTCTTTATGGAAAGATGAAAGACATGAGGAAACAGCACACATTTTAGTCACACTTTGCAAATATAAATCTTAGCAACATCACAAAGTGTGCTTCATGAGGGAACTGTACTCTTCTACCAATTTCTTCTTCTCATTTAATTTTTGCAGAACAGCATCCATTAAGTATGAGGCAAAAGGAAACTGAAAAAGAAACAGAGTAAGAAGAATGATCATTGAACTTTATTTCTTCATGTGAAATACATTTATTAAATATCTTTAAACTATCAGATTTCACTTAGTTCTGACAACTACCAAACACATATATCTGATCTTTAAAGTTCATCTACCTGGTTAGTATCTGAAAATTTGCTCTCTATCATAAAAATGATAAAAGAGCAGTGTAAAATGAAAAAAGATAAACTCCGTATTGAACAATTCATGCTTTACTGACCATGTTAATGATGTAAACTGCAGTACCAGCATCTCTGTCATTTATCTTCAATCAGCTGATCAATAAAAGGTTACAGTCACCTCTAGGGCATGCAGAAATGGTAGCGTATGAGTGTAAGTTCGCTACTCTCAGGAGGATGAGACAGAACTACCAGTATAATTCTCAATGCTGTAGCAAATTGCCTTATACTCACACACAAAACCTTGTAAATAATTAAAAAAGCAAAAATCAAAAACCAAAAACCAAACAACAACAAAAACCCAAATCAAACCAAACAAAAAAACTCCAACCAAACAAAAACCAACAAAAACCAACAAAACAAAAAACCAAACAATCCAAAAACCAAACAACAAAACCCCAAAACAAAACAAACAAAACCACAAAAAAACCCTCTCAAAGCCAAGTAAAATCCCAAACCTTTAACTGCATTAACTGGAATATGACACAAATGTCTGCTTCCCTAAAACATGATACCAAAAAATTGTACTGACATTTCTACAGAGAAAAATTAAAACCTCTTTTAACTTCTCTGACATCAAAGATGCATTTGCATAACCAGTGTCTTCAAAGGAGATTTGTTGTATTTTTCTGTGTCATCACTTTAACGTGTAAAGAGGTTTTCTTTCAAAGTCTTGGTATATCAGTGCACAGTTTGCTGGAAGTATTTTTATAGGTGGTACAGAGCAGTGGTCCTGGCAGCTCCATCCAGAGTGGCCAGTGCTGAGAACAGGAAAGCTCTGTTGAAAAGTCTCTATCAGCTTCATAGAACCCTATCAGCTTACTGAACACATGGTGAGACCAGTGGTGACTGAGGGGTCAGGAACACACCAAAAGTAACAGCTCATTCAGAAGAAGAGATAATTTTACATTATAAAGCCACCAGAAATAAATAAGGTAAAATATAGAAGCTGGTGGAACAAGCTGGTGGCCAATCATCATTTTCTGCTTTTCACAACTTTAGTTCAAAGCAACATTTTTCCATCTACAACTCCTGTCTAGTTCCACGCTTCAGAATTGCTGCTCCAGTTTTATTTTTTCACTTCCCTATTCCATCTGAAAGAGAAAATTTGGCTTCCACCAGATAGAGTAGTGCCTGTTTCCTAGATAGACATGAAAAAAAAAAATCAAAGAAACAAATAAAAACCCCAGACATAAAAGCACATCAAATACAAAATGTATCATTTGGACTGCTACACAGACACGAATTTATATACTGATGTTTGTAATTGATAACAAGTCAGAAAAAAGATCTAAAAAATTAAAATCTTGTTAATCGAAGGCATGTGTGGTGAAGAGATACAATGGAATCCTATGTGCTGCTCAATAGTCACTTTGTAGTTACAGAAAATGATGACAATATGTTATGAAACAAAATATGTTTCCTTTTTCTACAGGAAAGGGGGTTTTCAAGGTGCTTACTGACCAGGCATATCTCCATCTGTCATAAATAACTGATGTATGTGGTAAGAAATTTCAAGAAGCCATCTACACCTGTCAACTTTCTCCTGTGTGCTGCTGTGATGACGTTTTGGGGAATAGAGGACTCAAACTCACTGAGCACAAATCTATTCACTGTAATATAAGACATAATTTTATCTCAATTTCTGGGGCACTTACTTGCTATTATGCTTTAAAAACAGTGACTCCAGCATCCTATTTACTCTAATTTCTCCCCCTCCTTTTCTAGGCATGTTTTTTATGAGAACACCATATCACTACCTCAAAGTCTCTAATTCTTCTTGCCTGGCTTGACTACATCCATTTCTGATACATTTCACCTCCTTAATGCTGTGCCTGAGATAAATGGCTTCTTATTGATGTCTCTGGCTCGCATCATTCTAACTACATTTTACTTGCTACTCACCACTCTCTGTGGCTTCCATGTCATAGCAAAGTGATCTTTCAAGAACTCTTGCCATTTAAGTGATTCATTTTAATCAAGGGCATTTGAAAGTGGATCATTATGTCATTCTTTCAATATTTGTTGGCTTCAAAGACAGTGCTGTATGTTTCTCTCTGGTTTTCTTTCCATACAAACACCCAGAACTGGATGATCTCTACAGTCTTAATCTTTAATAGAAAATTGTCAGATTTACTTTTAATGATGGCTCTGTAACTATCCTGGGAAACCTTCCTCTACATTTCTCCCCAGAACTTCACAACCATTGAAGTAATCTCTACTCTAAGGCACTCACCCAAGCTTCAAAAACTGCCATATGCTTGGGGAAGGCTTTGGAAGTTCAGTGAGTGTGCTAAGTGCACACCTAAGGAGTGATATCTTGTTTATACCACTTATAATTAGATATTTTAATACAGAGTGATACTTCTTTCAGATTTTTTACAATTACCTGTGCAACAACCCACTTAGCATTAATTGTGGTGATCCTAAATCAGTACATTAAGGTAGACTTTAACAGAAGTAGTATTTAATTGATCGGTATGATTTCACAACATCTGAATATGCAATGTACTTCTGGATTAAAAGATTTTTATTTATTTGACTTCCCAGATTCACAAATTTATTCTTTGATAGTAGGAAGCCATATGAATGAAAGGCATATTTCTTACACAGCTTATCAGATGGATATCTTGGTATATGGATAAATGTAATGTAACGTAATCCTAAAGAATCAGAAATAGTCACAGTTAATTCTCCTTCCCTCACCTATTTATTCTGACCCTAAGTTTGCTTCTTTTGGAGATCCCTTCTGTAAAAAACAAACTAGTAATATTTACTGAACTTAAAACACATGACTGAGTCTCTGTCAGCACAAGTGCATAAACATACACTGATCTGCCAGTCTTACAATGAATGCAAGGCAATGTTTTTGTTCTAATGAGACACAGCATCTCAATTTGCAGAGTGTAGCATTACTTCAGCTTCTGCTTCACAAACTCTAAAATTGTCAGCATAAAAATAGAAGTATTTAGATTTTGGAACATACAAATTAATGGTTACAACTATTTCACACCTCTCCATAAGAATCATCAGTGTGATTATTTTTCCATCAAAAAACTATTCAAAAACACTGCAGAGCTGCCTTAGATTGAATTAAGTGAACAACAAAAAATAATATGAAATAAAACTAGGCACTAAGACCAATAACTAAAACATCCTAATTTCACTAAAAAAATAGAAGTCAAAATAAATAGATAAATAAATAAATAAATGCATGCTTCTTTTTTGTTTTTTTGGGTTTTTTTGTCTTATTCTTTATTCTTATTCTGCTTTGCGGTGGCTGCATATACATCATTATATAAATATATATGTGCCTATCTGTACTTTTATCCTGAGTGACCAAGCCTATTTCTCCTTTGTTTTCAGTTCAGAATGAGTGATATAATGTAGTTTTGTTTGTGTGCATGAGATAAAACATAGATTTGTAGCATACTGCATTGTCAGTGCACAGGACTAAGCTCTTACTCTCATAATGAGAAGAAAATAATGACCTGGTATCAGTGCCAATGGTGCCCAGAATGTGGTTCAGACTGTGCTGGTGCTGCTTCTTAAGGTGCAGGTACTTGAAACAGCTGGTGATGATGGCAGTGGTGACTGTGCATACGTGTTTCTACAGGGATGAATACACATTTCTGGTTTTGAGCTGTTCAAACACACACTCAGACTGGAGACTAATGAAAGCAAATCAGGTGAGTTAAAAGCCAAGAAATTTGGAAGGACACAACTATGGCCATTAGTGTCCATTCCCAGATAACAGCAACAGATACATGCATTTAGAAGCCCATGCAAATCCTAAAAAGGGGTTGAGGGAAATCCTAACTGATGATTAGTGAATATATTGTTCTAAAACCTATTCTAGAGATGTGTTACACAAAGAGTGCCCACAGAATAGAGGAAAGAGAGTCTTTCTGGAGTTTTCACTATTGGAAAATAATTTCACTTTTAGACCCATAATGAAGTCACGAGAGGAAAGATTTTATTAGGCAGCTTTGTTAGTGTGAGATGTCATATCCCAAGGAGTGCATGAGAAGGGAGAAAAGGCAAGTGCTGCTGTAGATCTCATAGGAACATGCTAAATCAACGCTGTCATTTGCTTCAGTGCTTGGAAAACTTAGGCAGATGATTTTCAATTTATGCAAAAATAATTCTTGGAGACTTCAGACAGTAATTTGGATTGGGCTACCATACTGTACTCATACACAAAATAATGATTAACATCTTTTTCTTAGATGGTGCTCCTTACAATAGGTCACAGTAAATGAAAGCCAAGGGTAGTATAAGAAATCATGTTTAAGTTACATGAGAAGTCATCCTCTTGGCTTATCCATAAGTTTCCTATCATGGGAAAAAGCTAGAAAAGATTTCTATTTTGTTTGAGTTTTTAGGGGGAGTGTTTATAAGAAGAGAGTGCTACTATAAAGAGCCAAGCTCCATTAATAAGACATACACACTCAGATGTGAGTGATAAAGTGGGTAAAAGCCTCATCACTTGCCTTGCAAGATGTAAACACACATACATGAGGAGATAATCATACTTATTCCCCTCTAAATAATAAAAACCACTAAAAGCTTGAATGTCTATAATGTGAGACTCCTCCCAAGCCCAAACTGTAATGTGTAATTAGTATGATTGCCTCTACCCATGTGCAAGTAGCAGGTATCTGTGTGCACACGTGAAAACTCTCAACATACAGGTTCTTCACAGGCCAAAGAACCTTTTTCTTTTATCCCAGTGTCAGTAATTAAGCTGATTTATCTTTATTCTTTCATTCTTTAGTAAGAACAACCTAGAGTGTTACTGTATAAATAAAGAGACAACAGAAAAATTCCCACTTCTTGGCCATTCAAGATGTAGATTTAGACAACAAGTGATTTTTACCAACTCTGCTGAGTTTATAATAAGACTGTACTTTCCTATTATGTGGTTTTGTTGACATAATAACATCACTATGCAAAGATTTCTCTTTCAAATCATAAGCCTCTTAGTAGTGATCTAGTTTCTTGACATAGTAGTTGATAAAAAAAGGACACAAACTCTGACTGCTATATTTGAGTTTCAGGAATGCAAGAGTATATATCACTGAAATATTAATAGTCTTATAAAGCTGAGAGATATGAGACTTTTCCAAGTCATAAGAGTATGGAAAATTAAGGTACAGATGAACTGAAAATAGAGTTGTGGTATATTCTTCATCATTACACTTTAGGGGAATCCATAAAATGACAGTAAAAAGCAACTAGTGCTTCACTCAGTCCCCCCAAAATTCTTGTGCAGCAGTAAAATGGCATATGTCAGTAATAAAACTAAAATGTCTATGACATTTTAAATGCTATCGTACTGTCATAGTAGAATAAAATTAGCTTGAAGAACGATCTAAAGGGATATGATGCAGTTCATTATGTATAACAGCAATAGCAGAAGTCTCCCAGCGTTCATAAAGATTTCTCCATTAAATTTACCTCCAGTCAATAATTAGGAGTCCACAAATAAACCTAGGCAATTAAATCAATACTGCTGGGCAATTCTATTCCAAAGTCCTGGCTCAATGGCACAAAAAGACACTACATCAAACTGCAATATTAAGTGATCTGATGCAATTTTCCACCGAATGTTTACTCAGAATAAGAGAAAGGGGCAATCCTGCATCTTTGTTCAAGATGCAAACGGGTAACACACTTAGCCAAAATGTAACACTTAGCAGGCAGTCTGTTATGATCAAAGTCCTGTAGAAAGCTTACATTTCACCATGGGCTCTAGTTTGCTGATCAGAAATATTACGAAAGCTCACTAAAAGAAACTGCAACCAAACTCTGCAAGATATGAGTAAAGCATGTTAAAGGGCACAGAGCCATTCCATAAGCTGCTCTCAAAAACAGATGAAGAAATCTTAACTGTTTCCATCTACGTGCCTTAGCATGGACAGAAATGAAAAGCAGAACTGGCTGCTCCCAAAAATCACTATAATCCTTTTGCAATTCTAAAAATGGTCTGCTTGCCAAGATTACTTCTACCCTCAGTGTTTCTTCTGAAGAACCCCACAAGATGGAGCAAAAATCACAGAAAATCACTATTAACTTGCACACAAATGTACATGGCTAAGGATAGGACATGTACATGTTCTATCCTTATATAACATTTGCAATCTTAATATAGCTGGTTTCATTCAATAATTCCTTCACTCTCCATCCCCTGGTTTTTGCTGTCTGTCTAAAGCAGATGAAGAAATGTGATAAAATTCTGCTTAGTGTTTTTTAGTGATTTACCAAATAATAACGAAAAAGAGAACAAGAAGTCTTCATTTTATTCCATGAATGTGATTCATATTTTTGAGCCCATAACATGAACAGGATCTTGAAATTTATGTATCTTTCAAAAATTCTTAAAATTAAGGCAATTAAGTGAATATAAATAATTGTGCTTTTAATGCTGAGTTTCATGTAGGGTGATGAGGTTTAATTAAGATGCCAGGTTTTCTGAAAAAGCCAGTAAAAGCACATTGATATTTTTATCTCCTCTGCTGCAGCAATTAAACAGTCTTCATGGTAGTAAGTTTGGATAATGAAAGAGGGAAAATCTGTCATTTCTTGAAAATCTGGTCACAGGATACAATCTCAACACAAAAGCTGTTGATGGTAAAAAGCATAAATCTGATGTGACTGTTCCTTTAAAATGGCATTCAAAATATTTTCAATCATTCACATTCTTAACTGATATTAACTACACTAACAGACCTATGCTACACAAGTGAATATGCATTAGGAACACTGGATTTACAAATCAAGTTTTATTTCTTTCCAGACATCAGCTGCCCACTATTTAAATAAAAGAGACAACTAAAAATATAACAGAAAAGTTTTAAGAGTCAGTGTATATTGTCAGTGGTGTCCAAACAAAAGCTGACTATAGCTAGAAAAGCTGGTCTCTCACCTGCCAATAAACTGCCCTTGATCACTTACAAGAGGGGAGCATCCCAGCAGACTCAGTGTGTATTAAAAAAAAAAGACTTGAAAGAGAAGAAAAAGTATCACACAGGTCACAGCAGCAGTCTCAATGGACCCCTCAGGGATTTCTGCTAGTCTCAGACTTGTCATCCTCTATGCAGCTTTCCTCTCTGCCCAGAAAATGTCGATAGGAAAATGTTTGAGGGGCCTCTGGTGGAATTTTTTTCATTCTTTCTGCATTGACAGGATGCCAAATCAATATTTACTTCCCACTAACAAGCTGCTCGAGGTCTCAGTAGAAAATATTGTAGAGAATACGAGAAGACACGATAATAAACAGCTGTCTGGCTATGAGGAAAACATGAATTGACTGGAAACAGGTCCACAGTAAAAGGTCACAGAAACCCATGAACTCCTCAGGTGTCCATAACAACTAGTAACTTTAAAGGCACATTAAAAAAAAAAAAAAGTCTCTTCTTCCTAAGAAGTATGAGAGAACAGATCATTTTCACTCTAGCAAGCATTATACAGTGTTTCAATAATTCAATTAACACATTTGTCAAGATCTTTACTAGTTTCCTCCAGCATTGTTTTACTGGTTATGTTAGCTTAAGTTAGCTGTTAAGTTAGCTATCAGAAATCCTTGATTAACATCTCTTAAGTTTTATACAGTAATTCTGGTTTTAAGAGAAATACAAAAGAAATTCTAGAAAAGAAGAATTTTACATTGCTCATCACGGTATAGTTTGAGACCATCAACAGCGCCATAATTACAAATACATTAATTATATCAGTTGTATTAATTACAACCTAAAAACACTTAGCTAATCAAAGCAGAAAGTTATAATTCATTGTGGGATGATATAATATGAGCACCTGTGTTTCAAGAAGTTTCTGTATATGCTGTAGCCATTCTTTATCTTTTTGAAATTCCATTTTTGTCTTTGCTGTTTCCTAAAAATATAAAAACATCAGGAGCAAGAAAGGAAAGGTGTAACTTTTTAATACATTATATATACATATATATAAAATATATGTATATATATACATTAAATATACAACATGTGGAATCACATTTGCAAAATTAGTTATCTGAAGCATACCCACCAAGTATCAGTGCTCCATTAAATTTTTAAACCTACCTGTGCATGCCTCTGGAATTGTGCATAGCATGTTCTTTTCATATGAATATAATGGTGTATGTGTGATCTATGTCTAAATTGTATGAGTTCAGCATAAAGGTGCCTGAGTCTAGGCACTGAGAGATGGAATATGTAGTGTATGTGTTGTGTAAATTCATCTCCTGCCTAAAAAATTTGTTTTATATTTATAGTTAAGTATGTTTATGTGTTTTACACATATATTCACAATGACTAAAAAAGATACAGGAGTAGAAATTACTCTGAGAATGAGATAAGCATGGAACAACTCTGTCAAAGTGAATCACTTTATAGAGTTGTATAAATGTTAGTAAACAGGGCAGGGATCAGCCCATTTTATTTGTATTCATGAGTGTAATCCCTATCAGCGCATACACATACCATGCACTGTCGTTTAACCAATGGGAAAACTCCCTTTTTGTAACCTGTTTAATATACAGCTCCAACAAGGCTAAATCTAAGTCATCACCAGAGTACTGCTACAATAATGGCCAGTTCCTAGACACTTCCTAAAGGAACTGTACAGGCTTTCTCATATATTATTTGATCAGGACTAAATAAATCTACAAGAAACAAGAAATCCTATCACTGCATCTATTTAATGGAGTGATTTGATGAAACACTATCAAATATTTCATAGTAAAATGTATGATAGAATCAATAAAAAAGGCAATGAATTCACCCAGAAACCATCTGTCTACCAGAAATACCTTTAATAGGTATCACAATTCAGAAAGGAAGTATCAACAAAATCAATCTGGCACAGGAAAACACATTCTAATTTTATTTTCTTTAATGAAGAAGTCTATTTTAAATGTACAATCCTGCCCAATAGCCTTACAAGAAAGGAAAATACTGAATAATATCTCTACATACACATGCTCAAAGAAGCATATTTATGTTTATGCCTGCCATAAGTCTCGGCACCTTATGAATCTCTAACCTAACCTTTTCATTTAGATTAAATCCTTCTTGATTTCTGTGCTGTATCTTGCACAATGGAACTTCAGTCTTTACCTGCAAATCCTTTTCCACAGGGAGGGATGTAGTCAGCATCTTCTCATCTACGCCTTTTTTACTGAAATCCTTAAAATAACTTACCTCATCATCTCCTTCTTGTAGTACTTCATAAAGATCAGTTATTGAAACATTAAGAATAGATGCTGCCAACTGAAGACTCTCTTGGGAAAGACCCTTTTTGCATTCTTTCTTTTCTCCCTTTTTTTTTTTGTCACTTTGATTTTTGTCCTCAGCTCTTGTATGCTCTGGTGTAATTCTCTGGTTAGAGTCTAGAAGAAATAAGCAAAAAATACTCTGCTGTCTTTTTTTTTTTTTTAGTAGTCCAAATAAGATGGAAAAAAAAGTATCATTTAGACTAAGCTCCTTTAGATGGGAAATATCTTCATTCTGTGTTATTGGTTCAGCAGAATACATGCTGGAATATTAAATAAGATACTATTAGAACACAAAATATGAATCAATACAGTAAACCAAAAAATGTTCTTAAATGTATGTACTGTTTTGGTATGTCTTTAGCAAAGTAACTATTCTTACAATGCCACCATTAGTAAGACAAAGCAGCTTCCACAGAATCAATCAAAATCCTTTCCTGACCCAGTCTAACAGAAATGTTCTTGAAATAAGAAGGTTAGTGTCAGGCTTCATTGTGGTCAGAGATTTTATTTATTTATTTATTTTTAAACCTTATTGACATTCTCTGCATGCAGAAACATCAGCATATCTCTTTATTCAAAATCTGAAAATTTGTTTCCCACCAAGAGAGGGTGATTCAAAACTATCCTGGCTACCAAGTTTCTACCTTTCCTATTTCTTAAGTTATTTGGTTCAATGAAATAACACTAAACATCAGTGTAATTCATCAGTTTTATAACTGAAGTAATTTTGGTTTAATATTTATGTAATTATGACAAAAAGATTTCATCAAAAGCTGAGCAAAACTGTATTTAAAAATTTTTGACTGAAAAACAAGAATACTAATCCATTTTCAGAAGATCCTCCAGAATATTCAACTACCATGACTCAAGCAGAACTGTGACTGTCAACACAGACACCTTGGCTGAGTTTAAAATGAGAGAAGGTTTTCTTTTGATCATCCTAATGAGGCTCATCTCATTAGCTTATCTTATTAAGATACATCTCAACAGTAGCTGATCAGCTCCTCAAAATTCTTTTTCCACAGAATGCCTCCATCTCATAGAAACTGACTATGGGATTATGAAACCTCTTTATTGGCATTTTGGGTATTCTATGGCCTCTAGTGTATCTGAAACAGTCATTAGAGAGAATTTGCTAATATAATTCAATGAAGGCACAGTAGACTCATCCAATTCCAAGATTTTTTTTTCCTACCACTTCCCAACTTATCATTTTTATGTTTTTAATAAAATTTAATTATTAAAAATAAAAACACCCTGCCACAAATCTGGGGAGAGGAGGTACAGTGAAATTTGTCCAATTTTCTAATTCAAGTCTGGGTCCTTCCATCCACAGAATTTCCAACAAACTATTTCAGACATAAACTTATCTGCAAGTGCAGAGTTGAGAGGAATGAAGAAACTTGAAATGCAATGGGCAGGAACCTAGGACAACTTGAACTAAGCTCTTAGAAGGAAACAGACTAAGAGAAGAGGGAGCCCCAAAAAGAAAAGCACACACTATGAAAAAAATACAGTTTAATCACCTGTTTTTGTAGCATTCAAAATGGTCTAACAGTAAATTGGCTCTTCCAGCATTTAGGGAAAGTATTTGACAATGGAAAAATAGGTTCAACCCTACTTTTTAAATCAAATTTAATCAGCTTCCCATGTTTTAAAAAGAAATGTCTCTCAGTTTTAAAAAGAGATCTCTCTCTCAAATGATCACTCTAGAAAATGCACATTTGTAACCTGACACAAAGAGGAAATGTAAATTAAAGCAGCAAAATACCAAGAAAATTAACTGCAAAGCTACTTGGAAAGGCTACAAATAATGATAAATAACCAAAAACAGACAAAAAAAAATAGCATGATAATAAGCAATATTAAACATTCCCTTGAATGCCTTAGGAAACACAGAAACATTGCCTGGCAATAGTAATTGGACATTATTACATAAATGTTACTGGTGTATCCAAGCTCCAAAAGTTCATGATGAATGAACAAGCTCGTAACAACAGTGGAACCCAAAACTGCAACTCTAGTGTAATTGGCTTTTAGTCCATAGTTCCGGAAATGAAGGTGCCAGAAAGAAAGGTACCAGAAAGACATTGAAGAATTTATAGCATAATTTTAAATCAAAAGGGATAAAAAAAAATTTTTAAAAGTTAGAAAAAAAGAACAAATGAATCAAGTTTAAACAAAAATCAAAGAGAAAATTACAACAACTAGATTTTTATATGCAAACATACACGTTATATATAATTACAGCAAATCATACATATGGAGGACTTTCACTTCAATTCCTCTGTCCCTTGAGAAGTTCAAATACACGAAAGCATATGTGAAGCACAAACCATATGTGGAAAATAAGGCTACTTTATGGACTTTCAAATTGGACTCTGAGAAACTAGCTATTTTTGAACCTCCCTCCTTCATGTTATTGATGATGTTTTGATATAAATTTTATCACTAAATAAATGCCTTAAAAATTATAGTCTTCCTATGATTTTAAGTTGCTTTTTCTTCTGATATTTTCTCACTTGTCATTTGCTAATGTATTCAGGTGCTAAATAGTTTACTTATTAGTGATTTAATTTATTTGTCAGTTCATGCTCCAATACAGAAGTGCTTGGTGTCAAGCCACACAGGTTTTAGGAACTGAAAAACCCATTTCCAAACTCAAAAGTACAAAAACCCAAGAGTTAAGTGGAACAGATTTTGCTGATGAGTGTACTGAAGCCAGTATAACATTGTTCTGTAATTAAGAATTTGATCCAATGCATTTTGGACCTAGGTGTAGGATTTTGAACTAAAACATTTCCGTCTGTGTATTTTAAAATTGCTTATTTTAAAACTAATAAGCATACATAGGTGATGAAAGCTATCTAAAATTAAATCAGTGCAGTAAATTACTTCTGTACTATACTGATTTATAACAATGCCTTTATTAGTATCTGTAACACTGGGATTTGAGATTTTTCTCTTTGTTTTTTTTCTTCTGCTGTCAAATCTATAGGATATTTTGTTAGCAAAACCATTTTCTTAACTTAGATGTTACCATCAGAGATATTCCTGTGGGACAGATTTTGCTGCTACCAGCCAACTAGAATAGGAATTCTTGATTAATTCCTGAAATGAATCTACACTACTTCTTGTCAGACCAGTGCAACTGCCACTGATCTGACTAGAAAGAAAGAAACTTAAAATTCTAACAAAATGACCTTAAAGTTCCTAGTCCTTTTTAATCAGTAGCAATTTTTGAATTATCAACTAACTCCATATAATTTATATAGTATATATTAAAGATGTTGGGTTACATATAATTCTGAAATATCTCCATTATAAGCCTTTTTTATTTTCACTACCTCAAATATTCATTTTTAAGAATATATTGTTTTCAAATTTGTCCTCAGCATGTAATCAATCACTTCTTAGCTTTGCATCTTTTGCCAGTTTTGAGATGTATAAAGAGAAAGGTCTTCTTTCAATTAAAAGGTCATATTTAATTAAACACTCAAAGAAGCCTTGGTGACACGAAGACCCTGACAGCACACTATTAATAAAGCCTTCACATCCCAAAACACTGACACTCATTCTTCCTGGAATTAACACAATTTGATCCATGGCCCTAAGTAATGTTGTATGACCAAGGCAATGCCAAAAATTTTTCCTGTAATTACCATGTTAATTTACACAACATTATTGTTCTTTGCATAATAAAACTAAATGGTCCCAAGATCAATTCTGATGTTAGCTACCACCATACCCATGTATAGCCAGATTTCAGCCTTGCATTGGTGCAGATCTCATGGCAGAGGCCATGGCTCACAAGTCATGGATAATTTTAAGTTTTACTGTATTTTGTACAATAGTGATAACAGTGAACAGCATCTGGCTGAGATCACAGAATCATCAAAGTTAGAAGACCTTCAGGATCACCTAATCTTTAACCACAGTGGCCAAGTTAAGGTTCAGTTTTGCTTTGGCTCTTCTAATTTTCTCTCCACACACTTGACAACATCTTTGTAGTTCCCCCAAATTACTTGTTCATCCTTCCAGAGATGCTACACCCTTTTTTTCGTCACAAGTTCGAGCCTAAGGTTTCTATTAAACCAGGCCAGTCTTCTTGCCTGCTGGCTTATCTTACAGCACAAATGGAGATGGAGTTAATTGTCTTCCAACAGCTTCTAAAGTCTGGTTTTTGGGATTTGTAACTAAACCAGTGCTGATAACGTACCAGCCATTGCTAAGCACTGGCACAGTGTGAGGGTCTTCTGTTTCCCATGCTGCCACCTTGGCAAGTGGGCTTGGGATGCACAAAATGTAGAGAGGGAATGCCGCTGGGACAGCTAGCTTCAAGTGACCAAAGGGACATTTCACACATACACCACTTAACAATAAAATCTGAGAGGGATGGTGATTTGTCTGCTCAGAGACTGGCTAGGCATTGATTTACATTCCTTGGGGATTTATTCCCCTTTCCTTCCTTTATTAAACTGTCCTTACCTACACACAAGTTTTCTCACTTTTGCTCTTCTTATTCTTTCCTGAGTCCTACTGAGGGAAGGGAGCAAGCAGGGAGGCAACAAAGAACTATGTGCTTAGCTTCTAGCCAGGTCAACCACCACAAGCATATAGAAGAATATAGTATACAGGACAATTTTATGTGTAATACTGTGTGTGTAGTTCAGTATGGAGATGTCTTTAGATGCAAGTAATGTGTTCTTAGAAACTCACTTGTTTCGTAGATTAGAAAAGTAATGGACATGGCTCAAAGCATTAAACCAAAAATGAAGTGGAAAATCTTTTCTGAAACAAGGTTAGTTTTCTAATGTATCTAAAGTGTTATGAATATGTTGTAGCTGTCTGTGAATAACAAGAGAATAAATTTCACAGAACTGAACACTGAGCTTAAAGAATTCTACTTTTATGGTAGAATATTCATTGCTGGCCTAAGGTTAGGGCAGATACTAATGCTGCAAAAAGGCTGAGAAATATTACAACCCCAAATACCTCATAATCAACAAAACAAAACAGAATGAATGGACAAAATGACACACAGAGATGATGTCATACAACATTTCAGCAGCTGAGATAAGCATTCAATGAAAGCATAGTTAATTGTTCCCTACTGCCTCTCTAAGAATTACTTTCAAAATACTTTCAGTAATAATGTTGAAACTGATATCACAGCATAACTGAAAACTCTTCTATAGTAATCTAACCATATAAATATGCTATTTAATATATATTTGTATATGTTATTTAAAGTACTTCAGCTCCTTCACTTGAAAGAAAACGCACCTTCTAGGCATAACCTTTTTCTATCAGAAAAGGGACAAGACAAGACACAAAAACAGACCACTACAATTGACTCATTTTGCTTAGGGCTATAACATGTAGCATTCTGACCCAAGGGAATGAGAAAGCCTCAGGAGGTTGATTTAATTCTTATGATTCCCAGACATCACATGTCATTTTTAGAGACTCCAGCAGATGCCCTGTAAGTAAAGATGTAGGGGACATATAGACTAATCTTACCTTCCTTCACCAAGTTCAGTATTCAAACTTCTGCAGCCAAATATTGAAGTGGTAATAACATTATTTTTCCAATTTCACACAGGCCACATTTATAAGGTGATGAGTAGTTTTATTTACCTGCCTACAGTCACAGTTTCTGCTGCGGTTCCAAAATTTATTAATATACATGTTCAAACTATGTGTCTCATAGTTTTGTGTACTTGCAGGAATTAAGATATGATTTTATTATCTTTTCCATTAAGAATCAAGTAAACAAAAAAGCCGTTGAATTTGTTAAACCCCCTAAAAATCAAAAAGATACATTTAAGATAATGTTAGTGTGACACCTAAAAGCTAGCAGATGTACAAGTTTCAAAGCCTAATTCAATAAATAGCTGAAAGGAAGAAATACATCCTCTAAAGCTAGATACCAGACCAATATATATGATTTAAATTAAACAGTCTTATGTTGATTGCTTACAACTTCAGAGAGACAAGTGGAAGATGAAAGCACTCATGGCCAGGAAGAACTGTCTCAACTAATGACCTCAAAGAATTCCACTATACATAAATATAGAGAAATTGCAGTCTGAATGTAAAAAATAATGTGATACCACATGTGATACCTACAACCTGATTTTCAATGATTTCCTGATTTTTCAATTAACACAGGCAAACCTGAACACACATAAGCATAACTAAGATTCTAAAGAGAAGATCTGAAAAATTCATCAAAGTAATTTAAAATATTATCATTGTCTTCTATCCTAGCAGCAAAAGCTATCTTCAGTTTGCAGTCCAACATCCTAGCCCAGCCCTGCCTCCTCCATGGCTCTGAGTCATGGATGACAGATTGTGAACTAGAAAAGATGAATTCTGTAACGTCCTAAACCACACATCTGAAGAAGTGTACAAAGACTTCCACAGTATTTCTTTTTCTAAGGCTAAACCCATTGTGGCTTTTCTGAAAATCCCTTACGTCATACACTATAAAAAAGGCCTGACAATTTCAGTATTTGCATACAAAATTTAAGCTACCTGGCACTTAGTACTGCAGACCCAAAAAGCCCAGTGAAAATGTAATAAGAATAATAAGACACAGTAACAGAAATTAGTAACTGCTTTACATAAAATTTGATAATCTCATCCCTATCAAGGGCAAGATTCGAATTTGTAAAACTATGCTGGCTTAAATTGTACTATTCCTGCTTGCCATTAGGGGTTGAAGTCTTCCTTGGCTGGCTCCCCATTTATCCAAAATACCTCATTCTACACACTCCAGCAAAATACCATTCCATCTGGATTCAAAACAATTGAAAACAAATGGTTTCTTTATAACCATATATTTATGAGTATAAAATTGAGAATATTCATTTGACTGCATTTTCTTAACCATCTCCAGGTGCAGAAAACCATAGGGAAGAATACGGAAAATATTTCAATCTGTATTTGACATTAGAAGAAAAGGAAATGGAATACATTGTGCTATGTTCAAAAAAAAAATTATTTATTTACAAATACATACACAAGTGACTTAAGTCATGGACAGTTTTTTCTTTTTGGTTGTCTTCAAAACAAGCCATATTTAAACAAAGATACAGCAATGGACCTGCTGTGGCCAATTACAATGTAGTTTGTATTTCAGTAGAGAATATACCATGGATTCTTAAAGGTACACCTACGTGTTTTAAAATTTCCTGTGTGAATAAAAATTAAGGGGCATTGTGTTACTGGTCAGCTTTTACTCTTTTTGTTTTCTAATCCTCTCTTGAGAACTGCTTAGCTATCATGTTTTATGCCTGAAATCTTGTCTTAAAAATCTGCTTTTTTTCATTACATTCTTCGTAATACCTCTAAGTAGAATTTACTGCATCAGCTGAACACCTCATTTCTAGAACACACAGCAGGTGCCTACTGATATGAGGGACCTATGGTCATAAGTAATTTTACAGTTTTACAATTATCTAATCTGTCCTGTACATTAAGCTTTAGGACTGTCAAAAACTTGAACTGTAGACCCAAATGTTTTCAGACTGATGCTGATTGTTAAGTATCTGCAAACACTTCATATTTTCCATTGTGCTGTGTGCTTCAGCACAATTATTATGTCTTGTGACCTACAACAGAGAAAAAATAATAGTTTTCTTTATAGCAGAGAATGAGTTGAAATATGTATAATCAGCATGGGATGACAGGCAGAATATTTCTGTCAAAATATATTGGTTTCCAAAATTCTATTTGTGTGGAATGGGCAATAATAATAATTTAAAGTCTTATTTACTTTTGCATTTAAGTACTACCTCATTTATATTAACTTTTTGCCTGCTGCGAATTCTTTAGTTTCAACAGAATTTCCTCTGATTTACACAGGTGCTAGCAAAACTACCATCATTCCTTTAAAACTTCATATATTACAGTTATATACACAGGGGGAAAAAAAAGGCACTGACAGAAATTAGAGCTTCACACGTGTAGCAAGAGATTCCTCAGATCTTAGGGAGTTTATTATCTTGAACAGTTAGGGCAGACGAAGTCAGCACAGTTGTACAAGATGTAGCAAACAAAGATATTCAGGGCAGACAAAGAAATACTGAGGTGAAGCAACTCTCCAAAGGTCACATAGCAGGTCAGTGACCAAGATGTGAAGAACACCATGATTTCCTGACACTCAGCTCAGTGTCTAAGCTTATGCTATCTTTCTGCAGAAACACACAAAAAGCCTGAGAACTGTAAATCAGATGCTCTGTGTAAGACCACTGCACTGCTGAAACAAGTGTGTCTAAAACCCAACTTAAGAGGTCAGCTCTGGAGTTACTTAGACTCTTAAAAAATCCCATAAAACTTACCAACTGTGTTTCCTTAAAATACTGTAATTTCTTTGGTTTTTTAATGATTCTGTCTTCCTACTTCTCTGTAGCCCTTTTGGCATGTGCCTTGGGGAATCCCCTTAAGTCTCAACTTCCTAAGTTACTGTGGACACTTCACAAGACCCTGTATATGAATGAGTGCTTTATGTTCTCCCTACTTCAGCTTGCTTTCTTAGTAATTTGATTGACACACATGAAACACTTATTATTTCTACATGAACTCCTAAATAAATCATTACTGGAGACCTTTTTCCTCTTTTCCAAGTTTTTTCTAGTTTTCCTGTTTTGTTTTGTTTTTTGGGGGTTTTTTTTTTTGGTTGTTTTGTTGTTGTTGTTTTGTTTTGGGTTTTTTTTTTTTTTTTTGGTTTTTTTTTTTTTTTTTTTGTTTGTTTGTTTGGTTTGGTTTGGTTTGTTTTGGTTTGGTTTTTTTTGCCAAAAGCTTTCTAATCACTTCAAGCCCAGGGCTTTTAGTATGTACTCATAAGTCCAGCCCTGAAGTTTTTTCCAGTCAACATAGTTTCTGTCTTTTACACCCCGAACTGACAGTTATCTTTAAACTAAGCACCTTTCTATGTCCAGCAGGGAATGGAGTAAGAGCTTTAAAAAGAATTCTCTCCAATCCATTTAAAGAAATCCCAGCTGGATCCAGACCCTTCCAGGAAGTGCAGTACAGTAGCACCAAGTAGCACCCAGCTGATCCTGTTTCAGTGTCGTTATCTGTTAAACTTACATGATTTTTTTTTTTTTTTACTGACTGAGGCACAAAAGGAATTTTTTTGCAAATTGGTGAAAAAAATTCTTCAGTTCAAATTTGTTGTGTATGTTCACACACTATCTACCATTATAGTCACAGCCTGTGAAAATGGTTCTCTTGCACTCAAAGAAAAATGGAAATAGCAGCATTATCAACAAAATCACCAGTGTATGTTAGACATGCATCTAAATTTTGCATGAGATATACAGGCACAGCTACAAAAAACTGACATACCTTGCAACTTGGTTACATAGTTGAATCATCTAAATCAACATCCCTAGATTTTTAATACAGAAGTAGATAAGAAGTAGGAGTTATAAACATTCAATATATTTTAAGCTACATCTGTTATAGTCTTTATCTATCATGGTCACAAACCAAAGTAAAGTGCTATCCTTTTAAGTCTAAATAGCAAAGAAAAAGTAGAGTACAGACATCCTTTTCAACATCTTTCTCTTCATTCTTTCTTTTTATTTATGAAGACTTTATCCATTAAGTTATCTACAATATATGTTGTTCCTGGCACACTGTATGTATCACTTACCATATGCCTTCTGTAAACCGTAAGAATTCAGCCATTCACTTAATTCATTAAAATTCACAAGGCCTATTATTCTGTTTACAGTCTAATAGATATTCACTGTCACTATTCAGTCCTCTGATTCAATTTGCTTAAATCCCAGATGCAGAGTAATCCTGATGGAGATTAGCTTAATTTATCACCAATTTCTTCTCAGAACCAAGAAATGTTGGTATTTCATAATAAAAGCTTTTTTTCTACTTTTTTTCTGAAGGAGCATGCACAATGAAGAAGAAGCAATAAATGCTTAATTTTTTTAAATGGTGAGATTTTCTCAGTTACACGAATTTTGCCTTTCATATAGGACACCGTCTTTTAAGGTGTGCATTCTACAGGTAAGAATACTGATTCTCATCATAGTGGAACATATTTCTGGAATCAAATATTGTCAATAATAATAAAATAATCAATATCCATAATAATAATAAAATAATCAATAATCAAATATTATGCTGATTCTGACAACACAGATTGGCAGACTTATCATGTACTCTACACAATACAAAATAATCACTCTGGGTATACTTTCCTTGGTAAAATGTTGACAGTTTGGAGTGTAATAAATGAAACATACTTATCTTTTGGCTCTCAAGTGTTCTCAGTGGAAATTTTCTAGCAACTTGAAGTCATATTGAAGATGACCACTTCCAAATCAAAACTGACAGTGCTGATTTATGTGATAATATCTGCTGTTGCTTGTGAAATGTCCCAGTGACTCACTGAAGAAATCTTTCTTTGGTCAAACAACACCTCCAAATTGGCACAGTTCGGACACAATTGCATAAAATTTTCAAAATAAACCAGTTTTCATCTGTACAGCTATCATAGTTCTATTTTCACAAAAAGTTAGTCTGTTTTTGCCACTTATTGAATTTTACAATTGCCCATTATGTGCTTCTTTTTTCACATAAAGAAACAAATGATCATTCTGCATCTGGTCTAGGTACCCGTCTGAAAAACTATGTTACACACATCTTGGGGCTGAAGATGTTGGAGCACTAGTACTGCCAGGAAAATTGAATCCACAGGGTTTGAGAATACAGCAACAGCAAAGTTGTATGAAGAATACCTCTTCCTGTCTCACTGTAACTGGAGAATTCTGAGAGTCACCTGCAAGGATTTTCTTCTATCTGAAGAACTGACTTTGTGACTGAAAGTAAAGACAGTAGCAACCTACTTGTGTTGCTCTCATGTTATAAACCCGATAAAAACCTACTAAGTATTTCCCAAATATTTGTGCCTTCCAACCAAAACAATTATGTCTAATATTTTTTAAGTTTTGTTTATAGATAAAGAGAAAATAGGACATGATCTGTATACAGCCATCCTGGGAAGAACATATTGCCTAGCAATGTTCTATCTTGAAACAACACAGAACAGTTCAAGAGAAAAGACAAGGATAGTAAATAACAGAAATTTACCAAATAATAGGATTTTTTAATGTGGCTAGTCAGTAATTTAAATTGTTTGCAACGGGAAAAAATTTTATGTAACATTTTCAGTTAGCACAGCCACTAAGGGGTAGTGCCAGCGTCTCCTGCCTGTAACCATGTGAACTTGTATCTGTTCTGACCCTCTATGGTACTCAAAAGCTGGTGGTGTGGGGTTTTAGAAGGTAAATTGAACTCTCTAGAGCTAGCTCACAATCGACCCAGATAATCTCTATGATGACATTTCAGAAATGGAGTTGGGAGGAAGTTTTGTAAGGGCAAAAAGGAGGAATGAGGTTCACTCAGGGGTGTAAGTTTTCAATGGAAGCATTACCTTATCTCAACCTGTATTATGAACCACAGCCCAAGATAGCAGTGAGGAAATAGGCCACGGCAAAACTTATGTTTTCAAAGTACTCAAGATAAACTGCAGAAAGGTAATAGGGACTGACATATATAAGGATATAAGATAAACTGACTGAATGGCAAGTAACTGGCAGAACACCACCTGGCCAAGCAGAGGTGGAGTCCTCTGACACATGTGGCTGGTGAATATAGATCTATGTCAAACAAGAGTGTGAGGGAGGGGGAAATGCACCTAGCTGAAGCACAGCTCTGAGTAGCCGAAATGAGGGAAGCTGTCTTAAGAGGGTGAGTGTTAGATCCCAAGTCAGATCCATTAAGCTTGCCAAGTGAACTTCCTTGCGTCTGGATTTTGGCAGTCAGTTTTATCAGATGGTTGTACTGGAGATCCAAGCAACAACAATGCCAGAACACACCAGATGTGCACAGTACTGCAGAGGGTATCCTCCCTGGAAGGCACACAAGTCCCAGATGACAGAGGTAGTATGGAAGAAAGAAGTACACTCAACTGATTTTAAAGCGTTCATCTGCCATCACCTATTTATTATCATAACAGCTGAATATAGATGCCTTATCAAAACAATTCTTCTCAAGATCAGAAAAGTTCTCTCATGCTCAGGCAGGCATCATCACCGCAGATTAAAATGAGTTTTGCTGATGTACAAGTTGAATGGGATAGTTGACACTACTGAGTCTTGGCTTACAAAAGCCTCTAACAGATTCATATAGTCAGTCAAAGTCTACAGGAGAAAAAAAAAGTAGAACGGGCCAGGAAACAGAATTCATGCAGGAATTCAGACAGTTTCATGATAAATATGTACGTTGTGCTGTATTTTCAATAGAAATCCAGTCAAGCAGTCTAATAGCAATTTTTTTTACTTTATCCAATGGCTGTTTTCTGTGTGAGCTCTCACAAGTACTACAAACATACAACAAAGAACATTTTGCTCTGGTTGCTGTGCTTCACATAACTGGCAGGATCCACCTGAAGATCTGACAGTACATGTTATAGAAAATCCTGAGAAATGGTACACCATAAAAATTGAATGCATGATTCATAGAGAATTTATGGTGCTGAAGGAAGTAGGGTGAGATAAAGACATGAACTCTAGAAAATGCATCTGAAGTACTCTCAGAGCCACCTGATCCCTCTTCCATGTAGATTGCATTTTTCTGAAATAAAAATGCTTTATTTGGCCTAGTTGATACATTTACAGCCTTACTTTCATTATTATTTCTCAGTCTTGATAAATACCATGGAAAAATTTTTATCAGGAGATTTTTTGAAAATGTTTAATGATCAAATTTAGTTATTGTCGTTACAGAACTCTAAAAATCATCTACATTTTTTTATTTATTTTTCAGATCAGCTGCATGCACGGTTTTTAATCCATTTGACATAGTATTGATATTATATAGACTACTCTTTTTTTTTTTTTTTAATCTGAACCTCTCAGTAGTAGGTCTAGCATCTTAAAAAAAGGTGTAGTGTCTTGGTTTCTATAAAGGCACTCTAAGAAGAATAACTATACTCCCATGCATTAATACTTTAATCATTGAACTTCGTGTCAGTATTTTATTCGGAAATGAGGTGAGATTAATGAATATAAAATACTATCTTTTCTGACCATTGACTCAATATTACCATTCTTTTAGACTCTAGGCAGTGTCATAATATATATGCACTAACTGAATACTTAATCAAAATGAGGATCAGCAAGATAAATATTTCTTAACCAGCTCTATCAAGTGGTAGGCCATAAAAATTCTCAATCCAAAAAAATCCTATTTCTTCCTAGAAAATATTAAAAATCTTCTCTTGGCTACTAATAGATTAAGGATGTTGCAGCATCTTCATAATACATCAGCCTACTTCATTCGAGACACAAAACAGAACTATTTATGGACCTCTATCTTTACACAGTTACAGTTATTGTTTGATCTAATAATAGATTGCATCTGTCATGTAATAGCTACCTTAGTAGTAGTACATTTTTAAATCCCACCTGTTTACTACTGTTCTTAGCCCTGCTACCCAAAGATTCCCTCTTACTTCTTCAGCATCTTACCCATCTTTTATACTCCATTGTTGCTTATATTTTCAGGTTATTATCTATAATCCATTTTCCACTTTGTTTACGTTGCCTTTTATTTTTAAATATTTTGCTCTCTTTCCTACCAAAATGAAATAGAAATTTATAAGGAGCTACCATCTAATTATGCAACAGTGTTTTTTTGGTTACTTAATAAACTGCTACAGTCAACAGTTTCTATTTGTATTTCCTACTAGCCTATAGGTTCCTCATAACAGCTTTGATCAAATGAACTGCTCTGACTTATTTCAGGTGCCCAGTCGATTCCCACTGAAAGTCATTCAGCACATAATACCTGATTCCTATCCCACACTCCAACAAAAATAAATCCAATAATTACTTACAACATACTGGATACAGCAACCTTTGTTTACAAGTGTTCCTTTCTGCATTTTTGGAAACTGTCACTAGATTCCACAATCCAATGAGTTTAGCTCATTTTGTAAGTGTCCTAAATTCGGGTGTCCATAGCAATGCAACATTTTATTATATTCCATTACAAATACTTGCTCAATTAGTAAGTCATGATATCCTCTAAAGTGACCCACCGGTGTATATTGGATTTCCACCAGAAACCTCTTCCCTAGGTTTTGTAACTTATTATCTTGATCCCAATAGATCCAAGATCCTGTGGTTTTGTGTTATCAATAACTTTAAAAGCAAGTAACACTGCCTGCTATAAAAAGTCACACTCTTCTCTGAAGTTCCCGTGTTCTCCCATTTATAGCTGTAACTAGCAACAACTTAATTAGCAACTCTGAAATAATTCAACTGTTGTATGTTAAGAAAGAACTACATAATGTCACAAGAGACATGGAATGGGTAGAAAAATGAACTGCATTCAATTAAAGAATGAGGAGAAAATTGCACTTGCACTCTGAAAAACAAGTAAAGCTTATGAAGTAATCAGAATAGCAGATGAAGATTAAAGGGTCATATAATTTTGTTTACCTGTTTAAGTGATATACATAGGTTAAACTTGATCTCTATATAGAAAAAAAATATTCGAATTACTGGGACTTGAGCGAGAATCAAGGTCAGGGGACAAAAACCTGACAGCTGTCTGGAAGAAAAGAAACGAGGCAGACCAGACTTCAAAAGAAGATCTGTACTCTTCAAAAGGAAGGAGTACTGCTACTTATTACAGTAAGTATTATCACAATACCTCGTTATAACATCAGATACACAAGAGATGTTTTAACAGGATTTACTTGATATACTGCACAATTCCACTGAATTGCTAATGATTTTACTTTTTTACACTGGTATATTGTTCATAAAATCTGATTTTAGCACCCAACTAAACAAAATAGTTTATTTATAGACACTATGTTTGTTTTCCAAAAATTGTTCTGCAGAGGAACAGCAGTCAGCAAAACTATCACTTGAAATATGCATGCATATTCTTTCTATCTGGGCACGAAATTAGGTAGTTGTAATTATTGTTGTTATTGTTATTATTATTAATATTTCATATTAATTTTTTCACATCTAGCGCAACCATGCAAGTGGTAATGAATATTCATGGTAATTAACAATGAAGCTGTCATCTCATTCAACAATGAATGAAGTTATAATAGTTGCTAATAGGTGATTCTGCTTGCTACATTTACTTTTAGAACATAAGACCTTTTACTTTCTCATTTTCTAATTTTTGAAAAACTTTTCATTATGAAAGTATGTACAATATTGATAGTATGATTTTTTTATCTCCTTATTTCTGTAACTGCTACTATCACTTTATTCAGTGAAGATATTCCAAAACTCGTAGCAGTCTGAATGGAGACTGAACTGCTTCTCTCTGTCATCAGTGGCATAGGAGGACTTAATTAAAATTAATAGACAATACATTAGATTAATTCAGGCTTTTCCATATTTAGCCAAAAATAAGTATGCAGCTGTGGAAAGAACACCTATATCTTCCTTTCAGAGTAAGCATTCAGTATAAGAAGAAAACACATTTTCTCTCATGAAAATTTACAGTCTGTTCAAGAAAAGGCAGCATATTTCTGAATGAATGGGCATAGTGATCAGTTTTATACCTCTTTTTCAACAGTTACATCAAAAGGCAAACAGAAAATATTAACCATTTTAATAATAAACTTCTAAAAAAATCTAGTTTCTAAATAACAGGCACTTTTTTTGTGAAAACCAATTATGATTTTCACCTTAGGTAAGTTAGCTTATGAATTACTTTAATTTAGGATTCTAAAGCATATTCAACATCATTCAGTCTTTTTTCACAAGGAAATTTATATGAACTTAGCAACTGAACTGAACATGAGATGATTTCAGGCAAACACTAAAGGTCTGAATACTGCTATGTCAAGTGACTTTTCACCTGATGAAGACAAAAAGATGTAATGCACAAGTATTTAAGACACTAAATTTCAATTCAGAGTTGAAGGTTATTCTTGAAGGGATAACTATATATGCTGTCTTTTTCCAGTGCATCAAAAAACCATTACTCTTTGCTTTGAATGCTTTAGCCTTGCTCAAACATATCTGAAAGCAGCTCACTTCCACAGAAATCCAAGAGCAGTAGAGAAGTGACTGTTTCATTAACTAATAAGCAATAGCCTTCTTTGAAAGTTGGTATGCAGTAGTTATATGGTACATTAATAAAATCACAAAATATCCTGTGTTGGAAGACATCTCCAGGGATCATCAAAGTCCAACTCCTGGCCCTGCTTAGCACCACCCCCAGGTGTCACACCACGTGCCCAAGAGCATTGTCCAAACCTTTTCTGAACTCTGTCAGGTTGGCGCTGTGACCTCTTCCCTCAAAGGAATATAAAGAAACATTATTCTACATACTACTCTTAAAACTGCTATCAATTTTGCAACATAGAGGCTTCCTTATATAGTATTTCTAAAACAAGAAGAATGTGCATATGGAAGGTGACATAATTCACAGTAATCAATAGATATGAATTATTATATTAAATGTGTTGGGAATTTATTTGCTGCAAAGTAATCTGATACACTACTAAGCACTTTCTTTTGGGACCAAGTATATGGCAGCCATATATAAAAAGATGACCAATAACAGTTATGGAAGTTTTTGAAAGTCTGGGAGAGAGGCAGGGTTTATTTCTAATCATTCAGACCTGATGCCAGAGCACCGCAGCAATTACAAACCTTGTTCTGGAACAGCAAATGCATTAAAGCCCTGCTTAATTCTTTACATTTTGTTTTCAACCAAAAATACCTTTATTCAGGTGAACCATCAAAAGAAGAGCAACATTCAAACCTTCACAAACGTCTTGAACTCCTCTATTTTGTCACTGGTGAGCAGCAGCTCCTTCTGTAGAGTTTCCAAAGCCTGTGTACTCTGTTTAGCCAAGACACATAGTTGTTGAGATGCAGCAGTTTCAAGTTCAGTCATAGCACATTCAGTCTCAATTTTGCTCTCTAGTTTAGCAAGCTTGAGATCCTGAAATGTGGTGGTGCAAAAGTTTTCCATTACATTAAATGTATTACAGTTGTATGGCGTACCTTTGGTTTTCTGTACTTTGGTTTAATGTACCCCAGTTCTATACTGTTCTATTTTTAAGCTCCCTCATGTTGCAGGCCCGCCCCCCTCTGCCTCTCCTTGTCTCCCCAGTGACAGTCCCTGATTGGTTACCCTTTCCCGCCTTGTGTAGCTGTCTGTCACCCCTCAGGGAGATTTTTCCCTCCCTGCCAGTCACCCAAGGCCTGTCCCCCAGGTCTGGAAGCTTCAATAGGAGCTTCCAGGTGACTGGCTGGTTAGAGGGTTCTCCCCTCCCTCTTTTTGGTTACTGGTCATTGTCATTGTCTATTATGGTAATGAATCCCCTCCTCTCCTACCCTATTGGTGTATGCGTACCCACCCCGAGTCTCCACCTCCTGTGTAAAACCCCCTGCCTCCCAAGGCTCTGGGTCTCTCCGAGGTTCAGGCTTTGGGTCGGGGTCCCTTCACATCAGGAAAGTCTAAGTTCCAGTTGCTTCCGAGAGTCCTGCCTTTCATTCCTCCACCATAGCAAAGCGGCCGGGTAAGACGGCAGCAAGGACCCCACTAAGGTCCTGTTGGGGGCGTGTCGGGGCTAGCCAAGTGTGGGAAGACGCGCCAACGCACTGAAACACATCCACAGAGGCACAGCAGTGCTATGATAAAAGCTGATGGGGAGGTATGAACAAACCAACCTCCCACACCATAGCTGACATCACAAAATGTTTCACTTCCAACATACAGTATGTAATTTCATGGCAAAAAGTAATTTCATTTTCAGTCATTATGCCCATGTTTCAGTATCTAAATTTCAGAAGTGTGACTGAATTACATCAGAGAAACAGATTATTATTATTCTGCTATTTTCTCCCTTTCTGTACTGAAAGTTTAAGCTGATGATCTTGTAACTTTTCATTTGAAAGTAAGGTATGAAAAAGTTCCACAGTGGAGCCATCAGAACTCTAATTATACTTTTTTTTCCAAATCATTTTTAGTTTTGTGATACATCTGCTCATACTGAGACTTCTCTTTCATAGCTACATTAAATCTTTGTTTCCTTGAGTCAATGGAAGGTTTTTCATCTTCAGCCAGTGCCTTCATCTGAAATAATGAAAGGCGAAGGGCGCTAGTTATCAAGATAGAAAACTTCAAAATTAGAACGAAGCATATCTATAACACATAAAAATATATCACTATATAAATATTTTTACGGAGGTGTCTTTTTTAAAGTCTGAAATTTCAGACTTCAAGACATCTCTACTGTTGATCTAGTAGAGATCAGTTCACATACAATCTTGCTACATAAAGTTTTAACTTGCATTAAACATAAAGAAAAGCTCTTCATTTGCAGAGCTCTTTATACATATATACTTTAGACTTACAGTAATTGCAAAAGGGAGTAAACTACAACTTCCACTAATTTCTTTTGTCAGAGATAAAAACATAAATTCAAACTCAGCTGGGAAAATAACTGTCTATATGTTAATAGTCTGTAAAACTTCTTAGATAATGATTATCCAATGCAAACATTAATTGCAGGTAAAATGAAAAAAACACAATGTTTCTAAAAATCTTTCAGCTTTCCTGTAGTTCTAATCACAAAGTTTTCCTGACAATACTGAGAATTTCTTTGATATTTTGCTGAAGATAATGTAAAATTTATCCACCCAATTTTCCACATGGAATAATCAAAATAACGTATGGAATATGATTCTCTGGAAATGAAGTGCTTAAAATACTTAAAGTACAACACCAATGCACATCATTCCATGCTAAATCTTTTATCCAAACCAAAACCAGATATTTTTCTCATACCTTAGCTCTCCTGCTTACTTATGTTCTCACTTTCTGGCTGTGGGTTTCTTAATAACACTTTAGCATGGAGGGTTATACAGTGGCTCTCTTTGGAGCTGAACATGCTGTATGAATACTGCTGTATGAATACATACAGCTGAACATGCTGTATGAATACAGGAATGCTGCATGTGGCATTCAGCAAGCACTTGCATTCTAGGCAAACAAAAGCAAACTGGCAGATCGTTTATTTCTAGTTTGGGGTCATAAGCTACATAACCTGACAGACAACCAAACCTCATGATCTTTTTCTGGCATTGAAGACCAAAGTGCAATGTATCAGTTGGATAGCAGAAATACACAAAACCATATACAAGTTTTCTTACCTTCAGTGAAATCATCCTAAAATTTTGCAGGTGAAAATAATTTGCTATAGAAGTCAAGCACTACCTACACAGTTAGAATTCTTTTATGCTAAGAACTGTGAATCATTCATAAAACTGCAGTAGAAAATAGATTAACATTTTAAAGCATTTAACTACTATAGCCAGAAGAGATGCATGGACTTCATTAACATATGTCATGTAAAATCGTCCTTACTTCAGGTCTACTACTTTTTATGAACTTACAGTGCATAATACTAAATCCCACTACTTACAGTATATCTTCACAACGGTGTGTTCTGAATAGTTTAATATTTAATTACACCTACAACAAAAAAAAATTATATTACACTGAATCCATTCAAGCTATCACCATATACTAATTTCATACAAATTATAGTGGAGGGAATTACACCCTTCAATTAACTGTATGTTCTTTGCTATAAGCAATATATTGATTTAATATCTATAGTGTCTTGAAATAACTTCTGTAAATCCACCAGGTTCTGTTTTTCCGAAAACTGGGAATAGCAAGAAAGAAGTACCTTTCTCTCAAGACTTTCTAATCTTTAATTTAAGGGTTTTTAATTTTCTTGATTTGCTTTTAGGCAAGATCTTAAGTCTTCTATCAAGTATCTTTTCATAGTAAGGTCCCTCTCCAACTGAGAAATTCTGCAGGGGAAGAAGTTGGACTGCATATCACTGCTAGAATATTCGGTTAATATCCAACTAACAGGTATAAAGGTAGTAGACAATCTATCATGCCTGTAGCTTTACAATTCTTTCAAAAATGAAAGTTGATGCAGTTCTTGCAATTCACCTGGTTCTCAAGTACTAAACCCAGATTCAGTCTCTTATTAAACAGGCCTTTTTCTAAATTTGCAATATATTTGTGATTTGATTTTTACTCTTCTGAACTGATATCACAATAATACTTTAACTATTATCAAAAAAAGGGAAAAGAAACCTGCTAGGCCCACAAAATTCAATTAATTAAATTCCTTTGAAGTCTCAATCATTCAAACACTATTTTTTGCAAAATTATTTGAAAAAAAAAAAGTGAAATGGGGAAGCCTCTTTTCATCCAACTAAGTAATACAGGGAAATAGTTGGAAAAACTCTATCCTTGTGTGTCAGATGAGATAAAATGCAAAACCTAGAAATAACATCAGCTTTTGTCAGAGACGTCTCATAAAACCCTCAAAACTCTCATGTATTAAAAAAGTAATCTTTGTTCAGTGAAAGAAATTACACCTTATACAATGCTTCTGCTATAAAAGACAAATTAATATTTTAAATATAAACATAAGCAATACCTAAATATGTCCAGATACCTGGGGTTTCTTTCCAATGAAAGCAAAATGAATGGTAGTATGTTCAGGAATACAACACAGTTAGTATAATGTCAATATCGTTTTTAAAAAATCCCCAGGAATACAGTGCATCTAAAAATTTCTTTGATCTATTTCACCTTTATACTCTTACTGTTATTGTGGTTATTATATCTTACAGCTTAAGAAAAAACAGTATCAATTTTGTAAAGAAAGCATGTTATCCAATGACTATTTTAAATTTAGAATCTTATGGTGGAAAAATGCACTTTGAAACAAAAAATAATCCACAATTTAACCATTTTTAGGGCTCTCTATTATTCAAATGAACTATTTTCATATAAGTAAAGTACATTCTTTCTTCAAATAAAAAAATCAGATGAGTTAGAGGAGTTAAACTCTTGGGCAGACAAGAAATTCAGATACACTATTAGCTTTTTTATAATTGATATAGAAATATGATTGAAGAACAGTATTATATCAGTTACAGCAGGTAAAATAAAAAATATCAGTTACATACTTGACGATTTTTGAATTTCAAAATGAATAGCAGACCTGAATCAATTCAAATAGAAACAAACACAACTGCCCTTTTGAACTTTTTTACGAATATAAGACTAGCTATTTAATCTTATTTAAGCACCTGAACCTTGACATGTCTCTTAGCCCCTAGGCAAAGAATTACTGAATTTGAAAGACCGTGTTTAGCAGTGCTGAGGAATTCATTTCGACTTACATCAAGGATAAAGTGGTCTGCTCCGGAGTCTGAGTTCTGACTTAAGGTATTCTTACTGCCATACAGATATTGTAGCTGGCTAATCACTCATCAGCTCAAACAATCCGAAATTTAAGCATAAACTGCTCCAGTTTCAAAAAAACCCCTGTAACACTGGGGGTTTAACTGCAAGACTGCAATTAACAAAACAAAAACAAAACAAAAAAAGCCACCAAAAAAACCCCCCAAAACCCCCACCCCCCAAAAAAAAACCCCCACCAAAAACAAACAACAACAACAAAACCAAACCAAAAAAAAAAAAAAAAACCAACAAAAAAACGCCCAAACCTAAACAAACCCCAAACAAACAAAAAACCCCCACACGGTTCTCCGAAGAATCTTGAGAGCAGTTGACGTCGTAGCAATTTTACAGCTGCCACTGGGTGGCACCAGACACAATGGAGAGAAGCGGGACCATACTTCGCCTGTAGTTCCCGAATCCATTCTTCCCGTTTCCTCGACTTGTTTTCTTAGTGACTTAATGGTGGTCGATTGCTTAGTGATCTCAGTATTCGATTCTATATTGAAAATTATTAAAATATAAATTAAAAAAGACTGAATGTGATCACAATCAACAGTAAAATTAAAAAAAAATCTGCCTAAATTTCTATTTTCTGAGGGTTCTTAGAAAGTAACTGGTACAAAAGAAACATTCTTACTTTCTAGAAACACTTAGGCAGAAGTACATTCCTTGAAAAATATGATGAAAATCAGTACTTTTCCATTGTTCTAATAATGTATTGTTAATAGATGTTCCCTGGGACACTTGCAAGCACCAATCAGGACAGCATTTTCTCTTGCATTGCATGGTCAGAATAATATGTAACGGAAGAGAAGTAAAACTGGATCTTCATTTGAACTACATCTTTGAACGGTATAGTTCTACAGCACAAGAAGCCTACATATATACAGCAAGAATGTCCAATAATTCCTTTCATCTTGAGTCCTAGGAAATACAAGACAATTTACAAGAGTGGTTGTTTTTATGTCACCTGAAATTCAAAGCACAAGACAAAGACATTTCCATTTGTCTGTACTAACACAAATTCTATATTTCAGTAACAACCAGGTAACAACCAGGTATGATCCTAATTTTCAGAAACATGTCGTTCCAGTGAATGACAATTATACAGTTGTTAGCCATTACATAATAAGAATCCTCCAGGCAGTTACACATATTATCTACCCAAGATCTAAATTCAGAACGACTGGATCAATCAGAAAAAAAAATTAACTAAGTAGCCATCTTAGCAATCTGAGCATATATATTGAATGCCATTGGTGAAATGGCAGCTCAAACACACCACATAGAGATACTGCAGAACTCCAAAAGGTGTTGCCAAAAGATACACATTAAACATATGCACAAAATATGTATATGCCTATATGTATACCAATTTAACCACTGTACTACAGCATTTTATTCACTATATATAAATAATAAGCAAACAGATCAGACATGCTGTAAGCAATGATACTTCAGGAGAATTTCTCTGCTTGGTGCAGACTTACAATGCCTATTAACATTAATGGGAGCATTGTACATAACTCTGTGTACCTCAAGAGGAGTATATATTCTTGTGTGCATAGTTAGAGATAAAATATTGTTCTTAATAACTTGTCTAGTCTATTTACTATTATTATAATGTGAGGTATAACCAGAAAATTGTTAAAATTATATATGCTAGCAGAATATTCCTGAGTTGCCTGAGACCTGTTTGTAGAGCTTGAGTTCTATTAGTGTAAAGTATGGCACCCAGATAACATGGTTTGGACACCAGACATGAACTTGAGTACTTAGGCAGGCTTCTGCACATGTTCAGGGGCAAAGACATATGCTTACAGTATTTTGCTTCCAAATCCACCACCCACAGTTGACACATTTCTTCCTATTGGCAAAGATACGCAGTCATTACATACAATGTAAACTAGCACTGCAAAGACAGTGCTAAGGAAAAAAAAATAACTAATGAGGCCAGGTACTTGGACATATTTGAGCTATAAGGAAAGCTTCTGCTTAGACATTTAGATATTCAGGAGAGTAACCATGTGTCTCATTTTTAAGTCAGCTAGAGATCCTGGAACAATAATTGAAAACCCTTTGCCAAATTCTTCTGCTAAAAAATGACTTACAGGACTTAAAGTAGACTTAAATAAAGTTAAGGGTTTTAGTAACTTGATTTAAGTAGTTTTTGAGGCCCTTATATTCAAAACTCTCATCCAATTCAGAAACCAGTGAATTTACTCTACTGCTTAGCATTTGGGGTCACAGACTATCTCCATCCTAAATATAGTTTTGCATACATGATTTATTTTCTCATTAAAAATTTAATATGTCTTTAAAAAGGAATTAAAAGTCATGCTAGTGTTTTTGATATCAGATGTATATAGTTTGCTAAATATTTCCTCTGCTGCAGAAACAAAAAAAACCTTTGATTTTTCAGCAATTTATTTTGCTGTTCACATTTGGCAGACAAATAGAGTAGGCTTCTAACATGGGTGTTACTCTTAAGTTATTTTAAAAAATAAATCCCCATTTTTTATTTTCCTACTTGCATAGATCAATGGACTGCTAGGTTTCTGGGTAATGAAGATACTCATCTAAAAGGTCCAACCCTAATTAACAGAAATTAGCGCTCACCAGCAGCAGAAGCAGATTAGTCAATCCCAAACCTAAAAACAATACTCAGGAAGACAGTGTGTATGGTTTTAAGACCTCTTTCTCATAATTAAAGTAGATCAATTCATGTGCCTTTTCATGGCTACTCCCTGCTGGCCTCGTCTCTTTATCAATGTGACCTGCCTTTATTAATCCCTGAATTTAGATATTATGTATCCAGCGTGCAATAGCCACGATCAGTAATACCATGATTACCATCAACAGCTAAGAGGTCTGAGCATTACCCACATCTCATGTGCTAGCACAGCTAATCCATCATTTAGGGCCAGCTGTGTTGACCATGTGACACAGCCTTTTCTTCTTGCTGATCCTTTGGCAGACTTCTTGCTACTGTGGAGTTTCTTCTAGCAGTATGAAGCTGTACCATTTTGACCTTTTCTCTTTCCTCTATTTAACAGAAAACAATGGGAAAAAACAATTTGAAGACATACTGTTGCAAATGTATTTCCTCCAATGAGAAGTAATGTGTTTGAGCCAGACCTTCTGAGAAAGCTTTCAGAACAACACAGTCCAGTCTCTACATGCAACAAAATCAGCAGACTGAAAAGTGAAATCATCAACCAGTCAGTATTTTCTGACCAGCTAATCTACAAAAATACAAATTAAAATAATGTCTCTCAGAAGACAAAGACAATACTGACACACACACAGACAACACTGCTGCCCTATTAGCTCAAATTCTTTTCTTCGCTTTTATAGACAGCTATTGCTTTTCTCCTTCTTAAAGGAAGAAAGGGATCAACTGAATTCTCATCAAACTAATTCCACAGCACCTTCCAACAAGATGTACTTAATCATTGTCTGAAAACCCAGCACGGCTCCTTGTCTGGCCTATTTGATCTGCAGAAATTGTTTTAGATCTTTTAGTTCTGTCTATGACTACACTTCTGCTTACCATCAAAGGCAATCTAACACCTAAGCTGCTAATCACTGGCTAAGATTTGCAAATAATAGGCATATGGGAGTACATGTATGTCTGCTTGACCCAGTTATGAACTACTGCTCATATGAATTATCCTCAGCACTAGATAATCTGTTCTGTCTCCTTTAGTTTGCAGTGCAGCTGTTTCACCTCTAAATCAATGTTTTTTGAAGGAGCTGATGTGGCTTCACTCTTGCCAGCAGTTTGAGACAGATGTTCTCTCAACTTTAATTTTCCTTGTAAATCTTCCTTCTCCTATTGCCACTTGGCCAGGTTGGAGGTCAACACCTGTTTTACAAAGAGAATAAACAATCACAATATCATCCTAAAAATATTTCTGCTTGATCATATGAGATGCTTCTGCAGTTCAGCATTCAAGAAGAATGAAACAGTATATATTACCTGTAAAGACATTGCATAGCTGTTGGTTGAATTCTCTAGTACAGGCAAAGATCAAATCTGGCAGAAAAAATAACCTATTACCACTGAAAACAAGCAATTACTTTAAGGCTGAATAATTCAATTTTGACTGAATATGTTGCTGTTTTAACCACAACAAACAAAAATTATCATACAAAACTGTAACAGCAGTTACTATTGAAACATGTTTACCTAGAGCCTCTATGGAATTCAGCAATTATTTCTACACAGAATATGAAGAAATACCATCCTATCTCAGACATCAGTGTGAATTAAGGGTTATTAAATGTCAAATCTGTTATACTGGTGACCATTTTAAGCTCACTTGAATTGCTGTGTGGACAAGTGCTATAAAGCATACACCCCTCTCTTGGCTTTCGTTCTGATATTTGTAGGGCTCGTAGAGGTTAAAGCAAAGTGGACCAGCTGCACTAAACATAACCTGGTCGGCTGGTCATTACCTATGTGTTATTTCATCCCTTTCAATATATGCACCATAGTCAGAGAACTGCACATTCCATAACCTTGACTCTTGGGCTGAAGTACTTAAGTGGTAAAAGACAAGCTGGAGCAGGACAGGATAACAGATGTTAGTTGTTTATTCCACTGGGTAGGTCTTACCACCCTATAATGCAGCCAAAATGCTTCTCACTTAGCAACATAAATGCTAAGTCCAATTAGCAGACGAGCCTTGTTAGGGATTTAGTTCAAATAAATATCATGCAAACAAACTCTCAGTCTTGTTGCACTTGACTGACAACCAACAAGATTTATTCAACCTTTGTACCAATGTATTTCACATTACTCCTTACAGAAGTAATGTTTTAAATAATTGCTTAAATTTAAATAATACTGAATGTTGTTCTGCAAAAAGAAGAATGGAAATAATCTCCACTCTAGTGCTTAACTTTCACAAAACTGTAGTCAGCCAAAAGCCAACAATGGCTTAACAGCTCTCTGCTCCTTAAAGGGTTATTAATATGCTATCTTATTATTCCAAGTAAGACTGTAATACAGTAGCTTAACATAAGAAATAATCGTAAAAAATTTTACTGAAATACTCAAAGCACAACCCTCCCCTTACTTTGTGAAAAATCCTGACCAGAAACAAGAGAAGATACATGATGGCTTGAAGTAAGTAAGTGTGCCTGATTATATGCTGGTGCCAAATGAAATACCCAACCAAAAATCAAACAAACAAACAAACACATCACCCCCCCCCAAACCCAACAAAACACAAAAAAGCCCACCCCCAAAAGCAAAACAAAACCAAAACCAAACCAAACCTAAACAAAACAACAACAACAACAAAAAAAAAACAAAACAAAAAAAAACAACAAAAAGGTGAAAGTAGAGTATTCTATTTTCAAGCAGTTTATTATTTAACTTGCAAACTAGATTTTATACAGCTTGATGTCATTAGAAAAAGAAAAATCATATATATGTGTTCATAAAAACATATTTCCATGACAATAATCTGAAGATCACATATATACAGATAAAAGAGAGTCACATTTATTCCCATTATGAATGAGAAAAGAATGCTTGTATATTTTGCATTAGCCTAAAAAAATATCATTGGTACAAGGAAAATTCATTTGGTATTTAAAGTTAAAACTGTAACCATATTTATTTCCTATTCATCAATTGCACCTATTAAAGTCAGTAGGCATTTTACATTTGTATCTGAGGTAAGTACTGTTCTTAGTAATGGAGTTGATCTTTCCATTCCCTTCTGTGTCTGCTGTCAATGTTAAACAAGAGAGAGATAATGTATTTTCTTATTGACTATTCCTTAATCTGATATATTTTTCTCATAATTACAACATTTTCAGAGTAAAAGATAAAATGAGGACCATTTCAATAAGAAAAACCAGTAGCAGTACAGAAGGACATAGTATAGGAAAATATTGGATTATGTTAATTTGTCCAGTATAACCAGTATTTCTACATGCAGAATTTCATGATTCAGTGTCTCTATAATAAATTATTCATAAAAAGAAAAGAAAAAATCATAGCTAGATCAATATCTCTGTTCAAAATCAGAAATGCCCCCTTATCTGTCCAAGATAGCGTGTGACTCTTAGAAGTTTCTTAAGCTACTGCTGCTGACAATATGCATCAGTTCTGAAACATCATGAACTGCACTGACTGCATTCTCAAAAAATTATAGCAACTATATTCAAAAAGGTCTTCATGGGACAGGTACTAAAGGTGATGATTACAGAAACTACTTAAGGAGGAGGTTGAGAAAAAGATTTTAAAGTAAGAATCTACATAAATTCAGAAACAGCATAAGAACTACAGGGATGAAGTGGAAGTAGCATATCATGTACCAGAGCCCCAGTTTACAAAAGCAGACAGGCACACAATTACAATCAGACATTTGACAGAAGTTTTCTCTTAATACTTCTGTAGATATCGTAAATGTACGACTGGGCTGATAATTCTACTGCATTACTCTTCTATTTTTAATCTATTGAACAGTTACGAGAAAATCCTATGTAAATCCATGTGGGATGTAAAAAGCAATCCCACTTCCCTATTAGGGTATTTATGCCCAAAAGATATTCCTTCCATTTGCTTAAGAAACAAGTTCATTACCCTTGTGTTTTTCACCACTCCCCATATTTTAGGTCAAGTTTTTAATTATTTTTTCTTTCTTAAGCACAACAAAAGTTTTGTGCGGGTGCTATCATGCCCACAAATCCTTAATTACAGAGTAAAAAGAATTTACTCCAGGGGAAGAGGTCGCCAAGATGAAAGGTAGAAGAATCTTAAACATCAGCTAGACCAGATGTTGGTAAAGGTAGGCTACTGCTGTTCCTCCATGATGTAGCAACTTTTGTCTGTTGCACCTCCTCCAGAGTGTTTTTGGCTTAACAGATGTTTATAGGTTCAATATTTTAACATCCATCTTTCATAATCTCCTTGCTCCTGGTATAGCCACAACACCCGGTTCTGCTGTTCACAAAGGAGTAAGTGATGAAACCTCAGTTTCTATGTAGTCGGTATAAAACTTCCAGTGACTCAGCAAGGCTTTTCACCATAAACCCTCTGCTCAGAAAGACAGCTGTGTGGAAGGCCCATTGGGTTAATGCAGGAAGTTTTTGGAATGGCCTATTGCTCCTTGGCATCACAATCACTCCCTAAGGGGTTTTGAGCTCATTTTACAGAAGTCACTCTTCTACTGCACTGGCATGTATGAATGTAGCATTTCCTTTGGAAGCAGCTGACACTCTACTGCTGCTGAAGCCACATATTCCCTCACATTTATATTTACAAAATACATTATATAGAAATTATATAACAGGATGTAAATCAGGCATTCTTGACACACTTTTTAAGCAGTGACATAGTCTTATTTTACTACTTATTTTGTAAACTAAAGCTAGTATACTCTGATGTGAAAAATTCCCATTTTCTCTGAAGCTTTCCACCCTAAAATCCTGGCAGATGAAAACACTGCTATGTCTGTAAGAAAACTGAAGTTAATGCTCTAATATTTCTTTTCTCTAAGATAACTTGCTAAGGTACGTAATAGAATATATTTGATGTATGCATAGCTCCTATACAGAGTTCTATTTTAGAATTTAACACTGCTTCTGTAAATGTTTTACATAGAACACTATTTTCTCACAATTTCAGCTTGATAATGAAAAACATACAAAATAAGCAGTACTTGTTTCATATACAAAACACAAAAGAACTTTTCAAAGCATGCTTGCAGGCAGAGAGCTAGGTATTTATGATTTTACCCTCTCTCTCAAATACTATTGATACATAATGATAAACCTATTTACAATATCCAAGACAAATTTATTGTGTCAATCCCACTAACCTTTACCCATTTGCATTCTCTTGAATCAAAACCTTCCTCTGTCTGATGGGTCATAGGAAAAAAAAATAGCTAAAATTAATAAAGATGGTATGTAGATATCTGAAAAGACATAAACCAGACTAAAAAGCTATGGTGAATACTTGAGGTGATCATATACAGAAAAGGCAAATAACTTCAAATCCTCGATCAAAGTTCTTTTCATCCAAGTGCTGTAAGTGGTTGATTACTTAGTATTCTAGACATGAAGGCAAAATATCGAACAGAAGTCTTTGGTGACTTAATATCCCACCTCTAAATTGAAACAAAGACCCCTCAAAAGCAAGAGATACTTCTAAAATGTAGAACTTATTTGTCATTTGTCATTCTGAAATTTTAGTAAAATCTACTGAATCATTCAGTTGCATTTTTTTTCAGGCAAATACAGTTATCAGGAGCTGACTATTCCACAAAATGTCAAATAAATGAAGGTAATATAGAGGACTTTTTGCCAGTGCTTTAGCTAGTTGTTAAACTTCAGTAGCCTTTAGAGACCATTAAGTACCCTTTGGCTAATTGGCCAATGGTAGATTAATCCTCTTTTTATTCCAGCAGCACTGTTATAACACCCTTTGCACTCTCTCAGTGTAGTATCTGAATGACAAAATAATATTGTGCATGAATAATAAGCAGAAAAGTTAAAATAACATTCCATGTTTCACATGCCATACCTATGTGTCAGAGAAAAGAACCCTCTTTTGAAGCCACTGACATTCAACTTTTTTAAGCAATCTTGTGTTGACACCTTACTGAAGTGAATCTTCCTAATTACTGCTAATTGCCTATCAAGGAAAAAAAAATCTTTCCTTGAAGTGCAGTTGTCTAGTATAGATGAACACAGCTCCAAAGTGCATAGTAAAGACAGGCATGACACTTGAGGTGTGCTACATTATTATGAGGTCATAAATACGGTTTGCAGTGAACAAAGCAGCTTTTAAGGATGTTTAAGGTACAGAAAATGTCAATCTCTCATGAAGTGTTTAAATTAGTTCCCCAAAGAGAAATACAGACATTAACCAGTAGAGAAGAGGTACATTTCTCATCTCAGGTATTTTACTAAAGAAAAACACTTGTCCTATTGATATCGGTAACACAAGTGCAGTTCATCTGCTTTATAACAGCAATATTTACATTGGAATCGCCCTTTCACACATACAAATTACAAATTCAGCTGTTATTGGAAAAACATTTGTAATCACTGGTGACTCCTAGACTCAAAGATTTTGAGTGTCTTCTTAAATGTGTACTAATACTAACCAATCATCATTTATAAAGGGCAATTTGCTGTATAACACTTCATAAACAAGGGCTTTACCTGAAATTTGAATTCAGGAATTTACAATTAATCTACAGCTAAATTTATTCTACAACTTACAAAAGCCTAGCATAGCAACATCTGTCTACAGCAACTTGTTAAATAGTACAAAAAGAAAATCAGTGGAATCAGTCCAGACTGGTCCTTTTTGAATTTTGTTTTTTCTCTTTTTGTAAATACTAATAATATCGCATAGATCAAGAGCAGAAAACATAACTACATTTTAGAGAAACTTAAAACACTCATATAGAAATGAATTGGAGTAATATATTCTGGGCCCAATTCTCCAAGAAATTAACTGCTTCTATAACGGGAGACAAGCCTGAGTACAGAACTGTGCATTGTGCAACCAATGGTTTCTCAAATAAGTTATAGAAAATAAGAAAAAAACTTAGTAATAACATAAATCACAATTTTTAAGATGATAAAAATGCTTCTGATATATGTCATCTGTATAATGATTACACCAATTGAAAGATAAAGTTTTGTCCTGCAGAAATTCCATTTTAGCCTTCATTTTCTATCACTTTCATTTCATGTCTCTGTACAAGTAAACACTGCTGTATCCCATCTCTAATTTCTGTACATATTAAGAGCACTACCCTGCTTTCATACTAAAGCAGATGCTGCACTCCATCTGTCCTTGCAAATTTCAAAGGAATATAAGGACTATTAACTATTTATTTAACAGTACTTATGCAAGTAGTTTCATAATGATCAATTATATGATCACAACTATATGATTTAATTTTTATTGTGATTGATTTTCCAATATATCAAAAACAGACAGACATGCAAGACATCATCTTCAAGGCCTTAATATTGCCACAGAAAAATTACAGAACTTGAAGAAATCCATATTAATTAAAAATAAAAATATTAATATTCAGTATTTCAGTATATACTATATTTGAACTTAGTTGAAGTATTAATATCTGTCAGACACAACACAGTACTTCAAAATGTTTCACTACAGATAAATTAAAAATGAAAATATAACTGGAGACATTTCATGACACTTTGTCCTATTTGAAAATATCTGAGTATTATGGCAAGTCAGTTGTGAAGGTGTGGCATAATCAAAAGCAATGTTTTCATGTTTCCACCACTGCTATTTAAATAATTACTAATAAATATTAGTATTCCAACACCTAGGACGCCTGTGCACATTAAGTATTGCTATATACAAGGAAAGACTTCCAGCTGATGCATAAAATTTGCCCCAAGATTTCCATGGCTTTATACTTACTAGGTAATTTTCAATATAAGACATGGTATCCATGCAATCTTTTGTAGTTAGGACCAGGTTTTACTGCATGATTTTTTTTTTTCCAGGACTACACAGTATTTATTTGATTTCCTCCAAACATGAGGGCTGGGGCAAACTCATAAAGCTTGAAATTTGAATTTTTCATCTAGGGTCAGGGATAGTGCTTGCCATATTCCCCCTGCTTAATCTTAACATATCTAAGCACTGCAAATGAACTGTTTGCATGAGAGCCAGTCAGGGAATTTCACAATCCCTACAACTCATTACAAATTTAACAGCAGCAATACTAAGTATTCATATGTTTCAGATAACACATACAAATATGCTGCACTAAAACTCATTGGGGGAAAAAATTAATAATGCTTCCATCTGTTTTCCGTATAACTCACATAAAATAGAGAGAAACCAAAATGAAAATGCTATTTTAAAGACGGTGTTTAAACTTTCTTTTGATTTACCACTTAGTTCCAAAGCACACAGCTTTATATCTTTAGAAACTCAAGTTATTTTTAAGAGAATATATAACTAAAAAAGAAACAACTGAAATAATGGTGAAATATTAATTTAACCCCTCCTCATTTCCATGTGCTTTAGAGAGTGAACCATTTTCTACTGAAATATTTCTGCATCTCTAATGTAAGTGGGCCGGAAATCTGCGCTTGTAGGGAAAGCTGTTCCATCTCCCATATTACTCTTTATGTATTATTTTCTTTGACTCAAATTTCAGATTTTCAACTGTTAAAGACTCTTCCAACCTGCTTTGAGGAAGCGATGTAATTATTTCAAAATAAAAACTACGAAAGCGTACATAGGCTATAGGCATTCTCAGAAATTGCTTGCCATATTCAAGGAACAAAATTGATAAAGATAGCTCTATGCTCAATTTTGTTCAATTATATAAGTATCTCATTCTCAGCCACTTCAGATATTAATAAAAGCAGAAAAATTGTCCTCTGAAGGTCTTCTCATTTGTTTTTATGCAGACAGCTGTGTAAAAGCAAAACATTTTAAATATAAACTGTATTAATAAACTTAGGTACTGGAAAAGTTCTAAGCTGTCGTAGAGAATGAAAAACATAAAAAACAAAGAGTTGTAGGGAAAAATCTGTTAAGTATCTGGAAGGAATTTTCCTAATCACATAAAGATGATATTATACAAGTATTTATTCATTATTTACATTTCTATAAAAGAAATCAAAGATATTGCTAGCCACTTCTGAGAGGTATGAGAAAGCTGATGACAGACATTGCGGGGAGGATGCAAAGACAGGAATATTTTTCCAAATAATGAACTGCATTTAAAAATTACCACTAAAATGTACTTCATATAAATTAAATTGATAATTCATCCCTGAATTCTTGTAAATGAACCCCTACAGTCTTATCTTAAATTTGTAATTTATGTTGTCATAAGAACCCCTGCTAAAATTACAGGCATAATGAACAGTTTAGGGTAAAATACTCTTTATAGTATTATATTATTTATATACTATTTATACCTATTAAATATCTGAAGAGATGATCACAAGAAAAAGCCATGTTTTCAGTCTACATATACTATGCTTTCCCTTTATCACAATTATCATCAATATTATGACCCACTTGAGCAATTCATTTTTTTCACATTCATGAACAGCTCAAGGACAATACTGCAATTCTAAATCCCAGCTTGAATGAGACCTACAGCTGCTGAGTAGTTCCCTCATTCTCTTCTGCTGGTTTTACCAAGATAGAAGCATAGACGAAATCACCCATTTTGTGTACACAGTACCCTAAAGACCACAGGAAGACATTTCAATCCAAAAATAAAGAGAACACTGTGTGCAGTGTTCAGCCACCAAAGAGTAGATGCTCGCACAGTGTCTGCGAATCTTGTGACACATGCCGTGGATATGGCTGGTCACACAGTGTCCAGTGCTGAGAAAGGAACTGAAGGTATTGGCACATTAGGTATCAAGAGTAGAATGTAGTGATGCAAAGTAAACCTGAGCATGATACAAGCCATGGGAACAGCCCATGACTACCTCATTAATTCCCAATTAAACCTTAGGAGAGCAAATCAGACCATGCAAAACATTAGTAAGAAAGCATGAATATTCTTCTACCTCCTCTAGCAGTTACGAAGTCCATGAGATTCAGGCACTTCAGGCAACCCAGCACCTTGTCAAAACTAAAAAATTCTTCCCTTGGATTACAAGGACAGTAAGAGTGTCTGACTTGCCCCTTTGGTAGGGATTCCATGGAATCCTGGGAACTAGCACTCATTCTCTGCAACAATGAGGAGTCTAAGACAGAAAATAATCAGGACAATCCCAAAGAGGAAAAGCTGTATATATATATTTATGTTTTTTTAAAGGAGTCTCAAGCACAGTTCCCCTGTCTCAGAAGTGTTTTAGTTGTAACACTTTCTTCTTGTATTGTTGCAGAAGATGTCTTAGTTCTTGACTCCCATTCCTTTATGCCGAGAAAGTAAAAAACCACCACCCCCTCCAAAAAAAAACCCAAAACAAAACAAGAAAAAACCCCCAAACATCACACAAAAAACCAACCAACCAAAAAATCCCCCAAACAGCCAAAAAAAAAACCCCCAAAAAACCCCAGAAAAAAACCCCAAACAAACAAACAAACAAACAAACAAACAACCTTTAAGAAGGTTTATGCATCATCCTTGGCAAAGTGATAAGGATGGCTTGGACTCTTGGTTATAGATGTTTTGAAGTTTCTTCCTGCAGTGCAAGGGAGTAGTCAGGACAACAGAGCACCAGCATTAACTTTGAACACATCAGCTTAAACAGGGGATTGTGGGAATGAGAAAATTGGAGTAAGATGCAAGCTGTAACAAAAATGCCAATTCCTTTCATGCAATATAATCTAGACAAAAGAAATCTCACTGTGTGACGGGTAAGATAATAGGGTCAAACAGGAAACTGGTGCTTTGCAGACCTATAAAGTGTGGAAATGGTGACGGTGAAGATTCTTCTTCTGAAATCTGGAGGAGTCCAAAAGAACTCTTGTTCTTGAAGAACAAGATGTGGGAGCTGTTATGGTCCTCCTTCCTGACCACCGATAAATCTTAGTAGAAACCAAAGAGTAATGGAATGCATGGTGCAAAAGGAGGACTTGGAGTCCAAGGAGTAAGAGTTTTCAAGGGCTGGCTTCTACATCCATTGTTAGAACTCTTCTGTATTAAGGTATCTTTCCTGTGCTAGCTATCTTTAAAAAAAGACCTTCCATTTGAGAATGAGAACAAAAAAAAAAAAAAATAAAATTAATTGCTAAATAAGAAAGAATACATTAAGATGTCAAGAATACATTGAACATAGCACATGTACCTAACAGTATAAGGAAACTATTCCTGAAATTTTTGGTTTAAATGCAGAGAAGATTCTCCTGGCAGACATCTTCAGTGTCCTCAGAGAGAAAATGTGCATTACATATAAGTGATCCTTCTTGAAAAATTGAATCCATCCTCTTTAAATTATATGGAAGCACAAACTAACCACTAATTTTAAATAGTCTTTAATCCATGGAAAGTTGGGTATTGCACTCCTTCAATCTTTACCATTAATCTGTTATTATTTTTTAGGTTTCATTAGTTACAGACCTTCAATCTTTCCTCCTTGTTGTTATGTTCAAAACTCACTAAAGTTCTTGTTCCTTTCTCCCAGTATGTGTTTTGTGTGTGGTGCCAAACCAAGGTGCAATATTACAGAGTACCTTGACGTTGCTGAGTAGGAAAAGAAATGTCCTCTGTGAAATTCTCTATAAAAAATAATGCCTGACAAGATAGCAATAGTTCTGCTTTGAAGAGCAGAGAGTTCGACAAGCTGGTGGCCCTCATGCCATGAAGTACCATCTTTGTGTTCCTAAGAAACACACACTGGTATTTGTTCAGTCTGTGGATCTTTGCAAAATCAGCACACATATCCACAAGACAAAATAAATCCCACAAACCAAAACAAAACCCCAAGCAAACAAAAAAGTCACAGCCCAATCCAAAAGCCAACCAGCTACTATTCTGACTTTTCCCGCAGCTTACTGAGTTTTACCTTATGGTGGATTTCACATATGGTAATCTTGTAAAGGGAGGGATATAAAAATTAAGGCGTCATATATGCCTGTATTTTTTTCATGATAACAATAACTTCTCCCCTCTAGGTTTACTGCTTCTGTACAAGTGTTGAAAAAACATTTGAAAAGTTAGATATCAAGAACACTTCTGTGGTCATTCACCAGTGCTGTTTCAATTAAATCTTGATTTTATCCTTTTGGATTCAAACTACAGGAATTATTTTTGAAAAATTAAAGAAAACCCTTGCTAGCTTTGGAAAAAAATCCCAAGATAACCTAACTCAGAACTTTCATTCAGCAAAACGTTTCTTCTTACTTTAGCTAATAACTGATTTTTAAATTAAATACAGGATGACTTTAAAAAAGATTTTAATATTTAAAATCAAAGAAATGTTAGCTAATATGTTTTTTTTTCTTCATGGCTAACTTTAAAATAGTTACTATTATAACTGCTTTGGAAAGAAAAAATGCAAATCAAGAACTTCGGCTTTTTGCTTATTTTTTACACCTGACAACAATTTTTTTAAACTAAGCCATCATCTATAAAAATGTCTAGAAAAGTGAAAAATAGAGGAATACTACATGGAAGTTTGGAGTTTTGTTACATACCTTACTTTGCAGTATTTTTTAAATGCCCTGCTTCTGATACTAGCAAAATTATGCAGCCATTCTCAATCATATTCATAAAGAAAAAATTTATATATAATTATCAATATTATGACAGTTTTACCTGTAGATACTGTCACACAACCTTTCCAACCACTATTACTTAATGAGATCTTACTGACAAACATGAATTGCCACATACATCTATGTGCAAAATAAAGTAAGGAAAGTTAAATTTCTCTAGAAATTTTAAGTAGAGTTTCCTGCTTGCAGCTGTACAGGAATCATCCACTTGTTATAAAGAAAAAAAAATACACACTTGCCATGCTTAGATCACTTTCACTGACTTAAAATCTTGTTCTCTCAAGTGACTTAAAAACCTGAGAAAACCAGCAGTATGACTACACTGTACAGGCTGTTCCTAGTGATAACCATACTTTCTTTACACCTAATACAAAACACAGACATTGTTTTAACAAACAACACTTGGCTGACCGAGAAGATAGGATGAAGGAATAAGAGAGTCACGTCCAATTCCTCATGGATTCTCTGCTCGAATCCTGGATTTTGCTCAGTTTACCTTACGAACATGATCCGTGTGACATTTCACAAATTCCTGGATAAATGTTGCCACTCTGCCAGCAGAGAGGCTGGCTGTGTCATGCACAGATCAATAATAGCACTGTGTTTCATCAGCCTCAAAATCAAAAGTGCTTCATCTGGCAAAAGCCATGGCCCTTGAGGATCTGACATATAAAATGAATACGGTACACACAATGCACACGATGTCTACTACAAAAGCTGCTAGTGTAAAGACAGTTGAGTATATATAAATAGGAAAATACGTATTTGTATATACAGAGAAGTTTTTAACTCCTATTTATGAAGAGTGTCACAAATAACACAAAGCAGCAGCTGAATGACAGAAATTAAACTTTTATGATTGCCTGACAGAAATATAAAAACACATGAAAATCCAATATTCACAGTCTTTGGAGAAATTCTGAAGAAAATAAAAGGACATTTTGTGTAGCACAATTTTGAACTGTACACAGTAGTATCTATGACAGCGGGCTGGAATAAAATACATGCTAAGCTATATATAATGCCTTCAGATCAAAATTTTGTCCATTGAAAATATGCTTTCATCTTCTTCAGAGTAACTACTCAAAATAGCAGTCTTGAGAATGTCAATCATCATATACTACCTGTAGTTTCAGTCCTCAATATAGGCTTCCTAAAGTAACAACAGAAATTTACGACTCCTACCACTTACAATTCCTTGTATCTAACTTCATCTTATGGTGACAGAGATTGTAAAATTTTCAAATAAATGCAGCATCTGTAGATTTTTAGTTGAAATTACTTTTTATTATAATGCCTCTCCCTCATTTCTGTAATAGGAAATTTAGTAGGGTTTTTTCTGCCAAAGTTTGTATTGCAAACAATACTTTGGAAAGTAAGTATTTTTAGGTTTTGAAGCCATACCTTTAACAAAATATCTCAGCTGGATTACTTTATCAAGACTTTAACTCAAAAAAAAAAAAAAAAAGAAAGAAAGAAAAAAAAAAGAAAGAATTAAACTTTCTCTATGCTCCCAATTAAAACAAAAAGCTTTTTCCTTAAAAAATGTCATGACTACCTCACTAAAAACATATTTTCTTATGCCTAATCCTCCCGGTAAAATGTGAAGTAAATATTTTTTAAAAATCATAATTTTTCTTTTCTTCTCTACATTTTACTTTACCAGCTTACATACCACCTAAATTAAAGTAGCTTTAATCTTCTCTCAGATCTGCAATCAGCAACATTTAAAGGGTTTTACAGGACTAACTTAATCCTAAATTCTGTGTACTTAACACACAAAAGCCGTTTTTCCTTCTCTGCATATCTTCCGCTTAAGACTAATGATCTTTAAATGCTCCTGTTGCACACCGTGGAACTGGCACTTCCTTTGGGTTACTTCCTTCGTTTCAATAGCCATCTTCCCTGTGCTGTGGCTTTATATATGTACAGCTTCAGTGGTAATGGCTTCTTCCTCTACCTCAGAATTTCTCTTCCTTAAAACCTGATGCTTGAACGCTCCTGCTTAGCTTCAGGTAGATCCTTAAAAACAAGGGGTTTGACTTATCTTAAATTTATCATCCATGTTTGCATCTCTTTTCTGCAGCACTAAAATAATTTTAGCACTAATTTAGAAAATACTGTTGCCCAGCTGAGCTCTATGATGTAAATGCACTTCTATCATTACCTCACATGAGCAAACAGTGTTTCTGAAGTTGAGAATTTACTTTCCTGTTAAAACTTCACAGTAATTAAGTTCATGCCATCAAACAAATACTCTCTTTCTGTTACTTTCCATGCACTCTACAGACCCAACAATTTTTTTATTCCTTTCACAAAGAATCTGCCCACAGCTAACCACAAGCAGCAGTTTTCTCTATAATTCTTCCTTTTTAGATTAGTCGGCCAATATCACTGCAGTTGTCTGACTCCAACGGACAATACTGAATTACAGTCAGATAAAAATTACAGATCTCATATCTGGTGTGTTTCTCTCTTTGCTATTTTTTCAATCTTCCTTTACTAGACTGAGGACTCTACAAAATTTTCTTTTTCTTAGATATTTAAACTTCAGTTACCTGTTAATCTGCTCTCTGAAAACCTCAAATTGTTCTCTGGAACACTGTATTTTCAAATACTCCTCTTATGTCTTCAAATGTTTCTTAAATTAATTTAATTTCCTTCTTGGATTCTGTGTATTGGAACTACACACATCAGTCAGTCCAACACTAGTCAAATTATGCTAGTAAAAGAAAATATTCTTTCTGCTCCTCTTGTACAGACTCCCATTTATCCAGATGAGGACTGTATTTTTTCAAATGGCAGTGGAGTTCACGCTCAGCATTACCTCCTAGGACTCTCATTTTTCTTCAGAGTCCCTGGTTCCCTGGAGACCACCATTCAGCCTCATTCAATGTGAGACTCGAGCAATGTATTGATGTTCACTATCATGTAATGATTTGCTCATTAAAAACACTGTGAGATCATAACAATCCATACTCTTCAATCAGACTCTGGTGGGTGATTGAAAGCTTAAGAGTAGTTGTCAATGACTGAAGATATCCTATTGCACTGGCTTGGATTTTTTACATTGCCACTAATTTTTAAAAAATGATTGGAAGATTTTACTTCTAAAACAAAAAGCAAGAAGATGGTCATTTATTTCACAGTATATCCAGATAAAATAGATATGTAAGGTGCAAACCATTATCCTGCTAAAAAAATAATGTTATCATTCATGCGAGGGATCAACTGAAAAATTAGTTTCATGGTACGTGAGATTCTGAGTTAGTGAAAATGATCAAGTGCCACTTATATGCACAAATTTAACCTTAAAGCATGAATTAAGATACTGTGTCTCCATTGTGTTCCATGTAGCAATGCTTAGCTCCAATCCAAATACTACGTAAAATCAAGTACGCTGAAGACAATTTTTGAAATTTTGTTTAATATTTACATTTCAATAAGCAATGACTGTTGTGCAGGGGTTCACAACAAAAATGAGTGAATGTGCTTACAAAACTTCCAATACTTTCAAGTCACAGAGTTATTTTTGTAATCCTATACTCATCCAACTCCTCAAATAAAGAACTGTGTTTCACCAATTCCCCTAGTCCATGGATGTACCTTGTTAACCATGCTAAGCACTCTCCTCCACCAATCTTATGTTCTGTATTTTCATACTGAGAACAAATTGTTTAAAAGATTAGGACAGAAGCAAAAGAAAGAAGTAATGTAGAAGAGTCCATGGGTGAGTGCAGAAGAATCAACTCACTTAATGTTCACAATACATAATTATTTCCCCAATTTCGTAAGAGTCTTGAAAATTTTTCCGAAGAACATGATTGGGAAAAATTTTATCTAGTCTGGGAAAGAGAAAAAAGAGTGACTGTTAGGTAAAAAAATCCATCACAAGAACCAGAGAAGAAAACTGGAATTTCCAAGGGAGGATGTATGGCTGATGGAAACGCAAAGCAGCTATTTCTTGCACATTGTTTCACAGTCTATCAGAAAACTAAATCAGAGAATATTAAGAAAAATTTGCAGCTACATCCCCTGTTGTTGCTCCTTTCCCTAAAGTGGAGAACAAAAAGGAAACCCTCACCATATAGAGAGATCTGTATGCAAGATTAGAGGCAATAAAACTTAATTTTACCACACCAAGTAGGATGTCCTGAAATTTTCTTGAATTCAATGGAAATTAGCGCATGCACAAAGGATTTAGTAAAATCACTTCCATAGTTAATAGCAGTAGTTATTAATAATGAATAATTCATGGACTAATCTGGTGAACAAACCTAAAAGTACTGGTCCAATTGCAATGCAAACTGGCTGTGATTATCTCTTACAAAATCTAATCTTCCAGATCTGAAATGAAGTCTCTGGGAAACATATGAATAAATATTCCCAAATCAATGACCTTTTTGTGTGAGATTTAATGGTGAATAAATATTCTCTGACAAAACCATATATTATCCACAGAACTCTACATAATAGAGAAGGTTCAAGAATCCAGTGTAGATTTATGCTTAACTTTAATTAATGAGCAGATCACAGTGAATTAAATAAAAACACTCCTGTGAACACAAAAGGAAATCCTATTATGATTGTAAATGTTGAGCTTTTCCAGGTCTCAATTTGTAACTTATTTGGGAACTTTTTTGGAGGAAAAAAATTGCAAATTGAGTTCTGTTTTCGTCCATGGTATTTTTCCAATAGTAAGATAAGACCCCAGGCAAAGGAAAGTTTGATCAAATCACAGAGAAGGTGAATTAAAAAAGCTCATATCACATGAAATTAAAAACATAAAAATTACAGGATATTGTCTGGATTTTATTTGAATACATATACAAGTATGTCATACCATCTAAATGTCTGTTCCATTACTATATTAAGCTACTAGATATATTTATATCAACTATCCTTATAGACATGTGTACAACCTCTATTTGTAACATTACAATAGCATGCTAATTCTTTTGATACAGGTTCTTTCTTCTAATATAGAAGAATGCTTTTTAGTATTTCTATAAGATACAGCAATATAAATTGTACTGATTGTAAGTATATTCTCTGAACTTCATGTAGTTTTAACAATTTTTATTCAGAGTATATTTTTCTAGGATTTACCTATCTCTAAGTTATTTCATTTTGACAGGAGCATAAATCCAGTCGTCCTAGGTCATGCTAACTTTTTAATTTACGAATGAGACTCATTTCCTACATTCAATGTACTTTAAATGCTGTTCATCAATAATGTAATAGGTGTATTGTAATTTTTCTTCAAATATCAATATAAATTGTAAAAAGTATTTAGCTTTATTTTTGTTCCATAATGACAGCAGTTACGTGAAAAATATTTTTTACATATAGATCTGTGAACGAAACTGACTTCAAGATGCTGTAGGTATTTGATGCAGCAAAGTATCAAAATAATTAAAAAAAATTGGTGTAGATGCATTTTAAAAGTTAATTTCATGTTTACACTTGACTATTCCTTATTTTACTTCCAAATTAACTTAAGGAGCCATATGGAGTCAGTGGTCAGAGGCAGTACTACAGATTTCCTCATTTAGTAACCATACTATTTGAGCAAACGTATTTGACTAGCTGACTTCTTCATTCCAGGTAGTATTTTGGAGTAGAACTTGAAAAAGGTGAATTCTAGCCTCAGAGGTCATAGAGAATTTTCTGGCTCTGTTTCCAGCCTCTGTAAGTGTGACTGCATACCCTGATTTTAGAATTACTAGGTTCAGCCAAGCTTTAAAAAAACTACAACAAACCAGAACCTATTCTTCTCAATATTATCAATTCAAAGTCTTCAAAAATTACAAGTAGGGCCCAGAAATTAAAACTGAATTTCAAAAAATTGAGATTTGAAGTACATTACAATTTTTCCTGCCTACAGATGTTTCTGCTCCGGTCTGGAACACTATGAGTTTTTCTCTCAAGAACACATAGACTGAGAGTGTGTTTTGAGCTTTTAACTATAGACTATGCCTACAAATAGATAATTTGAAGACACATAAAACAAGGGTAGAAGCAGTGTGATGTCAGAAGTAAAAATAAGAATTTCACAACTGAATTTTGAGAAAACATCAGTTTCATGCTGACATATAGTTTAGTTCAATTATTAGGTAAACCTCCACTGTCTTAGATTTCATTGGCAAACTCTGGAAAGGTCAGCAGTATATCCTGGTATATCCTGGTTTATCATAGCTTTATCCCTTCTGGTTTACCTTTCAACTTTGTTGCATTTTAAGAAAAAGTAGAATAGAAAATTTGCTGGTTTGATTTTTAAGTATTTTTTAGAAACCTTGTTTACTTCTTTTGGAGTATTGGATGCAAAGATTACAGTTCCCATAAATTAACCTAAACTACTCTTATTAAAAGTAGACAAGATCACCTATATGCCTCTTAAGAAGGGAAAAGAAATCATGATTCTCCTAATGTTTTTGCGAAGAGACTTTTCCTAAACAGCTTCACAGAGTTCTTTGGTGGTTCCATTACAATCTGTGCCAAAGTGGACAGCTGTAGAAATGATTTTGAATCAAGTTTACCAAAAGTGTTAATTATGATGTATGCATAGTTCTTATTTTTAAGATACAAGTAAGAGGCTCCAGACTTGACTTTGTCCTGTAAGAATGGAGAGAGTGATTGTTTAACAGAGCAGAAGCAATTTGAATTCTTATCAGATTATTTTTTATACATTAAAATATGTGTTTATTATCAGCATATCTTCCTCTACTTTACTACTTACACACAGCTTTCCTGTGATATCACCTAAGAAACGCTGAAGAACTGTAGATACAAAAGTATGGTAGATCTGACAGTGTATCTCTGAACAGCCTAGACATGAATAAGAGAAGCACTAGTGACTTAAACTGCTTATGATTTTAATTTCTTATTCAATATATTGTCTGGATTTTTGCCACAAGAATGACATTGCATAAAACTAATTACGATTACTGTGTGGTATACAATAAATACACTTTTCTTATAAGCACTCAGTGATGGAAATGAGTATAGGGGAAGACTAAACCTTAGAAAAAGGAGCCTGAATTTTCCCAACAATTTCTTTTAAATGTTTTTCTTAGAAACTGAGAAAATAATAAATACCATTGCCTCCACATTAAGTATCTGCTCCAACTGTGATTCTATACACCAATAACCAAAAGTAACTACTGTACAGATGGTCTTGACTCAGTGTTAATGTGACTTCTTAGAGAATGCAAGTGTCGATTCTCATGTGCAGTCACTTCAGAGTCATTTTTTTAAATATACAAGGAATTGCTTTTGCAGAAATGAGACAAAGCCAGATATCGACATTACTGCAAAGCATTTATAAGGCCAAGCAAAACCAGAACTTATATCCAGAATTCTGAATTGTTAAGAGCAGACAAATATACTCCTACATAGATGCTTGTTTGGATTTTCAAGAAAAATACACACAACCATGCATGTACATATTCTGGAAATCAACAGATGCTCAACAGTCCTTAGGTTGCATGAACTGTAAAATCTGTCTCAAAATGAACATCTGGAATATTTAAATCTAGAGTCATTTTTCTAGTGTCTCTGGGGACTATTACAAAGGACTGACTGCACAAACATCTGTCCTTGTCTGCTAAAGAATTTATTTTCTCAGACAAATCCAGGCAAAATGGCACCTTGTCCAAGCCACGATGTTAATGTTTACAGTTGCTAGACTGCTAAACTTACCTTGGCCTAGGACCAAAAGTTCACTATTAATGTAAGTTTACTCGGAACTTTATGGTGACGGAAGTTAACCATAGGTGCTTATTTTTTGATATTAGTAGTGTTGCCACTCTTGAAGTATTTAAGATTTTTTCCAAATCCAGAGATTGTGTCAAACTTTTATTTTTCCATGGTTTAATTGCTATTCTTTCACCTTCTACCTCTCAAGAAAATTCTAAAATCTGAAGTAACAAAAGTATTAACAAAAACTTTAACAAACATTAATTCCCTTGGATTATTTTAAAACTTCACTTCTATATAGTATTTCTTACAAAAAAAAAACCAACCCAAAAAAAGACCCCAAACAACCCAGACAAGTCCCCTATGCAACTGTGTGCTTTAGAATCATTATATCTGTCTGAATCAGGGTTCTCTCTCTAAAACATGAGTGTACCCTGAAGTGACTGTGTAGGTTCTTTACCTCCTTAATTTTCACTTGGCAAGTAGCCCAAGCCTCTGCTTTAAATTTCCCACTTGGTAGCACTAGTGTGGCACCTGAAGAGTAATTAGTTGTAAGAAAGGGGATTTCAATTGTTTGCTAAGAAGGAAAAAAAATGTGCATACCTAATAGAGATTTTTTCCTTGAGTACCTGAAACACCCTTTATTTATTTTTGCTTAGAATGCACTACCCTTTAAATAGAGCAGTAACCATTTTTGTTAAAACCTTCCAGATAAACTAAGTGATAGAAAACCAGTTTGGTTTTAAGGCGATGCTATTTTTATTTTAGTCAGTTTTTTTCCATTACAGCCGCTTTTATCATTACATAAATTTTGTTCCCTCCATTTTTTTTTTTTTAACCAGTTCCCTGATAACAGCATTTTCTATTTTACTTCTCATATTGCTCTTCTATGGACACCTAAGGAGTGTCTTCTAGGAAGTCAAATCATGAAGATGTGTGAGAAATCAGAACATTTTAGCTAAATTACATATATAGTTCGCTGTGAAATTTATATTATGAAACTTTATATTATGATACTTTTGCAAGACAGGCAGATCTTAATTGGTTCCAATGACCTTGGAAATTCTTTTTAAACAATTCATTAAACAGACATAGTTACGCAAAATGAGTAACAGAAAGGAAGTTTCCCTCCTCTAGAAATCAGCCGTTCCCTAGTCCTAAGCAAGTGAAAAGTGCTGCTCCTGATACTGCTTCTGCCTTCTGTGCAAAGACAAAAACACAGAGAAATTTGAGGGGGAGGGGATTTGATTTCTTTTTTAATGTCTGCCTCCTTCCAGCAAGTCCATATGTTGCAGAACTATAATTCTGGAAGCAGGATGTGTGTGTGACCAACAGGAGACAATTACTGCATAAGTGTTTGTTGATTCAGCTCTGTAAAGGGCAGGCCAATCACTACAGTATGAATAGAAAAGAATTCCAGCTGAGGAGCTGCATATAGATTAACACAAAATACATATATACATGAGAATGGGGAAAACCAGAAAGGAGTAAAAGCATGGAAAAGGATTAAGTAGGAATGAAGACTGAAGCAGCAAAGAAAGTTTGTGTCCTTGGGCTGCTAACTAAATACTTTACTAGTCTCTATTTCCATAAATTTTTTTGTCTTTTCACTTCAACAGAGAAGGATGGGATTAAATAGATATGGAATTGGTCTGAGTCCCCTTTGGAAGAAAACTCTAGTTGTCTTGGGGTATTCCTCTTCACAGAAGGACGGGTACTAGTTCTGGACTGATCAGATTCTCTGGAAGGTTTGCAGATCACAGGCTAAAAGTGAAACTTATCTCACTCATTTGAATAAATGTAAAATATCAGCATGAGGACCACTTTATTTTCAAAAGGATAAATGAATTGCATTGGTACACTAGCCTCAATATCATTTGTACATAATTACTGGCCCACACAAAGCATGGTAATATATAATATTTCATAATTTTGACCATAATAAATTAAAGCACAAAAATCAATATTATCAAAATTTCACAGAATTGCAGTAGAGTTAAGGTAAACATTGCAAGACACTATAATGAAAAGTACTTGACCTCTATAGTCAGTTTATTAACTTGAAGTCTCTGATCAGCCAAATGTAGCTGACTTGTTAATTTCTCATTCCTTTCTTTAACATTCTTAATGGAAGCCACTCCTGTCTTATTTTTACTCTGTAAAGCAGCTATCTGCTCTGCAGTGACTTAATTTTTTCCTGTAGCAGAGTAAGAGTAGCCTGGTTTCTGAACAGTGATATTTCTCCCTTTTGCTCTGTTCACTGAACATAAAATGGCATGTTACTACATGGACAAAATCATCATAAATAATATGATTTATGATTTTGTTTTGGCCCTTCAAAACACTCTTGCAATCTCAAAAATATTTCTCAGTAAGTAAACTGGTAAATTAACAGCTGACCTTAAAAACATAGAACATATAAAACAGTCAACCTATAAACACTCCATGTTGTGCTTTTTCTGAAGTACCAACAATGCAAATCAACAAGGACTTCGAAGTTACAGGTGTCTTGAATTTCTAATCAAGATTATCAAAAATAAAAGCTTCAGTGTCTTCTTAACAGGCTGGGGTTTTTTAAGGTCTACACCAAAATGCATTTAATTTGTTTCATTGACTATGTTGGCTGCAAGGTGCAAACATGAATAAAAGGTAATGAAAAACCTCCTTTCAGTCAGTAGATTCACTAGGTGGGACTTAGTGAAAAGTTACTTTAATTGTGTGAAAAGGTGCTGTTTGACAGTCATTTATTATGTAAGAATTTAACCTTAAAATAATAAGTAACATCTAAAACTACACATACAAATCAAACAAACAAATCTTGCATCAGCATATCAGTGGGTTTGTATTGGGTATTAAATTGGGTATTAAATGCTCAGTGTATATTTAAACACATTTGATCAGGAATACCGCAACATTTCTCCAATTTTTTAAGTCCTCAGACTGCAATTTGTATGTCATATCATGCAACATATTTCTGGGAATATTCATATCTAAAATATCTGTTAAGCAAATTCAAAAGAGCAACACATTCTCTACTAATTGCACTGAACAAACTACTGACATGGTAGGACAACTTAGCCATGAATTCTAGATGAGTACAATCAGCACACAATCTGAAAGACCAAGAACTGAGCTCTCAGCAGATGACGAGCAAACAATCCATGCCTGCAGCAAAAATATGGAGATCTCCACTCTAGGCCACAGATCTAATAAATGTATGAGTTGTAAGAGAGTTCCATTAGCATTGCTGCTACTCCACAGAGTGTTAAATATTCCTAGCAGGTGAGGAAAAACTGACCAAGTCCTTGTATCATAGTCTCATCTCCAACCCCTTGCACAGCTCAAGATGTCGGAGATTTCTTAGCCTCCATTCATATGAGAATACCATGACCCAGCAGTAAGGCCCTTAAATCCTCTCGATGGATTCAAGAATTCTGTTAAAATTGGTGTTCCCAACGGTTAATGCTGAACATTTGTGCAATACTTTCTTCCACACTCACAAACCATGTTTTCAAATCCTTTTCCTCCCACAGAGGAGTACTGCTGAGGCATATTTAACTGCTTAGGGCTGTTGGAACACTTCCTGAGTCTGCTTCAGTTGCACCAGTCGGTTACAAATGTCTATCACAATGTATCTATCTTCTCCAATAGGAACAGGGAGTAAACATAATACAGGCCCTACAGAAACTTTAGTGGCTGGGCTATACTATCCATCAAGAGAGGACAGAGTCTCCAGGATTCCCTGCCTTGTATGTCCTCACTCAGGAGTAGCAGGAGATTACCAGAAGTAGCACAATCTTGTCAGATTTTCATATATATCATGTGCACATACTCGTACTATGTATAGTTACCAACAGATAAATGGATAAGAATTTTCCCTTTTTTCAGTTAATTTGACAAAGAAGTATTGATGAAATAACACAATCAAGAATATGTAACAAGACCAGAAAGTTTGCATTAGTTTTAAAATTTTGGAAAATAGAAAAAAATTTTTTTTCAAATTGTCATATTACCGTTCAAAATACTGAATTTCAAACTAATTATCTAAAAGCAGCAAAATGTTCAGTGTTTCCATATTCTGTTTCTTGAACTAAGAAATAATAATATCTGCTTATGTTTAAAATTCCATTAAGTGATTTATTTGGACAAACACAGAAGGGAAAATCGATTAGACACTGTTAGAAAGTCCAACAATGAGTCATCTGTTACATATTGTATGGAGCCTCTAAAGACCTGGGACAGAACCAGCTGGCCCTCTTCTGTGAGAAAACAGCATATAGATGTTAGCAATGAGACAAGCAGTTCAAATCCCAGACAATGAATGTAAATAGGCTACAAAGTGGCTAAAAGCAAGACAGAATCTCCTGGACACAGAGACAGTCAAAAGTATCTTTCTAAGATGGAGCAACTTGTCCAGTGCAAAACTAAAAAACTGAGAAACCTTTATGCTTGATTAGTCAGCACACCATTTGCCTAGAAGGGAGGGAAGAAAGAGGTGTTGCTGTCTCCCTGTTATGGTTTAGGTCAGCCTGTTCTGCACTGTGCGTCTGACTGAGAGAAAGTTTAATGGGAAGTCTGTGGCATTCTTTGTCTGGACTGTGAGTCAGTACCACTACCTTACAGCAACTTTATGTTTTAAAATCATCTTTTACATTCCTGTGCAAATACTTCTATAGATATATTTAGTTTGTGTGCCCAGGTTTTGGTAGTGGGGGAGCTACAGGGCTGGCTTCCATGCAAAGTTCCCAGAAGCTTCTTCCATGTCCAGCAAAGTCAATGCCAGCCAGCTCAAAGACAGACCCACCATTAGCCAAGACTGGGGCAATTAGAAATGACAGCACATCTGTGATAACATAATTAAGAAGGAAAAAGTTATTGTGCAGATGTAACTGTGGTCAGAGAAGAGCAGAGAGAGAACATGTGAGAGGAACAGCTCTGCAGACACCAAGGTCAGTGCAGGAGGGACAAGAGGTGCACCAGCTGCTGGAGCTGAGATTCCCCTGCAGCCCGTACTGCAGCCTGTGCTGCAGCCCATGAAGGATCACGGGGATGCAGAGATCCACCTGAAGCCTATGGAAGAGACCCAGTCCAGAGCAGGTGGATGCCTGAGATGAGGCTGTGACCCCGTGGGAAACCTGGGCTGGAGGAGGCTACTTTCAGGGACCCGCAGACCTGGGGAGAGAGGAGCCCACACCAGAGCAGATTTCCTGGTAGGACTTATGATTCCATGGGGGACTCACACTGGAGCAGCCTGCCCTTGAAGGACTGCAGCCCATGGAAGAGTGACCCACCTTGCTGCAGTTTGTGGAGGACTGCTGCCCATGGGAGGGACTCACACTGAATTATTTCAGGGACAACTGTCTCCTGTGGTTGGGACCCCACCCTGAACAGAGGAAGGACTCATCTCTCCAAGCACTGGGAGAAACAACACGTGATGAACTGACCATAACTCCCATTCCCTGTCTCCATGGGCTGCTGGGGGGGAGGTAGAGCTGGGAAAGAGGAAGGGGTAAGGGAAGCTGTTTTAAAGGTCATCTTTTATTTCTCATTATCCTCCTCTTACTTTTTTAGTAAAAATTTAAATTTATATGTCTAATTCAAGTTTGTTTTGCCCATGGCAGTATTTGATGAGTGATCTCTCTCCATCCCTATCTCAGCCCATGAACGCTTCGTTATATTTTCTCTCCCCTGTCCAGCTGTGGAGGGGAGTGAACAAGATGCTTTGGTGGATGCCTGGCATCTAGCCAGGGTCAATCCATGACAGCAGACTTACTGTTAAGAAAGCATTCTAAAATATAATGAATCCACCCACTGAATATCTGGAATTAGGCTTTCACTTCTATATTGAGAGTCAAATTAATTAAGAGGGGACAGCAGTGCTAATATTAAACTCCAAATCTCCACCCAGGAGAACAAAGCAAGTTCTATTACATACCTTTTATCATATTGCTCATTTTGGACTTCTAAATAGCGCTTTTTTTATTCTTCTTTACTTCTGTCTGACAGTGGATCAATGTTTTGCACTGTCTTCATAAACACTGTTTCCAAACTTTCAGAAGTTGGTATTTCAGAGTCACTAAAGAAGCACATGCAGGAAAACAACAAAAACAAAATAAAGAAAAAAGCCCCACCAAAATTCAAGCTAAATATTGAATGTTCCATAGTCAATGCATAAGTACATAGAAAGAAACTCATGCAAGAAAGAAAACAGTATAAAATGCAAACAGTAAATTGACATAGTCAACACACTTTACAAAACAATAAAGCAAAAATCTATCTCTGAAATGATTTTATCAAGTTCTACTCTGCCAAATGCAATCTCACTCTACAATGCAGAGGCTTGAGACTTCAACTGCTTCTTAAAGGCAACTTTTGTGATAATCTACAGAACTGGATACTTGATTGTACTTGTAGTTTGTGAATGGCTCATTAACTACTAAGACTTTCCTTCATTTTCACATTTTACAATATAACAAGTAAATTTGTAATACTTAATACCATTTTGTTTCAATTGAACTTTATTTGTAGTGTTGACTGAGACACACTAAGAAATCACACTTCATTGAAAGCTCTATTTAGCACCCCTTAGGACTGTTCTTAAATTCTGTAAACCTGTTAATGCTTTCACTGAGATCCGTGCCATGCAGAGAAACTAGACCTGAAACTTTAAATCTTCTCACAATTTTTCCTTAGAATTGCACTCAATGTCCTCCTAACTTCCAGTTTTTCACTGCCTTACCCCATATTATCATTTGCTTTCAGGGAAGTCCACTTTAAAACATGAAGTCTTGGATATATCCTTTTCTATAACATCAGCGACTATCATCATCATTTGTGTGAGCAGATTTGTGAAGGAATCCCTTGACAGAAGGCTAGTTTGATTTGTTACTTTTTAAACCAAGGTATTTAAAACAGCATAACTGAGTTCAAATTAAGTCACACCATCATAAAAATCAGTGGTTTAGAGATGCAGTTTACTTAACCAGAGAAAAGGCCTCAAACTGATGAGGAAAGTTCACACATAAACAGGCTTATACTTTTCAAAACCTGTTCTGAGACATTGGTATGTCTTGCTGACTGATGAGAAGAGAATTCAATGCAGTGGTTTAAAGGGGCTGCTGTATAGCCAAAGAAATATTTCTAACTACATACACATTTTGCTCACCTGCTTTAAGGAATGTTCTATTTTAAAAATGGAAGGCTTGCATTTAGAAACTCAAAACCAGCTACAAGTGATAAAGAACGGTATTTATTAATAAGCAGAAGAGGAAACTAAATGAAGATACTTCCCTAACTTGGTGAGAATGATACCTTGAAATTTCACTTTCAAAAACGTTCTACAAGAATTCCCATACCCAACATTTGTACAATAATTAAAAGTAGTATTTATGGTTAGCCACAAGTGAAGCTATACAGTTACTTTTTATTTCAAACTTAAAGTGGAATGACAATGTGCTTGCTCAATTCTTTTCTTAAAGAGAACAACAAAGCAAATAAAATATTAATTACAACATGCATACATGTTTCCATATGTGCAAGCACATATGTTTTCTATTAAAATCAGACCTGCAATATTTAATTATACATAAAAACAAACAAGCTTTACATTAATGACAACAATGGACAAATTACAGGGCTCTTAATTTTATTTTCTCCCTCAAGATAATGCATTCATGACCCCCCTATTTTGCATGGGGAGAAATAGTAGAAAGGCTTCATTTGCCACTATTGATTTTCTTCATATGACATATACAGCTGTAAAAAGCCTATGAAGACATTTCCATTTTCTTTACTCTTTTCCCATGTTTCCTGTATTTTGGATACATACAGGCTTGAGAAATTTCCTTGCTTGTCTCTTTGAACAAAGTCCAAAGGTGTGTGAACCATTTACCTAGCGGCTTACTGCTGCCTCCTCAAGTACATGGGACAGAATGAGGAGAAGCAAAAATTCTCATTGTTTATATGATGTTTGCCAGTGGAATTTTCTGAGAGCTTTTTGATTCATGATTGGGATTGTATGTGGCAACTATCACCTTTAAAGAACTAATTTTTAACCATCATTCAATTAAAGTTGGTACAATGACTGCATAAAACATACATGAAATAATTAGAGTGGATGGTTCTTAATTGAAAGGATGTTAAACAGCTTGTAGACATCTGCTAGCAAGCTGAAATGGGTCATTCAAAATTTATCTAACTAAATTAAGGGGAAAAAAAGTTTCTCCTCCCAGGTCGGCATGTCACAAGATAACTAAACTGACTTACTAGGCTTGCCTGGGAATCTTTAGCTGTCAGTGGTGAATATGCAAAAGGCCAGAAAATTAAATCAACCTGCCAAACTGTCAATTTCAAGCCTCATGACTGCATGAAAATAGCATCACTGGAAGAAATCAAGCATTGCCTTCTTTTGGGTTTCCTGGCACCTATTCAAATACTCATGCAGTTGTGGCTAATTTTACATGCAAATTTCAGTCAATAAGCTCAGAACAAGACCTCCCAAGATATTTCAAAGGATCTGACAGTATTTTTTTTGAATACCAAATCAACAGTAGTTGAAATTCAATCTTCATTTGCTAGTGCTTTACATATGCACAGTGTCCCCTCTACAGGGCTAAGTTAATGAGAGCCGTACCTGATTTCACTCACATCCTCCCAGCCGTCCTTACTGAAGTTCTCAAATACATCACTCATAACCTTGATAGACTGTTTGAGAAAAGCTCCATGATGTCCCTAAGAGCTCTTTTTCTTGGCTGTTTTTAATTTAACCTTGGTGCCTGTTATCTTGCAATTACATTGCCCAGAAATTGCCACTGCTTTGGCTTTATCCAGCAAACACTTCTGCTCCCGCACTTGACTCAGCAAATCTTCACTTTCATTTCTCAACCTGTTAGCTTCTGTCACTTGCCTCTTCAAAGAGGCAGCTTCTTTTTCCTTCTCATCAATCACTAACTGAAGTTCTGCTTTTTCTTTTTTTACTTCACAAATCCTGTTAAGTAGTGTTTCCAGCTATCTTGTTTGTGTGTCTGCATCTTCCTTTTGCACTTTTAAAGATTCTTTCAAGTAAATTTTCTCATTCAGTAAGTCTTTATTTACTTCTTTCTGTTTCTTTAATTCCCCTTCAATAGCTTTGAATCTTCTTTCGAGTTGTATCTAAAAAAAGCAATTTTAGCACTCGTAATATTTCAGCCTGTCTTGAAAAACCCCAAACTATGTTTTCAGATATGTTTTTTAAATTAAAATAATATCACATGAAGAGTAAGAATATAAGCTATCTGTCCTCCTTAACTTAAAAGTAATTTTAACGTAGTGCAGATGAAAACATTTTAGCTGCAATAATACAGCTGTTGAACAAAGGGCAGATGGTGAAAGAACTTAAAATTCCAGGCAAAATGACACAGAAGTTTAAGTATGCCGTGCTAATGAATCTTCCTGATGCATCTTGAGCTCGTTACTGATTTGGTTATACATACTAATTGAATTTAAAAAAACATTTACAGAAGGATTACTACTTTAAAATATGGACAATTTTGCACTAGATATCTGAAGCAACAAGTTCTTTCAAGTGTCATAAATACAGAAATAAAATATTAATTTGATCTTTTAAAAAAACCCAAACAAATCCTAGCAAGAGATATCAGAAACTCAGCGCCTTTAAAATATAAAAGCTAGTGCATGTTTTCTATTAATAGAAAGGGAAAATCTATTATGTGTCAATTAGGAGATTAATTTTGCAAGTTTCTCACATAAATTTTGAAGAAGCATTCTTCCTAAGTTTTGCTTCCTGTGTTTTGCTTCCTTTGAGGTTTATGGCTATTTATGTCCATAAACAATAAACTGATTCTCTGTGATGTTCTGGAATATCCACACAAAGGACAATTTCCAGAAATAAGGAGCAATTTTAATTTTAGCAGGTACAAAAATTATTATTTAGTCTATGAGATATCCCCAGAAGCCTGAAAAGGACATCAGAGCAAGTTTTGTGCTCAGTAACCACTTACTATAATACTTGGAGAAATATTTTTGGCTGGTTTTGTACAAGTTCAATCCTCACCCTTTCACTACAAGAAGTGGCAGGGATTCTAGGTTTCTCCATGCATTGTTAGGAAAGACTGTTTTTCCAGGATGTGTTATAGTAGCATGTGCATGGCTAACTTGAACTCCCAACCTTGTAAAATACTGGCCAGTTCCCACATTTATAGCAATACAAAATGTCAGAACTATCTTTAACACTGAAAATATTGAAACCATACTATTTCTGTAAGTTCCTATTTATGGATTTTTACAACAACATTTTGTCAATGCTTTTAAACTAATTTAAAATTTATGAAATGCTTCACAAAGTGGGTATTACAGATATGATTCAGATAAATAAGAGCTCTTGATGTACAGGGCAAATTAGGACAAGAGCTGCTCAAACTTCATATGTGTTTGTGAATTGGATACTGAATTTGTGAGTTTGATAGGAAATCTTTAATACGAAGAGACAATGCAATATGGCTACATGAAGTTATTGGGTAAAATTAGAAATAAAAGAGATTTTTTTTCAAATGCTTTAGTGAAACAAAGGGTTATGATTAAAATCACAGTTTGCACTTTCCACCAAATGACAATGTGTTACACCAATATCTTTCTTCAATCACCTTCCTAAACTGAGATTCTGCTACTGTTTTCTCAGTTCTTTAAAGCAACCTTTTGCACTCAGTAGCACTTCAAGTCATGTATGACAGCTGGAAGTTTTCTCAGTTCTTTAAAGCAACCTTTTGCACTCAGTAGCACTTCAAGTCATGTATGACAGCTGGAAGGAAATAAACAATGAATAGCTTCTACACCTATCCCTAAGGTACCATCATAACACTGTATATCCATAGAGATAAAAATTATGTAGTACCTGGCAAACAAAATTATAGTTCTGAAATACAGATGATAAGCAAGCATAAACTGTGACATTTCAGATGGTAGCATTCATATTATTTCAATTATTCACTCTACCTTAAGATAAATGAATGTGAGCGCTTCCTATTCTGTGTATTATTATTTCAACATGATGTTTGTCATTCAGTAATAACGAGATGACAGCCTTCATTGCCTGACCATATGGCAAGTGTTACAAGTATATGCAATCACATCATCTGCCGTAAATTACCATACTTCCTACAAATTAATTCACAGATGAAAAATAAATAGACATACCTGAACTGACATTCAAAGTCATAGATTTGTGTTTATTCAATTTAAGCATCCTTTTAAAGATTTATAAGTAATTAAACAAATAGTTTTACAAAATGACAAACAAAAAGCAAGATACTATTTGAAGAATCCCTTTTCTTTGCAAGCAAACAAAACATATGGTAAAATACAAGTGAGCCCTCTTAAGTGAATACCTGTTAACATACTAAACTACTTGTGTATATTACAACTATCAATACAAATACCAACCAGTTAGGAAAATCTTGTTACTGTATGAGGCAAAACCTGTAGAATTTTAAGCAGTAAAGATAAAATACTTATCATTATTTGTTAAGCTAGAGAACTCTACATGTGTATGGTACTATCTTGTAAAGAGAGTGATAGACCCACACACGTAGAAAACATATGCACATGAAAAATTGTGCTAAAATTTAAATACAACAAATGGTGGATTTATCACTATAATGGATCATTTCTATTCTGTAGAGGAGCTCTGTGGAGATGAACACCTGATATAATCTAAAGTTAAATATCCAGCAAAGAATTAAGGTTCCCGAAGTTAAGGGGCAAAATGCTAAGTGAATGTTACTTACAATTTAGATAATCTGTTAGCTTTTAACATTATACTCCTGAAAACTCTTTTTATTTTCTCTGACATTGCCCATGTTCATCTTACATGACACATTCACAACTATTTCCCTAGAATTAAGTTCTGACCAAATTCAGGAAAGTGGTATTTTTAAATTAGGAAGGAAAATGATGGTTTAAATTCATGAGTATAGACATTTATACATATTTATATATATTATTCTTATATTATAATTTAGATCCATTTGTTGGTGTTGGTATCTTACCTTCTGCAACTTCTCACATGAAACTTCTCTCATATACCTCTTTGGAGTATTACCCTTGACCCCATCATCTTCACCACGTTTAAAAAGTGGCTCTATCAGAAAATAAATAACACATCTCTATCATATAATAAATAAAATACATTTTGACACCTAGTATTTTATTAAAACAACCTGTAGACATTTTAAGGAAATGCATTCTTTACTTCTGTAGTTATTTATAATGTGGTCTATTTTTTCAACAAGCTTTTTGGTCAGTTTCTATAGTGACCTCTCTTCAAAGTGTTCTGTCACATAATTATGAATCTCTCTAGCATCACAGTATGTTTTTTTTCAGAGTACAAGCTTTTCAAAGGTACAATAGATCTGCAGGTTAAAGACTCTGTACTTTCATTCCAATTTATATTCTTTTACAGACTATTCCATCTATGCCTTAAAAGCAGAATTCATTGCCGTTTTATCTACACAGTCACTATCAGTTTTGTTCTCTAGGTCTTGTCCCCTGCTAGGAGGATCAGAGTGATTGGTGAACAAAGCAAACAGTAACTGAATTAGGATGGATGAAAACTTTAAACCCTGGTTTTTGTTAAGTTAAAGATCACGTACTTCACTAGATAAAACACACAAATCATTCAACTGAAATACCATGAAATCATAACAATTAGAAATTGATACAACCAATGACAGTCAACACGAATCTAAGCATCACTGTCAGAGACAGCTATACAATTTAAATACTAAAAAGCCCAATTTAAAATTTAGACTTATTCTTAAAAATATGTTTAGAAGTACCAATACATATGGTCAATCAGAAGTCAAGAGCTTAGCATTCACAAATTGCCCACTGCTCACAGAAATGAGCAATTACACACCTCAGAAGGATTTCATCTTAGAATATGAAATATTGCATTTCAGAACAAAAAACTCCCAATACTCTAAAAGCACCACAATATTAGTATTTCTTTTTTGGTCCTTCTATCCCCCAAATTGACTTAAAGAAGTAATCTTAAGGGATAAATATCTGTGCTACATGGTGGAGGTCTGCTTTAGAAGCAACATTTCAAAATACAAGACACTGCAGGTCACTTAGAAACTTTTGATTTATAAACAAAGCAAGTGTAGAAGAAAACAGTGTTACCCTCTGTAGATTCACAATCCTCTTGATATAAATAGTGACTAACAAGTTTGTTAGAGTGAATTAGACCTTTCTTTTGTCTTTGGAACTTGTCATGACCAATTAATACTTCTGTATTCATGAAATAAATGGAACACTATTCTAAAGATAATAAAAGCTGAAAAAGGTAAAACTATGCATCTGGGGAATATGTACCTTTACCTTGATATTAATATGTTAGTTCCCATGTTACTTCAGACTACAGTCCCCCAGCACAGTGGTACTGCATACATTTAGAACATTCTTTAAGTAACACACAAAGATAATATGAACATGCTTTTCATCTTTTTCTAAATATTCACTCATTTGAATGCCTGTTGTAGCATTTATATCAGCATTCACTGTACTCCACTGAAAAAAAAAAAAATATTTCCCATAGTCAAAGAAACTGATTAAAGCACACAAGGTGTTATGTTTATTATGTGGATGTATTAAAATGCAATTTAACTCTCTATAAATAAACATATTATATGCAGATAATAAAGAACACTACTGCAAAATGGATAGAAAAGACTATACATGTTCAATATTATCAAAGAAGACACAAGCAACATAAATTGAAGTGTAGCCAAAGGTCACTGAAACATAACCCTTTCTATTAAGCAGAAAATATATGGCCCATTCAAGCCCCTTCTCCCCTCCTCCCTTCTAATTGTTATATAATTGCTTATAGGAATTGGTTAGGGAGGCAGTGAAACACTGTAACTGTCTGTCTAGGACAGCAGAAAGATACATCATATCAGTCTACTCAACAAGACAGGCTCTACCTGTCATACTTCTACATTAAAAAAGTAACATCTTCTCCCTCAAGGAATAGACCCACAAGTCATAAACCCCACTATCTTCATTCATCAAATTACCATGGTCTTACATAAGCACACTTACATCCCACTGAGGAAACATAGTTAACTGTCAGCTTTAGAATGTGAAATTTAATTCCTAATTAATAGTCACTAAATCTGATGATGAGTTAGTTCAACACTGCTGCCAAAATTGTACTTGAACTGTGAAACTATAGTTCACAACTAGTGTTTGCAGAAACCCTGCCTACACAAAGAAAAAACACCCCCCCCACAAAAAAGAAAAAAAAAGGAAAAAAAAAAAAAAGAACAATCCCAGAATACAACACTGTCATAGTCACATACAAAGAACCTATACAAACCATCAAAGGAGTGACATTTTTGCCTGCAGTACACACCAGGTGAAGGATCTCCCTGACAGAAACAAGGTGCCATGGTGCACAACGCCACAGTGTTACTACCTCCAGTGGTAGGCAGCCATGGTACTGGGTGGAAAGAAACTTCTGGTGGCAAACACCAGGGTGCAGACCAGAAGGGAATGCCACTCCCATGTATATATACAGAGTACACAGTATATTCAGGAGTCTCATAATGAAAGAAGCCTTCAAACTACATCCTTGGAGAAATAGCATGCCAACAGTTTACTGCCTTTTAAGAAGGCATTTGCCATTTTCTGAATAGGATTTGATGGATCCACTATCCTACTTTTGGAGGAAATGGCATGACTACCTGTCAACACATTCTTTACCTTCGTAAACAAATAATATCATGAATAGCATGAACAATAACTACTAGATAATAATTGGACAACAGAATAAGAATGGCAGGAACAGAGTATCCTTTTCCTTTTACTCACTTCATTTTGACCAACAGGATTTGAAAAGTTACATGGAAGAATAACAAAAATATCCATTACTTCTTCCTGGCAAACACAAATGATATCCAATAAAGACAGACAATTTTAATACAGGAGAGTTCAGTCTCTTTTTACAGATTTCATTCCTTGATATTAGAAGACCTGATGAAAAGAGGTATCTGCTAAGGTGACAGTAAATTCCAACCTCTTTGGTAAAATGAGGAAACTGATGTCAAGTTTCCTTTTATAAAATAAAAGATACTGACATAATGAACAAAGTGTATTTAGAACATATCAAGTTTGGACTCCCAGCAAATTACTAATAACAGACATGAGATTGTATTTTTATTTAGGAAGCAGGCATTTAACACCCTTTTTAAGACAGAGGGTGCATGCACTTTCTGAACACACGTGCAAGGATTTATAACATTACACCCATTTATGCTCAAAGACGGACATCCAGCTTCAGTCATTATGGTGCAACCTTCTAAAAAATCTCAAACACCTGTGTCATGACTGCAACTCGCTTCGATTTTCAAGGGGAACAGTAAGGAAATTACTTTTTAGAGACCTTGTGAGCAACTACTTTTTTACACTTCAATTCATAAAAATTTGGAAACTTCTAGAATTATCTCTGTCTTCTGTGCTAACAGGAAAGTTTTGCTTAATACATACCTTTGGACTTGAATCTTATCAGACATTTCCTTTACATTTAGATTATACCCGTAACAACACAGATTGGAAAAGGTAAATAACAGGGGCCTAGAACACTTCATTAGTAGTTTAAACATTTTTCTCAGTCCCAAAAATAGAATAGCTAATTCTTACACTAATTACCAAACCAAAAACCCACAAACTTTTAAAAGAGCGTATTTTAACCCAAAAATATAACAAGAAAAAGAAGGAAGAAAAAACTAATTGTTTAAGCACTGTCAAGAACTGGCAGTTCTGGAGATCTGTCTGGTTTTTGGAAAAATCCAGATATTGCTTAGGAGGCCCTTCATTCCTTCTCACCACTGGTTATCTTTCCCCTTCTCTCTCTGCAAAGACTAACTGAATTGGAAAAAAAGAAGAAAATTATTTTTCAAGTCAATATTTAAACTTTCAATTTTGTGACTATGAACACAAAATGTAAGAAGTACTATAAAAGAAAAGGTAACTCAGTTTTCAGCAGCTTGATATTCCCACTTAATTTTAAACTCAGAATTTTAAAATTAAGGAAAAAACCTGTTTTTTTAAATTCAATTTAATTCACATTATCACAAAAAAGAGAAGAACCCACCAGGAGGAAACTGCAATAAAGAATGATAAGGCTTTATTGCTAAGAATGTGTAGAGTACACCTCCAAGTCTCCTACTTACTTCGTTTGCACAACACTGTGCATAAAGAATTCACTACAGATGCACTACCCAACTGGACTGTAATTATGCACTCTTGAGTATTTCTCCCAGACCATTCAGGAACAGCTAATAATACAAAGAATCAGAGGAGTGATGGAGAGGCAGCCGCAATATATTACCTATCTGACTGACAAAGACTCATTTTCACAGAACCTTAAACTACTGTAAAGATTTTAAAGACATAAAAGAAGATACTCATGATGAATTCTTACAATGTCACCAATTTGATTTACTTCCAAATTCACATACTTTGTGAGTCTAAAATTAAAACAGATGTCTGAATAAGAATGAAATTTCTATATCACTATATTTCATAAATAAGTAGGATATATGCATGAGTTGCAAATCTATGAGTGTGTATATATTCATATAGATTGTCATTGACTTAATAGATGTGGACAACTTATGAGCAAACATCCTTTCAAATCACATGTATGGCCATATGATTACAAAAAACACACTCACAAAAAAGAAGTCAATTTTTGGAGAGAAAATAACTTTTCATAAATAATTAGCATTCTGACAGACTACTGTACTAGGTTTGATGGCCAGGTTTTGGTAGTAGGAGGGCCTACAGGAGTGTCATCTGTGAGAAGCTGCCAGAAGCTTCTTCCATGTCCAGCAGAGCCAATCCCTGGCAGCTTCAAGATAGACCAACGCTGAACAAGGCTGGGCCAATCAGAGTTGACAGTAACTCAGTAACATATTTAAGAAGGAAAAAAGTGATTGCAGATGTAACTCTGGTCAGAGAAGAGCAGAGAGAGAACATGTGAGAGGAACAGCTCTGCAGACACCAAGGTCAGTGCAGAAGGAGGGACAGGAGGTGCTCCAGCTGCTGGAGCTGAGATTCCCCTGCAGCCCGTACTGCAGCCTGTGCTGCAGCCCATGAAGGATCACAGGGATGCAGAGATCCACCTGAAGCCTATGGAAGAGACCCAGTCCAGAGCAGGTAGATCCCTGAGAAGAGGCTGTGACCCCATGGGAAGCCTGTGCTGGAGCAGGCTCCTAGCAGGGAACTGCAGACCTGGGGAGAGAGGAGCCCACACCAGAGCAGATTTCCTGGTAGGACTTATGATTCCATGGGGGACCCACACTGGAGCAGCCTGTCCTGGAAGGACTGCAGCCCATGGAAGAGTGACCCACCCTGCAGCAGTTTGTGGAGGACTGCTGCCCATGGGAGGGACTCACACTGAATTATTTCAGGGACAACTGTCTCCTGTGGTCAGGACCCCACCCTGAACAGAGGAAGGACTCATCTCCCCAAGCACTGGGAGAAACAACACGTGATGAACTGACCATAACTCCCATTCCCTGTCTCCATGGGCTGCTGGGGGGAAGGAGGTAGAGCTGGGAAAGAGGGAAAGATGTTTTTAAAATTTGTTTTTACTTCTCTGATTTTTTAGTAATAAATTCAGTTAATATCCTGAAGCTGAGTCTGTTTTGCTCATGACAGTGCTTGGTGAGTGATCTCTCTCCATTCTTATCTCAGCCCATGAACCCTTCATTATATTTTCTCCCCTCTGTCCAGCTGTGGAAGAAAGTGATAGAGAGGCTTTGGTACATGCCTGGCACCCAGCCAGGCTCAACCCTCTACAACTACATATACAGATACAAAATACTATACATTCGCTTTTTTGCTGTAAGTAAGCATACTTCCTGTATTGTGAACTTACTCACAGATTGGTGTATTTTTATCTGATTCAATTCTTCTTCAAGATTCAGTCTATGAAAGAGGAAATAAAAAAATAGGTACAATCACACAGATGCCACTAAAATAAATAAAATTAAACCAAACCCATACTGATGTATTACCGGGAATAAAGTTGTCAATACACAGGAATTAGTTCTAATTTGACAACACTTAGTTTTACTTCAAACATAAGGAGTCCTTTGCACAACAGTTTTTTAAAATGTGTAAAACATCTGAATTTCCAAAATTCAGACACAATGCTGATTGTATCATACACTAAGAAGTTTCAGCCCATCTTTTTTAGGCAAGTAAATGTTTGAGATTAAAAGAAGACTACTAGGAGGTAGAATCCTTTTAAGAGGTAGATAAATACTCGGTCTCAGGGGAAACTGCCAGCCAAACTTGTGAAGATATATCTTATGATCTAGCAACGATTCAAGAAACTTATTAACAGAATCATTCCTCCAATTTTCCAGCCCTGATTGACTACTATATTGTTACCATAGTTTATTCTGTAATATCAACCAGCTAAGGTCTGTACAATAAATCGAATTACTCTTTTATCAATTTCATAAATTACATACAAATAAAGTTGCCAGGATGCCAACACTAAAGTTTCAAAGTCAAATTGGGAAATGCTAGAAAGAAAGACATTAATTTAAATTGCTTATTTATACTTGTGTTCTCTGACACATTCTCTATCTACATAGTTGTACACTATTTCAGCAATAAAACCCCAACTTGTTTCAGCCAAAGATCATACAGCACACAGAACAGAGCACAGTCATTTAATCGGCAGCTTTTGCTTAAAATACAAATGCATTTCATGCACAAATATACGTTATTCTACCTCTGCTGTGAAAGCTTGACTGCTAGTGTTCTCACTTATTTCAGTTGTACTCTGAACAGCAGCACCTGTTTCACAGGATGCTTTATCCTACTTTGCCCTCCAAAACAAAGCACAAAAAAAATCTGGCCAAAATACTTCTAAACTGAGGAAAGGACTCAAAATAGGAAATATTTGGTGTACACAGTATGTTAAAGCACATTGTAAGTCAAATGCACCTCTGACTCAGCTGCAAAACATCAATTACAAAGAAAATTAAAAACATGAAAAGTTAAAGTAACTTGCTTTGCATGACACATAAGAAATCCAGCTAATTTGGGATCACTCATTACCCTACACAGTTGACTTTCTTTGCTGTTCTTTCATCCTCCAAAACTCAGTCATCATCAGTTTCTGTTTACACAGACAGTGGCTTTTGTCTCCAGACTGTCACTCTTCACAGCTTTTATGTTAGCTTTTGGCACTGAATGGCAAAACATTTCCTTGAAAAAAAATTAAAGACTGAAATCAACATGACATCCTTCCTGCTTGAATCTCTATCTTCTGAACAAGTTACTTTTCAACTTTGAAAACATTATTTGAATGAACACGTTTATGAACATATATACTGCCTCTCTAGACACTAATTGACAAGCATGCAATAGTGATTGTAAAAGGTTTTTAGGAGTAATTTTCTACTCATGTATTTTTTTTCAGCCTATGAAAAATGTGCAGAAGTAAACTAACCATATTGAATAAGTTAAGGGGCAATAGTCAGAATAGTTAATAGTCAGAATAACTGAAGTGCCTCCAAATATATTCACTTATCTATAAAATAATCTCCAACTGAAGTTATGATATATCTAAGATGGTAAGATGGAAGAATTTAGTAAAAAACCAAAAATTCATTGTGCAATTCAAGATTCAACCCATCCAAGTCAATGGATTGTGTGAATGTTTGGAATGGGTTACCCCAGTGCCAAGTCCAACCATGAGTAGCACTATGTCTCCAACAGAAGCAAAAGCAGTTGCTACTCAAGAAAGAGTACAAATCTAACAGTTTCTACAATGTGATTCCAATATTTCATCCTGGAAGTGGCACACAAGCTCTACTCTTTATTTCTTCAGCTTTAACTGGTTCCCAGTTGCTAAAAGGACCTTTCCTTCAATCCCTCAGCAAAAAAAAATTCTTTATACCCTTTCATGTGGAGCTTCATTAAAGGCAATTGAAAAAATTCAGATTGGATTACTGTTACCACACAATTACTGTCACCCGTCTGCAATTCCAGCAGGTTAATGAAGCAGGATTTCCCGTTACAGGAGCCACATTAATTCTTCCCCAACAAAACTGTGTTGATCTGTGATTAGTCTATTTCTCTCTACAGTACTTTTTATTGGTTGGGGTTTTTGTTGTTTTTTCTTTTTCTTTTTTTTTTTTTTTTAACTTTCTCCCTTTCACCCTCTTTTTCCTAAAGACTGACTGCCATCTTCAAAGTATGGAAGCAGTCAGGGTCACTGATCTGTAGCTCCCTCTGGAGTCCATTCTGTAGATGGGAGTTACAGTAGCAACCTTGCCAGTCCACAGGCACATTGGCTGTTAACAGCAGGGTTAGAGTAATTTCATACTTCAGTTTCTTCTCACCCCTGCGTGTGAAGAATATTAACCTCAATATACTTGCAAGTAACTACTCTACTTCACCTCATAATTTCTATACAGATACTTCAAATAGGTCTAATGCCTTTGATCTATCTGCTGCAAAGCATATACAAGTTGTTGGCATCTTCTAATCATCATTAGCATGGACACGTACAATCACAGCATGGTTTGGGTTGAAAGATATCTTAATAATCATCTAATGCCAAAGACTGACCAAGGAAAAGACTATTCTTTGAGGCCTTGTAAACTCAGTGTATCATTTTACACTGTTACATTAAGCAAACCTATGAACTTACTTTTTGTCTTTTTTTCACTGTTTAAGCAGAACTTTACTGTAATAGATTGAAACTACTCTTTGAAAACCACTCTTTAAGAGCCTTTTTAAGTTTCTCAGCTTCCCACCTGCATTTGTCTTGTCTCTGTTTATTGGTCCTATCTGTTTCTCAGCAATGCAAGCTGAAGTTTTAAATGCTGACCTTTTCCATGAAAGGGCCATAAAAACTTCTGCAGTCTCTTAGAGAGAGCTCCTTAAGACTCTTTTGGGGCAAGGAATTTGGAACGATTTTATTTTAATTTTATTTAATTGTAGCAAATATTTCAGTTGAGTTTCAGCTACATTATCTTTCTTAACAGTCTCCAGCCCATGTTTCTGTACTGCTTGCTCTAGTGTTCAGGGGTTGAAGATTTTTTGAGTAGTTGCTTCATTTTTATATGGTTTTCTTTCTGGAAAGTGAATATCCCTAGGCAAATTGATTTGGTCCACTCTCTTCTGATATTATTTAAATTAAAACAAATAAATAAACGACATAAACCCAATATAGGCCTTCCTTTTTTCCCTAGCAAAATCATCCTGAAAATAATGTTTAATCACCTAAAAAACAAGGTGACTGAAAACAACTAGCACACATTCACCATGGAAAAATCTTACTTTACCAACCTCACTGCATCTGTAAGAGATGATTGCTGTAAGAATAAAGGGAGAGAAGGCAAGAGTGTATACCTTGAATGTAGCAAGGTATTTGAGATGGTCTCTCATCTCATTATTGCCAAATATTTGAGATATGAATTGAAAATTAGGTAACATATCTGTAAAATTGGCTGAACTGTTAGCTTGAAAGGGCGATGTTCTGTCATATGGACTAAAACTGGCAGCTAGCAATTATAAGCATTCCTCAGGGATCCATTTTAGAGCCAATACTGTTACTGTCTTTATTAACAACCTCAAAGGTGTGCTAGAGTGCCTCACAGCAAGTTCACAAATGATACAACACTGAGGGAAGCAACTGAGGGTTCTGTAGAGGGCTGGACCACTGCTTACCAAGACTTCATAGGAAGAAAAAAAAAGGCTGATGGGAACTTCAGGAAGTTCACTTAAGGCAAAGTCCCATTAGAAAAACTGTTTGAAAGAGGACATGCTAAAAGACCATTTGGCTCAAGAGCAGCTTCACAGAAAAAAAAAATCTGTCCTTTGAACCAATATGAAGAACATTAGCAGTGACATGCCTTTGAGGTGAAGGCTAACAACATGCTAGCTGTATAGGCAAGAGCCATTTAATTTACAGAACTGATTCTACTCAGTAGCAGACAGCTGCTGTGACAGCATGTGAGGCTGTGGCTTGTTTTAGGATCCTCCAAGAAAGAGACTTATCTAAACAGATTAAGTATAGCAAAGGGGCTTCACAATGGCCAGAGGTCAGGCATATGTTTTATGATGACAGGATGAAAGAAAACTTCCAACTACCAATACCTGTGTCCTTCTACCCTCAAAAGAATTCCTTTACTGCAGGACCATTCTTGGTCTAAGAGGATATTATCACATAAGTTAGAAAGCAGGTCTCATATTTCACTCATGGTCTCATTAAAGAGACTCAATTCCTCCTAGTGAATTCTTCTTTCTCTAGAGTTGTGCTCTTTGTGGCTGACCAAATAAAATGTCTTATATGTAGAAAATCATACATGTCACTCTACACCAAACTGAATAAATTGCATGCCACGGGGGGACTGCTACCCACACCCTGAGTTTAATTTTCTTGATCTTGGGAAGGTAAAACAGATATAGCCTTTCCTTTTTGAACCAATTACTGTCATCCTGTCCTATCATCCCCTTTCCGAATTAGTCAGTTAGTTGGTTTCTTTTATTATTTCTAACATCTGAAGCCTCCTAATCTTCTGTTCACTAACTTTTTAAGTTTTGAGTGCAAATATTAGGCTGCTCAAGGCCAACCTATTTGCACTGAGCCAACTTCTAAGTGTTTAAGTGATCTGGAAAAAGATACTATACTGATTTCTGCTCAGTTTTCTTCTTTTAATATGAAGAACTACACAATAAAACCTTTAAACTACTCTATTTAGAACTTGTAAAAGGAAAAAAAAAAAAGCACTGTATATGCATTGTAACAAGACATACACATCTAGTTCAGTTCTGTAACCATAAAAGCACCATAGCCTGTACTTTTTATTACAAGAATAGTCTTCCTGAAGAGTAAAGCTCTTTGCAGAGGCTCTATAATTGATACATTCCTGAAGAATAAGAAAACAGGATTACTTGAAAGAAGCATCAAAGAAGGTTCAAGTAAGAACTTTCAAAGAAAGAAGGGACTTCAAGGAATTCATGGCAACTGAAGAAGCCACAGAAAACCGCTGAAGTATAATTCAACACTGAAAGAAATCACTCATCCTGAAAGAACAGTGGCAAAAAGCATGGGTGGGGGGAAATACTTGCCTTCCAGTCTTTTACTTACCACATTATCTCCCTTAGTGTCTCAAACACATATGCCCACTTAATAGGTAAAAATTGAATTATTTTTCTGAAATTCTCCCTCCCACTCCAAAAAACAATTTAAGTGAGTCTGAAGATAAGTATCTCAGTGTCTTTTTTCACCTAAAAGTGGGATTGCATTTGATAAAGTGTGTCTGCCCCACCAGACTTTTAAAAGATTCATATACAACTCTTTTACAAAGTAGATTAGGTATCTGAAGACACCTGTGATCCAGCTGCACAGATTCCAGTGACATGAGATGCTTCCCTCACTTACTGAGGATAAAAGAAGAATTGGCTCTGCAATCTTGCAGCTCAAAGGATCAAAACCATGTTCTGCATGTGGTAATGAAGACTACTAACCTACTGGAACTATAGAGCCAGAACAGCAGTTTTAAATTTCAGATACTGTGAACAAGAGCTTCTAAAACTATTTTAGCAGATTAAGCTAATATTTGCTGTTATTACCTTAAGCATATGTTCACTGGATTTACTGCACCAGTTTTTGCAACGTTCACTTTCAATGAACACATCAAACAATGGAAAGAAGAAATGCGTCAGGTTTTGGTCCAAAATGAAAAGGGAATTTCTTTGATCATTGTGTTTGATTTAGCAAGTGCTGAGCAAAGGGCACCATTTATGGTTTATGTCATCTGAAACCATCCAAGACACAAACTGAGACTAAGAGATAGAATCTTTTAAGATATTTCAACAGTGGGAAACTGGCTTCTGTCTGAAGTGTTCCTAAGCTGATTGCAGTCTTAAGGCATGGAAATTGAAGTGAAAGCTGTGAATATTAGTACTTGCCTTCTCCATCTTGTGACAGTAGAAACACAGAGAGTTGATGATGTTTCAAGACTAGGGAAGAAATGCCTTGTGTTAGAATCCATTTAAGTGCATTTATATAATTTTTTTTTCTCCTAGGATTTTCCACGGATTTCACATTTTACAATTACTTGAACTACAAGCTTGATTTAAGAAAGAAAAAATAAAAAGTATACTTAAAACATTTTATACCAGACATCAAATTATTGTTTCTCCTAATAAATCCAGTAGTCATTAAATGAAGTGAAAGCAATTGTAAATTTATATTGCAGATTAGGTTTGGTACATTTTCTACTTCAGAATATAATACTAAATGGCAAAGTATTTGAGCACAACTTTCTTTCCCAGGACACAAATTCAGCAATAACTGCATTAAGGAACTGGAGGAGAAGCATAAACCTACAAAAATTTGCCAACAGTCAACTTCTGCTTTCGCAAGCAGTAACATCAAACATGGAGGATGCTTTCAGTTTAACCTTCGACACGTCCCCTAATGACAATTATCAATTGACAAGCAAGGTACATTTTAGTTCTCTTCTTCATACTATATGTACTTTTGCTCGAGCAAGGAAATACATACAGCATATGAAATTTATAAATCAGCATTTTTTGAGGAAAACAAATGTTCTGTCTTTTTGAAAACTGAAATTTTGAAATGCTATGGCTGCATGGTTGTATTTGTGTTATTTCTGTCAGCATAAACACAATCTCAAGATTATGTCTACTAAACAGTATTAAAACCCCTCAAACTCCTAATCATTATGCAAGAAAGGAAGAAAAACTAGAAACTGGAGTTCAATTAAAGATGAAACCCCTGCACAAAAGGAAGAATATGCTACTTGTAGGTACTCAACTGTTGCTAAGCAAACCATACAAAACATCACAAAAACAGTAAAGTTCTAAATTAAAATACAAAAATGAAGTCTATGGTTATCACAACAGAATAAAAGAAAACTTTTCTATGGGAAAAAGTTTGTTCTGTAGACTCAGAGAAGACAAAAACTTTGAACTATAATTCAAGAATGAATGATGGGATTTGAATAAAATGAAAATATGAAGGTCAAGAGAAAAGACAAAGCAACCTAATTGTGAGTATTAACTGGTCACTTCCAGCTCATAAATTCACATTTTTACACTCTGTCTCTTGACGAAGTCAAAACTGCAACAGCATTTTATTGTCTCAGTCACATTTCTGTTGTGTACTAATTCTACTACTCAATTCAACTTTTAAAAATGCAAATTCCTGGGATACATTTTAAAATAACAGAGCTACCACATACAAACTTTATGCAAGTGTTTATCAAATACTGGGAACCACTTTGACAACTTACACAATATTTTTTATTGATATAGGGAGTAGGTGAAACCTTGCAAGGTGTTGAAAGCCAGAATGCTGTAAATAAACCCTTATCCATTAATAAATTGATGGAAAAAATAGAAATAAAATATAACTAAATTTAAATGGGTTTTAGAAGTAATACAAAAACTGTTCAGAATTGTCTCTGTAAATTTACACAAATAACACATACATAAATAACATCAGGCAAAGGAGATTCATTACAAGGAATACATATCAGCAATTCAAAACAGAAGAAAATAAGTAACTGAGTTAATCTTTCATAAAGTTTCTTTAAGTCTAAACTCAAATCTGCAATGGTAATATTAACAGAGTAAGCCATTTCTAAAAGCTTGCAATATTGAAATTGCAGTTATCACTTGGCCTGTATCTAGATGCACTTTCTTCACAGGTTTATTTTGAACACTACAGGTTGATTTTTTAAACCAAAAAGATACTTTCAAATCACGTCAACTCATTTCTGATTGCACTTTGGGAGTCTTTACAGTCCTTTATATTTAAGGTTTAGGGAGTCCTAAAGAGGACTGTATAACTGGAAAATTTATCCTGAAAATTTGCAGAAACAACTTACCAAATTTGCCAATAATGAAGGTTATGAAATTATGAGTGACGTAGGTGACTGCTATTTCTAATTTTAGGACTACACTAATCCTATGTCTGTCTACATTGAAATAACTGTTCAGCTCCCACACAGACTTTTCAGCTTTTAAAATGACAGGAAAAAAAAGACTAGTTTTGCAATGTTGTTGAAAGAGTAATAAAAACTAGCAGATTGAAAAAAGTCCAGAATTTATTACTTCTTCCAGAAAAAATGTCTTGCTCTTATACTCACATATGGTACTTTCTAGCAGTGTTGCTTAGTTTAAATGATAGCCTATCAGATGGAGGAAAAGTGGCTTAAAGCCATAGAAAGCCTAGGAACTAGTGTACCGCTTTTCAGCTTTATGCACACCTGAAACTGCTTAATGGCCTTGAGTCTTCTGCAAAAAGAGGTTATGCTGCTTGTAAGTATATCGAGTAGATTTTCGCGTACTTCAGTAAGTCTTTGTCAACAGTAAGCATTTTCTTACCTGCTTCCAAAACAAGCTGACCTTCTGACAATGTAATGTACTCCCAAGTATTTCTAAAGATGGCTTTGTTGACAAGAAACAGGGCAGCAGCAACTATTGATACTCTAAACTAGGTTGTCAGAAAAGAACTTCCAGCTCCAAGGAAGAGACACTGAGTCCTTGATTTAAGAGGAAACAGCACCCTAAATTAGCAGGAATCTACTGGCATTTCCTAGAAGACTATCAGGATCTTCTAATATGGCAGGTCAGAATTCTAATCATGTTTTTACTACATCCTAAGAACGATTTCAAAGACCTTTGTTTACTGCAATTAACTTCATGAAGAAAGTCATTCTTTTTACTTGTAACACATAGAAAATGCACCATCAAGAGCAGGAAAGCATGCAGCATCCTATTTTATGTAAAAATGCTTCGTTTCTATCCTCCAACTATGCTTGCCACAGTCTCACTTGGCAGTTTTAAAATGAGGATATTCAGAAATCAAGAGAGATCAAATCTATGCAGGTAATAGTTTATGGTGGTTTATTGCATGCATTTGTCCAGGTACTGATCTTGACCCACAGTTACAGAATCTGCTGTTTTCAGTATTATACAATATTCTGGGCTCTATTTTTCACAATATAATACTTTGGATTCCTCCCTCCTTTTTCAGTTGTTTTTTTTTAATCCTCGCCCATTTGGAATATAGGAAGAGGTAGCATATTAAAAATTGTACTAGAGAATCAGTTATGCTAAAAGAATTATTTCCAATTTCTTTTAGATTATAGGTAAACATCAGCAAGAAATTATTTGTAGCAGTTGCTTACTTATCATGTTATTAGAATAGAAGAAATGATCCCACCATCCGGAAATAAGCAGGGCTTCTGCAAAACATACCCTCTTGCTAGAACAAAATATCCTAGTATTCATCATTTTTAATTGGCAGCAGTTCTAAAGATATGTAGTGGTTTGAAAGCAAAACAAATGAGAGGCCCCAAGTCAGAGATACAATTTAATAGAAAAAAAGGAAAGAAAGTAAAATAAAATAGATGCAATAATACAAAAGACCACTGACAGAGTCAGAATACAACCTGAGCCTAGTGATGGAAGCAGTCCAGATGAGGTGGTCTTCCTGAAGCAGTGATCCTGTAGAAAGGTCTGGTAGCTCGGGTCCTCTGGGAATCCAATGGGTAAGCGCCTCTCTGGTGTTCAGAGTCTCAGCTTATATCCAGGCTGGAATGCTTGGTTCTTCCCTCTGGGCGGAGCCTCTCACAATGGGATGGTGAGTCATGTGATAAGGCCTGATGGGCCCATTAACAGGAGGTAGTCCAGGAGGGGGTTATCTGTGAGCTGTGTAGCAAAGGTGCTGATGGGCCCATTAACAGAAGATAAGCCAGAGTGGAGGGAGGCAGGGAGCACTGCCTCACCTGGTTTCAACAGTTCTTGAAGATGGTGATAGAATATACTTCAGCCCAGGACAAGATAACATCAGGAGCCCACACACAGCCTCAAATCTAAGCTACATGTACACATGTGCACTTGGGTCTCAATTCATTAAAGAAAAGGTAATTTAGAAAGACAGCCTGAACTACAGCATAAACTTTCTCTCTGCACTTATGAGTTTAAAGGGCTCCTTCCCTCCAGAGTTGCTGACCCTCTGTTAACCCATTGCCAGAAGATTCCAGTTAGTTCTCTGGCAAACAACTGCCTCCTGAGTAATACACATCCCATAAGTCAGCCATTGCTCATCAGCAGCTTTCAGCATTCACAGGTAAGACAAGCAGGAGACTTCTACATTCCCTTGCATACAGATAAAAGGAATTAAGAGAGCAGGCTCATGGCAGTCTAAAATAAACATCCAAACAAACAATAAGACATTTTCCCCATTTGTCCCAGGGAATTTTATCTGGAAAATAAAACCATGCAGAGAATCTAAATTCTAATAGAGCTGAATACATAGGATGGAATAACCCACTGAGGAAACCAACTCCTTCCCAAGGATTACATGTTGTAAAGACTGCAGCAGGATGACTCTTTGGAGAAATAAGCACGGCCAACCACAATCTCCTAATGCATATTGTTGCTGGTACGGACAGATATCAGGGGGCTAGTCCACGAGCTGCTGCAGTCAGGGAAGCCTTCCTCTGAGCCCATAAGGTTAACTATTGCCTTTTCAAATGTTTTCCTCCAGAGTCATGGAAGACTGTTAAAGACAGGAAAGCCAAATTAAGAAAAAAAAAAATCAGAAAAAGACTGCTAACCAAGTTTTACATGCTCTTTATCACAGTCCTTAAAAAGGGACAGCAGCATTGCTTGTTAGAGTAATCAAAAAGTAAGTTCTAAAGCCACGAAGTCAACATAGTGTCAAATAATTTTTTTCTCATCCAAAGCTTAAGTTAAATAGCCTAATAATCCTTGCAAGGAAAACAGAGCAGCAGAAGCACCTGTGTTGTCTTCCCCTCAGAAAAGAAAGGTGCTTGAGAAGAAAGACAGCACATCAACAGAGAAACATCTAGGTAAGCAAAGCTGAATTGCACTTTCCATTCTTCTAATTTTTAGAAGGGTAAAAATTCCGCTCTGTAAAACTAGACTAGAATGCACATGCACACTACACATACTTCTGTAAAAAGCCCACACAGAAAACATAGGAAGAGGCTGTCAAAAATGGTCTTGTATGTCACAATGCAAACATTCATTTTAATTTTCTGCTACTCCAAAACTACTTCAAGTCACGAGAACCAAGCCAGGCAGAAACTTTATCCAACTTTTACAGGTGAAATATCACTCTGACAGAAATTTGTCACTTTCTTCCTACTGCATTATGATTCAAGTACATTTGCTTGCAGTAAGGGCAAAATATGCTCTTTTCATGGGTTTGTATATTTATGTGTCAACTGACAGCCTTGGAAACTGAGAGCAAACCTGGAAGTAGTTGTTTGATATAGACTGTGAGACAGCAAAAAGCATTACATATGTCTGAGGATAACACTGCCAAGGTAAGAGTAAAGCAAAAAGTACTAGCATTACTCCCATTCTGTGATTATTCATACTATCTGGAATAACTGGAATTCTTTTACAGGAAAAATTTTGTAAGCATACAGTTTACAATAAGAAATGCATAGTCTTAATTAACCAAAGAAATGAAGTATTTGACTACACAGAGTCTTTCAGCTATCTATCTTACTTCTGCATCCACTTCCCAGAAATATGTCTTTATTATTCTTGTTTCCCAATTCAGTCACTTTTGGATGGATGAATATTGCAGGAAGAGGTATCTGTTACTGCTAAGTCTCCCTGACTTAGAACTACACTCAGGAGCAAGAAAAGAATAAAAGCAACTTCCCCATCAATGGTCCAATGTCTGTTCACATAACAAAATATTGAATAGTGTCATAGTAGTCAAGAGTGTCTTTTGAGATATATTTCAAGTTAATAGTCACTCCAAAGAAGCACTAGTAAGATAGTTTCAACATGCAGCATAACCTTTAGTTTGCAAAAGGATGGTAGAAATCCATGCCTAACATTTTCTCTACTACTTAGTAATCTTAAATTTGTTTCACTGTAGCACAAAATCTAGCTTATTTACCAAGAACTGAGTAACAAAAATAGAAATGTTACATTGTGTGAATTATGTTTATTATTTTAATTTGCATGTTTCCTTTAAAATAAGACCATCAGAATAGCCTCATAAACAGTGTTTGTACCTGTAGTTAGTTCACAAAAGATTCAACCTCAAGGGCCAAGACTGGGGTACCACTGCCATCAATATAACTCAGAGAAGATCACAGTATGAGGATTTACCACCCACCATACGAATATCAAGAGAATTTTGTTGTTTATCAGTCCTTCTAACTTTTATAAACATCAGATGACAATACACTAAAGTCTCTTGCCTACAGCCTGCTGTTAATATGGAGCTGATTTCCAATAATGCGAAGTAAGGATAAAAATAAATTCCTTAATTTATTTCTTCCACTGAAGTATTTGAGTTCTGGGAAAATTTTGATGATTCCGTATTTATGCTCACGTGATTGTGATTGAAAAAAGCAAATACAACAATAATTCTTAGAAGGTGCATTCTGAATTCCTTAGAAATTAGAAGAAGATCCAAAAGCATTAAGATAGGTTTACCTTTGCATGCATATGCATATTCTGCCTCATTCAGCAAAAGACAGCTAAGTAGTTTATCACAAAGATCGTGCTGGTTCACAATAAAAGGTCCACAAAGCACCACATTTGGCTTTTTAGAATTACAAAACAGTATACTTTGGGAAAGAGTTCAAGAGATAAAGCAGGAATACATAAACAATGTTTAATAACTTTCATTGTAAAATATTACTTGTATTCTCTGAAATAAATGTTTCTACATTTTTTCAAAATTCAGTTGTTGAAGTTCCATATGGTATTGTTAAAGCTGAGATACATGGAAGGATGAAAATGTATGACTTCCCTCCCAAAATCAGTGCTACATAAAGGCAAGTGGAAAATTAGCCCTGTATGTAAAATTCATCTTGCCAGAATGGACCAAGCACTGCTACCTTTACCAGAAATCCTAGAACTCCACAGAAGGTACTGTAGAGAAACTTATTTCCATTACTTGTTCCTTATTCTCTTAAAATAACAGTCTGGCATGTTAGCAGCAATCAGTGTGCTTTGGTGTTACAGATTGTAGGTTCATAGGCTTCTTCTATGAACATTTGGTACAGTGTAGTGTGATACGCTTAGTACTTCTTTATTTTTATACATGCATACATATCTGTAGACTAATAAATTAGATATTTCCATCTAAATGTTGAAGACCTTTTGTCTAGGCCAGACAGATGGGTAAGAAAAAAAATAGTCTACAGAAATGCCTTGGTTTAGATAAATCACTCTGATCCAACAGCAGGGCAAGCAATAGCTCTGTGCACGTAATACAGAGGAAAGCTAACACAGAGTCCTTAACTTTCGTCATCATTTCTCTGCTATTTTTGTCTTTGACAATGCCCAAATTTTATCACTTATGCAACTTTAATTCTGTGTTTACCTGCTTCTCATGAAAAAAAAGTGTTTAGCAGCATGACTTATGTTTTCAATATGACACAATTCCATCATATATGAGAAGGCACTGAAGTACAAGACATTAAATATTTTTAAGTACGAAAGACCAAGTGAAAACCAGAAATACATCTGATATAAAAAAAACACACTAAGTCCTCAGACTTGTCTTTTAGCTAGGATGCTGGAAATAACAAGATCTGGTGGACACAGGTAAGAAATGTTCTAGAGACAAGATATTTTTTCAATTAAAAAAGCATTAATCTTATCATTCTTGACAGAACCTTCTCACTGGAAAACAGTTAGTTGACAGTGTGCTTGGTGAAAATTTAACTGGAAGCTTGATAGAAAAAAAAGAACTAATGCTCTTCACCAAAAGGGCCATTTCGTTCATTATGTAAAAGTGTCTACATGAGTTCAAGAGGCATTTACAGTTCTGACTTTGGTCCTTTAAAAACATCTTTTAGAAACTGTACTACGCATTACACCAAATGCTGCTGATTTCTTACATTTTAATTTTATTTGTAGTGCAGTATTTCCCATTTTCACTCTTGAACCTGACTGTCATTTTCACTGAGCAACATTCAGTTCAGTCAGTAAGCATTGACTTTGTCAAAACCTTCAGATGAGTCACAACTAGCTGCGGAACTTAGGCTGGAAATGCTTTCAGTAGAATGAAAGGTGGTATTTCAGATTTTTATCCATCCTAACCTAAACAAACACATGCACACTACCATTTTAGCCATATATGCCTTTGAACTACAGAATTACTTACTGCAGAAAAAAGTAAACAGGAGCCCTGACCTATTAGATTTGAGTAATTATTAGTGAGATGTTTGCTGTATCCCAGAACTCCTAAAACTGAGAATCAGAAAGATTACTTTACAGAGAAAACATGCAAGTCAAAAGGGCTATATGCTGTTGGTAACACTTTTTAATTTTCATGTTGAATGAATGCACTTTGTTACAAATTAATCTGATACATGCTGTACCTATCAAGTGAAACAAAGTAAAAATTACTTGAATATTTGGATGTTGCACAAAACAATGGAGGTTTAAAAATAAAAGTCTTTGATGACCAGGTATCTCCTATTGCCTGAGACTGTAAAGGTAATCAAAACTACATTTTTCAGCAGGTTGTCTAGTTAAAGAAGGGGGAGGGAACACACATCCAACAAGCAAGGGAACTAATAAAGCCTATGTTTGTCTTTCTTACCACTAGCAGCCCAGCACACTTAATTCATCTTTTCTCCACGATACCATTCTGATAGCTAGAAAAGGCAAGAGACATCACATGGTGTTGCTGGTACTGAGATAGGCTCCTGTCAACTAGCTGGTCATATACAGCTACACAACAGTTGCTTTCACTCCATGGGAATAAGGAAAGCAGAAACTATAAGGTCTTGTTTTCCTAAAAAAGGAAAGCTTATCAGAAACATTTATTAAATAGCTGCCACAGCAGAGTAAAGATACAACTAAGCTTGTAGTGATTCCAAATGCTTTAAAGACCCAGAGCACACTTCCAATAATGGATGACATTCACAACAACACAGAACTCATACAGACAAAAAATTTCTACCTAGCTGTCAAAATGATGACTTCCGTCATCATGTCTAATGTTGAAGAATGTTCTTTGTCAAATAATTGACTGTTGCTGGTATCTATTACAAGGTTGCCTACAAATAATACAGGATGAAAGATTTAAAATTGTAAAGATTCCACAGTAGTTTGTATCCAGTCATCTATATGTTTCCAAAGTCTGTACATAAAGGCCAAAGGGACAGGGTATCCCTATGCTCCAACTAACTAGCTTTTGATATGGAAATGCCAAAATAGTTTAAATTAGCCAACTTGTAATCAGGTAGCAGAACAATTGGATGTGCAGTGAAGCAGTTCTATGGAGCGGGACCTGTGAATCCTTCAGGTCAACAAGCTGTCCATGAGCCAGAAGTGTGTTCTGGTGGCACATTAGGAAGAACATTGCCAGCAGGTTAAGGAAGGTGATCCTGCCTCTCTGCACAGCCTTGGTGAGGCCACATCTGGACTGCTGTGTCTATTTCTAGGCTCCTTACTAGAAGGGGGTTATGCAGCCCCTGGAGCAGGTCCAGTGGAAGGCTAAAAACATGATTAATGTATGTGCATATTAAAGACATTTTATTTCATTGCTCTATCCCTCAGAAGATGGGAGAGAAAATATTTCTTACAGATTAAATACATAAACAAGCAACAACAAATAATCCTATTTCCCAAACACTCTTTGGTTTAGTCAGACAGGGAAATTATACATATTCAAAGTTAAAACTACTTAAACCAAAATAAAATCCCTACACAGACACTTGTCATTAAGCCATGGTGAATTGGTTTTGGTTTACTGATATTCTACATCAACTTAAGCTAACAATCAGTAGGCTCTATCAAATTAAGTGCATTCACAAAAGCTATGGGCTACCCTGATTTACTTACACTGCTTGTAATAAATAATACATATACATATAAGTAACTAATACTTACACATATAAGTAACTGGTCCTACTCCATAGATCATGTCCTTTATCCATAGAATTTTAAAAAAATAAATGTTATATAAAGAAGCTTTATCCACTTAGCTAAAAAGTACAATAAATTTAGTATTGATTTTCTTAAGATGATGAGCTGAAATCCTGAAACGTTTACTTCCTTCAACAAATTAAACACTGTCATTATTAGAGAAAGACATGTACAAACCCCTCAACTATGCATTCTTTTCTTCCTTACTTCAACTAACAGTAAATGACATTGCCCATAAGGAGCAAACAGCACCTAAATCCAAACAAGGAGTTCACTTAATAAACACAATTCTGCACTGTCTTTTTACTAAGTCCTTACAATGCAACTCTAATGAACCCATTTTTTCTTATAAACTCTGTATTTCAAAGAGCTCAGCTGTTTGCTCAGGCCACCTCAACACAGTCTATAGTCAAGGTCAATGATCTGCAACATACCAGAAATAAGGATGTTCCCATAAATGTGACTGCAAAGGAACTCTAGAAAAGCAGTCCAACTGCACCAGCCTTCAGGGTGTGCACAATATATAAACAATCTCTCTTGCTTGGCTTTGCATGAAAAAAGAGGCTTATGTAATTAATTGTTCTTGAGTTACTATTGCCTGTGATGAATGTGTTCGTTAGTGATGGAAGGCGAATTACACGTCTACAATTCCATACATGGCAAGAAAGTGTTCTTTCCTACATAAGAAAAAAAAAAAAAGAAAACCCACAAAATAATTGCATGTGATACTTTGCTGTTATAGCTTCAAAACAGCAAAAAAAGACATGACAATGAAGTGACAAGAACAGGCACACAATTTTAACTGGCAGATATAAGAATACCCCATGTAATACAGCTACTGGCAACATTGCCTATAATACACCAAGGGAGATTATGGTCAACAGAAGGACTTACATAGAACAAAACAATTTGCTGCTGTTGAAATTCTGTTATAGCAGCCTTCATGGTATTGCCACAAAATGGGTTTACATTGTGATCCACTGGGAAAACATATTTTCTTTAAAAGTGACAAAAATAAAGTCTGAATAAAACTTCCTGTGATGTCTTGATTCTTAAATTAAAACAAAAAATCATAGTTACTTACAGAAAGTGTTAAATCACTGCAAAGGGCTAATTATACCATACTAACTTCCTTTTGTCTACTTTGCCTGGCTGAGTGGAATAGCCTATGAATTATGAGATCAAAGCAGAAAACTGCATGTTTTCCAAAGTAAGAGTTTCCTTCACCAAGTTTTACACTTACTACAGCTGAAAGAGCTGTGTGAAGGGATCAGCACTAAACCCAAAGGACAGGCTGTGCACAGCAAGAAAGAGAGCAACTCCCTTGTGCTTTTTGCAGGTCACTACCAAGGACCATGTTAGCAGATCCACACCAGACCCTTAACAGGCAGCTCTGCTGCTACCAGTAATTAGCTTGGACAGCTCTGGCTCCAGGAGTAGCAGCGAGGCTACACCATAATGAGCTCAGCTGGGATTAGCAGGACAGGGCAGGCAACCAAGAGAGCTGAGGCATTCTGCATTGCGTATGTATAACAGAGATCAAACAAGGATGGCTGGCTAGGTTATCCCCTCACCACCTCATTCCAAAAATGAAGCACGGCAGTGTGTAAAATACAGGCTAATGAAGAGCGACACCTCCAACAGATGAGAGCCACATTAATTAACACAATCCCTAGATCATGGATTACAGTTTCTGTTAGTGCTAGCAAACTTGTAACTTGTCACTGATTTAAGGGGGAGAGAGAAGAGAGAAAAAAATAAAAAAAGAGCTGATGTTTTCCTTTTCTGCTTTTGGTAGATGTTTTTATAATGGAATTTTGCAAGGAATTCCTCTTGTATGTCCTGTAAAGCACTTCAGAAAAAAACCCAGTATGTTTCTTCACTTGAACACCATTTAAGAAACAAACTCACTTCTCAATCAACAGCTTTTTGTGTTCCCTTCTGAAAAAAAGGCAATTCATTCCACATCACATCAGGATCCTCTTGACAAAGGTGACAGGAGCCTGTATGCTGGTATCTGCTTTTACTGTTTTCAAGCCTATTTATGAGTTCAAAAAGGTTGCTTGTTTTCAAATATCTAAATGTTGTAGAACCAGAAAAAAACCACCCCTACTTTCAGAAAATACATATTTTAAGTACAGCATCCAGTGAATCTGAATTTTGTATGAAGTATACATTCTGAGGAATGAAACCTTAACTGTGGTAATAGAGAAGTTCAATTACACAGTTTCAGACAGATATTGTGCTAGTATGGCACCATACCTCCCAGGTGACATATGGCAGAATAGTAACACCCACATTCTGACAACATTACTTTAAATACTGGTATGAGAAAGAAGAAGTTAAAATCATCACATAATCTCTTGAAAATAAAGGCATAGTCATCAGCTCCCCTAATGCCCCAACAAGCCAATCTGGAAGTTGCAACTAATGCCCACTCTAAATCACACTGTTTTTCTACAATTTAATAAAGGAATTAGCTATCTATAGGCAAGATGATGTATTTTTTAAAAAGCATAGACTGTAGAAGTACAGAAAAATAAAATTAAAATATTTAACAGCTTTTCTGTCATTAAAATATTTTTTAGGTATTTCAATAATGCCAAAGGTAAAAACTGTATTAAAAAATCCTTTATGAAATCAATTTAAATTCCTACTGGGCACAGAAACTAACTCTTAGACAATGTGGTAACCTCCTAATGCCCCCATCATCTTTGCAGTCACATACATCTGTGCAAGGTGTATGTACACTGACAGGTGGATTAGGTCCCATCAGCTGCCATCTCTACTAATCTATGAAGAATATTGAGAATGGGGTCCTCCGTCACTTAGAAAGGACCAGAAATGCCACATAAACACCTGACACGGAGTGCTTAAAGCACAATTTACATTACAGCAGCAGTATACAGCTTTTTGAGATACTAAAATAACAGTCTTATTGTTACGGATTGCTTTTATTTGTGTCTTTCTACTATCCTTTGTTTAAAAATATTAAAAATAAAAGCCAACCTCCTTTGGTGTGGCTTCATATAAATCTAATCTGATGGCAATAATTATTGAAACCCTGTTATTTTCAGCTCATCTTAAATAGAGGTGAAAAAAATATATGACTAGAGTGAACACTGAGCATTATATTCTCCCCAATACCTACTTTTCCCAAATACATTCATTATAACACAAGCTCATCTCATTTACTTTAAATAGAAACAGAAGTCACCTTTGTCTCTCTTTCCCTTTTTTTTTTTTTTTTTTTTCAACTCTCAGAACCAGAACACTTGCATCTACGCTGTATATCAAGTTTAAGGTTTTAGTATCTTTATTTAGTTAATTTTGTTTTATCTTGTTAGCCTTGGCCTCTCAAGCAGATATGGAAGCCTGTCTAGATATAGACAAAGAATTAAATAATTTCATTGAGTTTAGTAACTATCATCCTTAAGTCACTTCCAGATTGCGCTAAATTTAAAACAGTGATCTAGAAGAAAAAAAAATCCGTATTTTTCCTCAAAAACAAAAACCTTTTCATTATCATTTAACCAAACATACTTGTCATTATGCTTGGGTATTTCAAAACATGCTCCTGTGCTGCCGCCAATGCCTGTAGCAATTTTGTACTTGACCATTGCTTTCATCCATAATTTTTTTCCTTTTTTAAAGACTAACCACTCGTAAGTAAATGCTAGTATTTCAAAGCAATGCAAATCTACTAAGATAGGCCATAGCATTACTTATATATGAGGAACAGTTTATCATTCACAGTAGGATGCTTTATGTCACCCCAGACTCTGAACAGCTACAAGTTTTGCAGCATCTTCTGTGACTCTTCTTTGTTCAGAGAGAGTTATAAAGTTAGTGTCAAGATTAGTCAGTATTGTTCTAACTGCAAAAAGAATTACATTTAGTAAAACACACAAGTGTTTACTGAGCTGTTAGCTCTGCTAAAGCCACAAGGAAATTACTTTCTTGAAACAGGTCCTGAGAAACAGCAGTGCTTGATAACTGAACTGATAAGAAATGTTTGCATACTTCCAATTGCATCTGTTTACCAAAAATTCTGTATGCTAAGGACTTAAAAAAAAGAATTCTTGCATAAAAATTTCACTGTTCTGTATAGAGCCTAAGGGAGAATGATATACAGAATGTTCATTATGCAAATTTTTATGTGGTGAAGTCTTTTCTCTTTCCATTAATAAAGACACATTATTACATTTTTTTGTAAAATTATCAGAAATTATTTATTTTTAAATAATTTAATAGATTAAAACACCCTGCTTTCATGCACATATTACTTTATTTTTCCCCTATAAGGAAGGAGATTTTAGCTTCAGTTAATACATGAATCACTAAATGTTAGAGAGGATTATTTCCATATTTTAATGAATAAAACTACTTTTAAAAAATATTTGCATAATGTGCAACTTTTGTGTTACAGAAAATTAAAATAATACCGTCAACAAAATAAGTGAGTAAGGCATTACACATAAATAAGCAGTACTAGCTGACCTTTGTCCAGTTTTCAGGTTCTCAATGAGAGCCCAAATAAAATAAGTCAAGGTGTCAGCTCAGTATATTTCCTCTTGGTTTCAACTATTTCTCATACAGGGATAAGCCATGTATTTTGCTTTAACAAAGGATAGTCTTGATCACCACATAGTAACTTCTTCCTTCAAATCACATTCTCTTTTGAATACCTACGCAACACTTCTATTCAGATTTCTTGTGTACGGAAAATGTTCTTAATGAGCTATGTAACTTACTCGCTATTGCCCTCTTCACATTGCTTTAACAGTTCTTTTAGTGCTCTGTAGTTGGTCTGTAACATCTGCAGCCTCTCTTCATTTTTTCCATAGGCTGCTCGTAGCTCATCAGATTCTCGAGACTGTATGAAACCAGAAAAACAAAATCAGAGTTGGACAAAATGTAAGAGACTGCTACACAGATCACATCAGACTGAAGTTCCCTTTTACCAACTACTATGAGACTCAGAAATATAAAGAGAAAGATCAAGACTCACAGACCTTGAGGTCAAAGTTTTCTTATTACTACTTTGGAAAATTCTGTTGATTTGGCAATTCATCTAAATATTATTTTCATGCTCCTGAAAGTTTTAAAAATTTACTACCAAAATGTCAGCTTTTATCTGGTGAATGCACAAGCCTAAAACATTTTAAACACATAAGACTGAAAAAGGATTGTTCACACTGGTTTTTAATTCAAAATATTTTTTTTGCCCCCAATGGAAAACTGATCAATGTATTTTCAAGGGAAATACTAACCACATGAAAAAAACCTACATTTAAATGGCTTCAGGATTTCTTCACATATTGTTTCTGTAAATATATATACATCTGAAACACCCAGACTTTGTCCCCTAGTAATCCAGCAAGAAAGAAATAAAAACACTTTTTACAATAGCTTTTATATAATCAAAACCATACAAAAAATGTACAGAACAAAAAGTAAAATACACCTTGATTTATATTACAGGATAACATCACGTAAGCTTAAAAACAGACTTTCCTAAATGACAATCCAGTGCTCTGGAAGAAAAAAATTACCACTAAGAAGAATCATTTCACGGTATAAAGAAAGTCAAACTCCAGCATACTCTAGTGAAGAATTCACCAGCAAAGAATTCATTATGCTGTAGCAAAATCTGCAATCAGACCTTCATTTTCAGTTCAATGAGAGCTCTACTTGTAGAGCAACTACAGAACTAAATAAATCAGAATACCTTATTTGTATGTATCTTCTGCTTATATGTAAGGAGGACTTTTCATCATTAGTCAATAAATTAGACAGACAAATAGGCAGAGCTGCAAACAATAAAAATTGAATCCCACTATAAAAACATGCCAGGGGTTTCCAGAGTACTGCTAACTACAAAGTAATTATGCTAAGCTTGGCTTATCAAATGTAGCCCGGCTTTCATGATGCTCAAAGCTGAAAGATATCAGCTAAAGTTCCAAATGGTACTACATAGAAAATTCCAGAAGTTTTCTGGAAGTGGCTCAGGAAACACGAAGAGATTTAGGAACAGGATCAAGTCCAAAGTGACCCTATCATTAAATACTTTCCCAAAGTGGTGCTGGTAAGTTTTTTTCTGAAACAACCTCTAAACCAAATACATTTATTAATTTTGAATTGTTTAAAAAGTACTTTTGACTAGTTTTAAGTGACTCATGTAAATACCACAATGATATTAAAAACAACCACATAAATAGCAATATAAATCTTACACTAAGAATATTGAGACCACTACCAAGCTTTGCAAGAGGAAATTTTCATATGAATACAATTATTGACGTTGTGTTTTCAAGAGAAGTTTATGAAACAACTGTTCTGAGATTGTTTAATATTGTTAGCAAAAACTGTTCAAGCCTGGCAAGGTACTGAAAAATAATGTCTTCAATATAAATCCTCAGAAGCTTATTAGTGTCAATGCCCTTTCAGAGATGCAACCAACTGTAGAATTTGGCTTTTCCTATTTATGAATCTACATTTTTCATTATTGCTCACCTGTTCTATTAACCATTCTGTTACAGTTATTGCCTTCCCTTATCACTTGTTTTGCTCTTGCAGAAATAGAAATTAGACAATTAACTGCCCTTATGACTCTCTCCATTGAATTAAGCACTTCAGGACTTAAAATATTCACTGAAATTTCCATAATCTGTTAGATTCATCTCTGAATTATGTTACATTTAATAACTAAACTGTCTTGTATATAGTTTTGTATATATTTACTGAAATGGGACAAAACAACCATATCTAGCACTGCTGGACCTCCAGATTATTCTCCAGCTGTCTCCTGTCATCCATAGTTCTTCCCATGCCATCATGAAAAACAATAGCACTAAGTTCAATCTGTAGGAGAAAAAACCCCACTGCCTATGAAAAAAAAAAATAGTTTTTTAATTTTTTTTTTTTGGTAGGCCACTCAGACAAGTCAAATATTCTAATCACTAATTCAAATTTTTATTGAAATTGACTTTCTGTTTTAGTAAAAAGGAAATTTAAAAAATTACACTGATTCAATATTTTGACTATGCTTAGGTTTACAAGAACTAAAGCACCTATTAGTTACAAAAATTCCTTTTTCCACAAACAGTTATGTGGATGAGTTGCAATATCCATCTATTTTCAGCATTTGAACACTATTCGTGGAACAGGACTACATGTAAAATCTGAGGTAAATGTGAGTGTGGTCTTGCTCACATAAGTATTAAGATGGCCCTAAAGACTGATATACATATTCTAGTTTTATTTACATCCAAACATTTTAGAACCTAAAAAGGATGAGAAAACTCAAAGAGAATAGCTCCTCTTGCTTTTGAGACCTTTCCAGTTAAAGCCAGGATTATCTTCTTTGGGCTACACCAGCAATCACAGCTCTAGTAGCAGCACAGGAGAAGAAAAATGTATTCTTAGAAATACCTACTTATCAACAACCAAACTCCTACTCACTTCTTAAAGAACAACAGTAGACTGAAGTACTTATGCTTTGGACCAATCTAAGTGGCACCTTGATAATTCTTTATTTAAAACCAAAAAAATACTCTTATTTATTTTGATCTCTTCTGTAAACAAGGCTGCAATCAGGAACGGTTTGTTACTTTTTAGTATGTTCTGAAACAAACTCAATTCTGTATAAAAATTCTGAATTTAAATGATCATCCCATTTATACTAGCAAAGAAGATACTAAGATCCGACTTTTCTTGTTCAGAAATGAATCAGAACTGGAAAAACCTGTGAAAGGGACCTTGACCTTTTCTGCTCCTTTGCAATAATGACTGGGGCATTCCTGCTCCTGAAATCTCGAAAAACAGCTGTTTTTTGTTTGTTTTTTTTTTTTAATTGTCACCAATTTTTCAAAAGGACCAATGTATAAAATCACCATTTCATGTTCCAGGCATGCATTATCAGTGTGTGTATTGATAGTACACCTATTTCTCTGAGCAAGAAAATTTCAGGTATCATTTAGACAACGCTTTGTTTGAAAAGGCAATAATGCAAGGACCAGTTTTGAAAATGTTGATCAAATCCATTTTTCGTTGTTGGAAACAATGCCTGAGAGAAGACTAGCATTAAGAAATCACAGAATAGTAATAGAAATGTTCTGACATTAACTTTATGACAGCTTAGCTCACTGTCATTCATATTTCATGAGTAACCTCATTGAAATAAGAATGTAGTGGCACAAGTGTTTATTATGATTACCTGGGCCTCTACAGCTTCTTTTTAACCCATTAAAGCATACTGCAAAAGAAGCCAAGTAGATTTTCAAGAGAAAATGCAAGAAGCTCATGTATTCACTTTCAAGGGGAGATTTAGCCCTTAAAGAGATCATGAATGTCCGTGATACAGATCTCACACCTGTAACATCACAAAGCTGCACAGATTTTTAAATTATACTTTAAGATTAAAAGAAGATCAGTAAAGGCAGTACTGTGAATGGTATAAATTATTTTATGTGATTATGCAGAGAGAATTCTTTCTTTTCTGCATCTACTTTTCTTCACTCATCTTTCCAGAAGAAATGCAGAGCTCTCTATCATTTCAGGCAACAACCATAGGGATGTGTGTTTTGCTTCCAAGAGCAGAACAGCTGCAGCCTACAGCTCCAGAATAATCTGTAGCTGTAGCATTGGTATCAGGCAGGACAAATAAGAGTAATGGACAGGAAGCCTCCCAAAGGCCAGTTCTCAGGTTTAGCTGGTGGGACATGCCTTGGATTTATCAACAGAGAGAAAAAACAAAACAAAATTCATTTTCTGTCTCCAAGGAAAAAGACAACCTAGAATACTGAATATGAAGTCTGAATAACCTCTCCTATTCAGATACTCTACATGTGTTAAGACAATGTCTCCCAAGTATACAGATGGATGAACTGTGGCATTTGTGCTGAAATATACTTCCCATTTACAGTTTTTTCTAAAACTAACTTATCACTATGGTGGGTAGAGCTTCAAAATTTTTTCACTTACCTAACTTTCTCACAGGATGTTCAGTATAACCAGTTCTCCTTTAGGCTACACATACTTGAAAATATCTTTCAAATTCCATAACTGAACAAGAATAAGCAACAAAAAGAGAGGAGGAGAGGGAAGAGAAGGAGAGAGAAGAAAAGGGTGAATTTTAAGTGTTTAAGAAAACATGACTCAGGGTTTGCATTTTGCATTCAGAGGTGCAACTTTAAACCAATACTTTGTTCAAAAGGTACTATATTCCTGTAGCAAAATACCAAACCAACAAAAACACAGCTAAAAACATCTGTGAAACAGGGACAAAATGATAAATTGTAAAACAAGCTCAAGTAAGATTTTCTATGAAGGGGTCGAGCAAGAGGGATTGTTATTGGTTTTCTTAACAGCATTTATTAGACCAGCAACCAACTGAGCCGTAACTTATACAATTTCCAGGGGTCAATCTTTTTCAAATAATTAACTTCAGCATTTTAAAGTATGGCATTATTGTACAGAAAAATAAGTCTTTTTATTTTCTGTGCTTCTACTCTCTGATTTACTTCATACGAACACATACATTTCTTGGAATATATATTCTCAAACACAGACTTTGAAAATGTATTTAACAAGTACATGTTATTGATGACAGCTCAATTAAGCTTCCACAGGACTTCAGGATTACTAACAGAGTAAAGCAAATGGGTAAACTAATGGAGAGTGCTCTCTGATCTAAAGAGGCTTGCAGTCCATAAAAATATGTATATTTTTAATTTTTAAAATGTCAGTTTGTTTTGGTATATCTTTATCTATGCAAGCTTATAGCTAGCAGGCTTTTTATTTATTTTTATTTAATGTTCACCTTTATCTCTAGTGTCTTCTCAAAGTTTTCAATCTTTCTTTCAGCTATTTTAAGCTTCTTTAGTTCCTCTGCCTCTCTAAAAGAGCTCTTCGGGGACAGAGACCTTGAACGTTTCACAGGTGGTTCCTGGAGAATAAAACAAGGACATGGTTGAACTAGTTGGAACACCGGATTATGAAAGACATGCAGAATTAAAGAAGAAGTAATTTTGAATACTAATAATGAATTATATTAAAAAAAAAATCTGCATGGAATACCAGAGAAATAACAAGCAGAATTACCACAGCGCTACCACTAAAGGTTTCTCTGTGACTCGTTAATGAGAATATTCATTTACATTTACATTGTTTCTTTCAGAATAATGATGTCCCATTAGGGAAGACTAAAGGGTTATAGACTCAGAAATGCAAGAAACCTCATTACAAAGGAGGGGATAGAGGCTGGTCTAATTGCTCTATAAGGGTCCAAGGTTACACTTGATAGGACAACCAGAAACAAGAGGGAAAGGATTTTTTTCCCTTTGAAATAGTTTAACACACTGTGAAGTTGAAGGAACAATATGCTTGAGGAATATAAATACAACAGACAGTAGATCTTATACCATAATGACCATATGGTCATTAACTATAATGTGACTAACTAGAGACAAGAATATGTGTTTATATTATGTGCAGCTTCATATAACAATCTGGAGAAAGAGTATGTGAAAGTAACACTTAAACTGGGCAGCTTTCTTGTTCATTCTACGTCTTATGTCCTTATGGCAGAGAAAGAAAGGCCTCATAAAATTAGACTTTCAGATTTTCAGAATAACTTTGATTAGGAAAATTGAAATACTAACACACACTTACTGCCAATAAGGTAAAATACTGTTGCGGCAACACATAAAGTCAAACAAAAACTAAGGTAAATTGTGATTATTCTTGTTGCATTATGCCACTTTCTCTGGGAAATAACTGATGTACAATAAAAGGAATTAAGGATAAATTCTTCAATACTGTATATGTCAATATTTTCACTAGTCTATTAAATTAATTTAATCTTGAGTAATTAATTAGCAAATGACATTTTTTTCTTAGACCACCACCTTCCGGTATGAAATATCTATCAGACATCATGTACCACATTTTTATTTTAAATAGTATGGGTTTCCAAAAGGAGAAAAAAAATCTATCGCAAAATATCAGAGAAGAGTATTATCTCATATTTATATTTATGTTTATGAATGCAAATATTTCCAATATGGTTTTGTCATTTGATTTCAGGATTCTTTTCCTTGTGGTACTTACCTGAAAGAGATGTAAGAAAGCCCAACAAACAACCAAGTAAAACTTTTTTAGAAACCAGTGTTACAACCTCACAAAAAAAAACCCCAACAAAAACCAATCTAAACAAAACAACAAAAATAACCCCTTCCAAAGAAATACCCAACAAAAAAACAAGCCAAAACCAAAAAAACCCAACAACCAACCAAAAAACCAAACCACCCACCCCCCAAAAAACCCCCAAACCAAACCAAAATAAAACAACCAAAACAAAAACAACCAACACCCCCCCCCCCCAAAAAAAAAAACCCAAAAAACCAAACCCACCAAAAAATAAAACAATCCAACCAAACCCCCCCCCCACCCTAAACCAAACCAACCCACCTGCACAAACTCAGAACTAACACCTGGAAAGAATTTTAGTACATTTTAAATCCAAATACCAAATAACACAATCATCTTCAAAGTTCCAGATTTTGTGAACAAAACAAAGAGCTTGAAAAAAAAAAAATAAAACCCAATCCTCCTCTCTTCCACATTCCTCAATCATTGATAATCATATCACTGTACCGTGCATTATTTTTAAAGAATTGTTTTCTAGGTAAACTTTATGTTTCTATAGGGAAAATCCGGAATATACACAGTTTCTCTGAAATCAGAAATATAAAGTAAAAGCACTCTGCTTGCTGCCAAAGTGAAGGATAACAAAGGAAAAGGAGTGGATCAACCAGCACCAGATTGTTAAGAATAAATAGGTAGAGAAAAGAGAAAAAAAACCCCAGGAAAATATAAAATTCATTGTCTTGTTAGTCTATGTATGTAAATTGTCTATATATGTAAATATATATTATACACACATAGAGAACTTATATATAGCTACCTGAGACTGTGCTAGAGCTAAGGGATGTGAAAAAACAGAAAACTTTTAACTACCTATGAATATGGAAATGATCCCTGTTACAATGGATGGGATTGGTCATATGTGTTAAGAACATTCTATGGCTTTCACCTTTTTAGTGATCAGGCTAAAGGTCTATGGAGAAAGGACACTGGGTCTGGGCTTTACAGTTGCATGTGGGTAGCTTGAACTCAATCTTTGCTAAGGAGGCAAACAGTTCTATCAAGACAAAAAAGATTGTGTAGTAAAATACACTGTAAGTGGATTGCCTGGTGCTGCTGCAAAACTGAGCTTGAAAGATGGCATCTGTAACATCCTTCTCACAAGTGCAAACTTTATTGCTTCTGCTGCCACCAAATATAAACATATGATTTTTAATTCAGTCCTCAAATCCTACAGAAAAGTTTTGACATACCTGTATTAAATATATACAGAAATGTATATAACGTTTCCAAATGTAATGTTTCAAAAAATTTCCACATGTTTAGGAGTAAAAAAAACCTCCAATTTCATCAGTGAAGAATGTTAATCCAAGTCAGTAAAGGAATCCAGATCAGAAGACTTTTCATTGAATGTTCCTAAAACATTTTTACCAAAGACTAAACCAAATACCAGAAAACAAGAAATAGAGTTTCTAATATATACTAGATATGAAACTTCATGACAGAAGATTTAGCATAAAGATATAGCACGTAAGTGGATGGGCCACAGATTAACTGATAATGGAGGAACAAAAGCTGAAAAAAAAAAAGCCTATTTCTAAACAACCTTCTGTTACCTATCTGCACCATGAAAGACATCATGGGATGCAAATAGCCACATTCTTGAATTCAACAGGTTTCATGTTGAATAAAGTGCTAAAACAAGGCAAATAAAACAAACAAACAAAAACGAAAACCCCAAAACAACCAACAAAAAAACCCCCCCACAAACAAACAACAAAAAAAACCCCAAAACCAAGCCAAAGTAGAGAAGTCAGAACTCCTCCTGAAATGTCTTCAGAGTACTTTTTCTGCACAGGCATAATATCAATGACTGCCAGGATACATCTCTGAGGACAGTGGGCAGAAATCTTTTGCTTTTATCAGTTGAAAAAACAGAAACATTGTTGAGACTGAACCCAAGACTTACCAGATACAGGTGGAGTTTTTAGGGAAGAAAAATTGCAAATTATTGATTCACTATGTTTCAACAGGAACTTTACCACTACTGGAAGTTAACACACGTCTTTCAGTATCCTGATACTACAGACTGAGACGAATGATATAGAATGTATATGAATAAAAGGCAATTTTAACTCCCATGCACCATGCCATGGGAAAGCTTAGCTACAAAAAAACTGCAAAATCCTACTGAATTAGCCAGCAGACATATGAATGTCAGTTTAATCAGCTAACAGAAATCATATATTGCTCACAAAGCTACAAAGTTTAAGCCCCAAAAAGAGCTCTAGGAAAGTCAAGCCACTGACTCCTAAGTCTTCATACAAAACAGTACTCAGCTATACCACTTTTCATGTAGACTGGACTATGATGGTTACCTCTAAATACACACTTCAAAAAATCATGAAACAGGGCATCACAACCACATTTAACAAAGCTTTTAACCACTTCTCAAAGAATAAGTTGTTGCTATTACTATGTACAACTGTAGGCAAGGGATGTGTATTTCTGCAATACCCAAAGAAATCACAAGGCTATAGATGTATATATGCTGTTGTATATATACAAATATAGTCGGAAGTGGTGTGGCTATACATCCCATACATTTATCACAGTTGTGTCAGACTCTTATTTTTAACACCTTTCCGACTATTCCTTCTTTCAAAGCCTTAGAAGCCTTTTTAGAGCAGCAAGTCATCAAAGCAGAGTCCTTCTGATCAGAAGTGATTCCATGCATATTTGTTCTTTGTATCCTGGAGGGGTACATAAGGGGGAATGAAGAGCAGCACAACAGTCTTTGTAAAGTCAAAAGAATCATCTTTTTAAAACAAACATTGAACATCCAACATACTCTTCCTGTCAAATCATTTGCTAATAACTTCTGACATTAATAGTTTCATTATAATAGGCTAAAAAACAAGGGAATGAGAAGATATTTCACTGGAAGGGAAAAAGGATAAGGGTAATGCACTACTGCAGCAATATTCCCTTCTCTATTTTAGAAAGCCCAGAGTTTTCCACAATTTCACTTACTGTGTTGTCTAAATACAAAGAATCTGTAGCTCATCAATTGAGTAGCCAAAAGTGTGAATAGACTTGTGTGCACTTGTGAAAATGTGGACATACCAAACAGCCTTGACTATTGAAAGAGCATGACTCAGATCTACATATCAAAACAGGAAGATATTTTCTACATTAGGCTTTAAAATTTGTATTTAGTTTTACTCAAGGCAGTGTAATTGCTTTATTTTGACACAGTTCACGACAAACACAGCAGTCTCATTTACTTTCCCCTGAGGAAACAGAAAAAAACATTGTGAGGGGCTAACCTTGGCAAAGGGTCAAACACCCACTCAACTACTCTCCCACTTTGCTTCCTCTCTTTTTTTTCTTTTTTCTCTTTTGAAGCTTGTAGGTTTACACTTAGAACATGGGCTGACTCAACTTGAAGAAAACCAATTTAAGTTATTGTTACTTTAAACATACTTAGGTTATAAGAATTAAAGAAAAAAAATTAATCAACACCTTCCCTACCTAGAAGGAGCTCCCAAGCTTCCCAGGCACAACTTCATTTTATCACTCCTGACTTTTTTACCACCTGCTGATCCATGTAGGTGAAAGGTTTATAACCAGTGCATTACAGCTCCTATTGGGCCATTCTTTTCTCCTCACAGTTTTTTCCTACTCCAGCACAGTGCCTGTCCATAGACTGGAGTCCTTCAGGATAAACCTTATTCCAGAGTGGGTCTTCCATGGACCACGGTTCATGTAAGAGAGGAACCCGTTCCCACATCGACTCTCCCCACAAACTGTGGCTTCCATAAGCAAATATCCATTTGCTCTGGGCTCCTCCACAAGCTATACTATTGACATTTGCTCCACAGTGATGCTCTCCATGGGCTGCAGGGAAATACCTGCTTCCTGCACATGAACCAACTCCACCCTCTTCTCCTTCCTGATCTTCATGTTTGCCAGGCTGTTTCTCACCTTCTGTTCTTCACTCTAGACTGCCTGTGTAGCATTTCATTTTTTCTTAAGCACATTTTCACAGAAAAGCTCACCACATGCTCCTGAAGAAATGTTCAGAAGTGTGTCTTTTCTCAAAACTAACATATGGTCCAGGTCATTAAGAAAGAACAAGCCATATATTTTTCAAAGAAAATGTTATGAGATACCATATTTGGATAAACTAGAAGATTTCTCAGGAAGTGCACATGATGCTCCCCCCTTGTACATTATTTATACCATTCAGAATCACGTTCATCACTGCAAGCTTGTTAGAGATCTCTTGCAAGTTTCCCATACTTTATACAACCACAATAAAACTAGATGAGAAAGAGTCTGAACACACTGAAAAGCATTATCATTTCAGCTAATTTAATAGATCCATTTAAATAATAGAACTATTTACAGATGTCATTCATTTCCTATAGCTTATAGTTGCTGTTATTGCTATTTAATGCCTAAGTCATACAGTGAGACTCCATGAAAGAGGCAATCTAGCACTATACAAAGTTGAAAGTATAAACTCCAAAGGATACTGTCATCGTTCTTCCTAGAAAAAAATACTGTATCCCACTCTAAAAGACAAGAATTTGGAAAAAATATTTTTCATTTAAAAATCATAATAACCATTTATATTTCTCTCATTTTCCTTACAGTGAAAGATGGTCATTCTGATAAACACCACAAAATGTCTGATAAATATTCATTTTAGCAAGCCTACAAAGAATTTATCCTTCAAATAGTTCATTTAATTAAGAATCCCTTATTCGGTATTTAATAAGGTAAAACCTTCTACTCCCAACAGCTATTTTAACAAGTCTTTGGCAGATAACACAGGAACTATTCAAACAAGCTTCCAGAATTATAAGCAGCGTCAACAGATATTAAAATTATTATCTGGACCCTTGAGCAAAAATGTTTGGCTTCACCAGCCTGACTTACACACAAATACACCAGACAATAAAACTACCCTACCTCATGCTTTCTTCCAGTCCTTATATTGCTGCTTTCCAGAGTATCTGTAGTGTACAAATTATGCTCAGCTGGGTTAAGATCTGCCTTGTTCATTTTTTTCTGTAAAAGTTCCGTATGAGATTCTTGCACTATAATATAGCACTCTAGTTCACTTAAAGAAGGCTGTTGAAATACCTAGAAAATTACAGTGCAGGTATATTACATTGGTAACAAAAAATCAGAAGCATAACACACCATTTACATAAAACTACCTAGAGAAACAGATTAGCAATACAACAGAAACATGAAAAAGCTGCAAATAATTCGGTCTTCAAAAATTGCTCATGAATCCATAATCAAAAGCAGATCTCAAAATATTAAGGAAATATTTTCACACCACCACTATATTTTCTAAATCCTAATTTACATTCTTAGCAACGGTTGTTTTATACAAATGTCTCTTCTGCAGTAAATTTTTCTACTTATTAAATGGTATTTTGTATGTCACATAATTTCTTGACAGAATATTGCACCTTCTGGACTTGTTCCTGGTGAAACTTCAAGTTGTAAATATCACTGACCTAACAAAAAAACCCAGTAATTGCATATTCTGTAACTAAACTTACTATTAGTGAAGAACTGCCTCAGAGAAGTACTTTTTTACTGTAAATCTACAACTTGTAGCCATTACATTCTTAAACTCAGACAGCGCAAGCACTGTGGCCAAACTGAAGACTTACAGAAAAAAATAGATTCTAGGTCACAATGTTACTCAAGGTTGGTACTTTTTTAAACCATTGTATTCCAGGACCTTTCCTAGCTATCAATCCATGTGCAGCAATTTCTTGGCACAATACAAGGCTGCTGCGCACAGATCAACTTGGCCTAGTTACTAAACCTGTTCAGAGAGGACGCATTTCACTGGTAGCAGCTACTTTAAGCTATATCCCTGATATCCAGTCGCAGACTCATGTATGCATGACCAAGACTGGTCAAGCTACCATGGCTTGACCACTGACTCCTTGTCAGTTGAGTTTTCATTACCTGGCTGTGATCACATCCCACCACTCTGTAACAACCACTGGCCAAAACTTTCTTTGCTTAGTGTAAGCAGTAGCAATATGCCTATTGAGTTACCTTATGGTAATCACAAAGTGAAATGCTTTAGCTCAAAGCTCCTCCTCAGTGCTGTAAGACTGGGGACAGATATTCATCTTCAAACAGCCGTCCCAGACAAAGATGATGTAATTCTCACATGGTCAATGCATCCAGGTAGCGGGAGGTTAGCACCTCAGTGCCATTGCTGGAGAAGAAATTATGTAAACTATCTACCTTGCATAACTAACATGGATTGCATAACTAAAAGAGATGGTTAGTGCAAAAAATCAATGGAAATGGCTTGAGATGACCTTGTACTGCACTGATGAGGGGAAACTCATGAAACTCTATTGCCAGTGGTGTTCTGACAGCAATGACGAGCAGCTGGCAAGCAGTAAAGTCTTCAATCAACCAACTTGATCCAGAAGACCCATCCTGAAGACTAACCAGAAGTTTTATTTTATCCCTTATTAACAAGATCCTGACAACATCACTTGCTTGCAACTGTTTGAGCATATTCTTAAGACAAATACTCATTTCAATGGAAAAGATAAAATTTGGTACAATTATCACGTGGCACTACCATCTCAAATATTTGCATTCCCCATATAAAACAAGTCAGGTATACTGACAAAAATTAGAAAAAGCAGTGTAAAAAAAGGTTAAGTAAATAAATCTCCAAATTCATGCCAATCAAGAAATGAGGTGGTCCAAAGCTGATTAAAATCAATAAAGCAAACACCTTAGTAAGCTAATTATTTGTCAGAAATAGACAAATAGGCATAGCCATTTTATTTATGCAGGAGATGCTTTTCATAAAGCCTAAGATAAACTCACAATTTCAACAAATAAATTACAAATTAAAGATATCAAGCACTTGTTTTAGAAAAACCACAACTCTTCATACAGTCAGTATAAGAAATTTGTCAGAGAGTAGAAGTTGCTATACTTTTGATGATTGTTCCTCAAATATATTCTGTTCCTCATTTTGCATGGTTTAGGCCATATGTAGTTGCAAACAGATATCATTACCACCTGTGATGAGTAAAAAGCCTGTTTATAACAATTAGCCCATTAACACACAGGAAAAAGAAAGGAAAACAGGAAAATGAGGAGTAGACAAGCCATGCATCCTAAGAATGCTTTAAAGAAAACTGAACTTCATGTTTGTTTAAACAAAACCTGAGCAATATATAAAAAGGAAAAAATCCAACAAAACCTAGAAGACAGAAATAGTTTCAGTAGATAAGGGAAATGTAGTAATAGTCAAGTTCCAGAATTGATTTTATTCCTCAAACTTTATTTTTTCTTTTTTTTTTTTAAATACATCTCTGAACCTGACACACATCTTACTGATTTCTCAGCTGCATGTAAAAAAAGAGCTCCATGTGGAACACAAGCTTTAGAACTATACTAGTAACTCTAAAAATAGTCAACAATTTCAATCTGTTACAATTTAAATTCACATTACTGTTACTTTAAAAAGTCTACACCTGTTAACCACTCAGAATTACTTAAGTTTTAAAATGCCCTTAATATCTTTGAGTCCAACTCCTGCCGCTGATTTTCAAGCCCTAAGAATTACAGAAATGTCACAAATTATTAGTTTCTTATTGCATCACTACTTTTTATTCTCTTGTTTAAAAAACAAAATACTGAGTGCTTTAAAACACAACTCCAAATAAGAGTCACAGACTACATCAAAACCTGCTCCTCTGCGTCATGGAGGTTCTGCTATTGACTTCAATAGGACCAATATATGAACAGTATTACTCTTCATTTGTTTAGTGGTCATTTTCCTACTGTTTTCTTCTTCCAAAACAGATCCCTAGAAATTGCGATGCTGTGATTCTTATTCCAAATAAAATACTGTAAAGGCATAGTTTCTAATAAAACTCTTACAGTCTCTGTCCACATGGCTACACAGACATATTTCTTGGAAAACTAAATCCAACAAATCAAATCCTAGATCTTAACTTACATATCCAAAATGCTTATGCTTTTACATCAAAATATTCAGTACATCGCTGTTACCAAAACATATTTACCTATAGAATTTAGGTCTACGATATCCCCAAAACCTGCTCAATTTTTTAAGTATACCTGTGAAATTTTTTCAGTTTCAGAAATTCTAAGAACTTTGATGTAATTGTGATAAGATCAATTCAAAAACAAAAGTTTTGCTTATCAAGAGATTCCAGTTCAAACAGAGTTTGGTATAATTTTCTGTTAAACCTAACATATCCTTGAATAATTGTGAAATATTCTTTTAATTTTCCTAGCCTAAACACTTTGTTTATTCAAATATCAAGAGACTGTTGAACAATAATTTTTTTGACATGAAAATAGTCCTTCCCAAGACAGAAAGCTGGGTGAAATTTCTCTCTCTAGTCTTTTGTTTTAAATTCATGCCAATTTGATTTTATACTTCCAGACTTCTGTGCTCCAAGTATCTTTGGTTAAGAGCAAAAAAAATTATCAAACCCAAATTATTTACTGAAAAGATTTGGTTACTATGAGAACAAACAAGTTCTGTATAAAAACATAACTCAGTGAACAAACTAGAGTTCAAAGATCCATGCATGAAAAAATAATGACATTTTTACAAGGGCATGTAGTGACAGGATGACTGACAATGACTTCAAACTGGAAGAGTGGAGATTTGAATCAGATTTCATCATAATTGATGAAATTCTTTACTGTGAGGGTGGTGAGGTACCGGAGCAGATTGCTCAGAGAAGCTGGGGATGCCTCATCCCTGGCACTGTTCAAGGCCAGGTTGGATGGGGCTTTGAGCAACCTGCTCTAGTGGGAAGTGTCCCTTCCCATGGACATGGAAAGATGAAACTATATGATCTTTAGGTTCCTTCCAACATGCCATTCTATGATTCTATGAAATGCAATTTCATCAGATCTTCAAAGAAATGAAGAGAGATGTGACCTTTTCTAGGCTTTTCACTTTTTACATCTAAACTCTAATTTGTAATCTAAGTACTAAGGGAAGTATTGCAAATAGTAAGGACAAAATGGAAAATAATTTGGACTATAATGGAACACTGAATTTAAAATCCTAACATTATTAGGAAAAAAAGCAGAAGAGTGAGTTTCAAGACTACATAAATCATTCAACATCTAAGGTCTGTATGAAGGATGGAGTCCAGTTTCATAGCAAAGATCAGAAATCTGCAATCCAGAAAATTGCAGTCTGAGAGGTAGCACCAGGTTCTTCAACAGCTTCTGCCTCAGAATTATCATTTTAGATTTTTCATATTAACTGAAATAGTAACCTACAGAGTAACTCAACAGAGTTACATGAAGTTCACTTCCTAAACTCTATTCTGAATCCTACATCTAAAAATAAAATTTCTGTAAGACAATCATTTCAGTGTACACATGATGGTCACCCCCTTAACAGTCTATCCATCTGCATGCTGAATGCAGCAAATAAAAAGCTTTCTCTCAGGTTTAAGCATCTTAGATTACAGTCCAGCTGTATTAAAAGGTCTAGCAAAACGGAATTATTTCCTCTTTCACATAGCAAAATCAGTTTACATCACATGTTATTTTACAAAAGATCAGGTGTCTATTCTGATACTGAAACTTACCTTATGGGCAAAATATGTATTCCAAATAAGTATCAGAACTTGTATTTATGTTTTAACAACAAATAAAATCAAGAAAACATTTACTTCTATCAAGCAGATATCTCACTACTCTTACATGCCTTTTCATAGTGAGACTCTGCTGATGATTTTCTGGATGCATTAATCAAGCTGAAGCACAAGCACCATCTTTTCCACAAACCTGTAGGATATGGGGAACCAGGCACTGTACTTAACGAAGGGAATCCAATACCACTGTTGTCGCCTATCAAAAGTAGTACAAACCATAAGGAAAAAATACAGCTATATTCCATCATATTTCTATTCTGCATGACCTTTCTACACTGGCAAAAGAGAGCAGGTACCAAAGGAATGGATATCTAAGAGCTTCAGGACTAATTTCACAGCCTAACATGTAATGTCCTTATGTGTAGTTTTTCTCAGCTTTCTCACCACAAGGCTGTTTTAAAAATGTTCTAACACCAACTGCACCATACCAACACTGTGGGCTAGAAGACGACAGAAATAGCCTGGACAGTCCTTCTGTAAGTTAGGTGCAAGCTCAACTCCTCTTCAAACTGATCAGAAAGCACACTATGGCTTAGTAAAAGCTAAAGTCTCAGCCACAGAGCAGAGTTTAGACATACAGCTCAGAACAGAGAACAGATGTACAAGATTCCCAGAGTATCTGAATTAGGAAAACAGTAATTTTGACCTATGGCACCCAACTAGACTACAACCCATCCCTAAAAGTTTTCTGCATTAAAAATTCCTGGAATCCAGTGCCATCATGCCATGCCAAGCAAAGCCATGATGAATGAAATGTTCCTGTTATTCCTGTTACTGAGTTAGACAGCTGTGAAGCTAAGTCACAGGCAGTGCTCACTACAGCATCATTTGCAAACTCCTTTCTGCAGCTTGGGCATCCCATTGTCACAGCCTCATGTCCATTCAATGCAAATATATCAAAGATGGGCAACAAGTTTTAAAGAGCAACTTACCCAGCCTGGATCTTGCTCTCATGTTTCCCCCTGAGCCGTCAAAATATCCTACAAGTCAGAAAAAGGGTTTCCACCATCCATTCACCCTCATAACACTTATATTTGCCATCCTCCAAAATTCACATGATTTGTATCATATGAAAAAGAACACTCTGATAATCTAATATAGAAGAACAGGGAGGTGAATAAAGGATGCAATTCCTTTCTGAAGACCATGTGGCCACTACATCAGAAAGATTTCCCAAACCCATTATGAATAACTTATTTTAGTCATCAGGAAGATTAGACCTTCTTGTCTAATAAAATTCATGCTCCAAATTATTGGGGAAAATATGCAATTACAAGATAAGAAAGCCATTTTGTAGTCTGGATAAAAACACTTGGAAGAATCATCATTGAAAGCATAAAGACAAGGCTGGATTTCATTAAGCCTTTTTGTCAAACTAGCCACGCATTTCCTCATGCATTTGATGAACTGGCAACTTTTTAGTAGCAAGTACACAATAAAACTGGGTATTTTCCATAAAACTGATCATAGCACAGCAAGCAAAAGCTAAAAACATTAGTCCTATTTGCTCTAATAGATTATGATTAGTAAACATTAAAAACAGACTGTAATGCTACAGAAGTCGAAGTAAACATTGGTTTATACACTTTATACAAATTTATACCTTTATGCACTTGGAAATTTATACCTTTATACACTTGGAACAAAGCTCTACAACTGTGGTTTAGAAGTTTCTATGAAGTATTATGGCTTTTTCTTCTTATTTTTTTCTTAAGACCTCTTACAGCATTTTCTCTAGCATTTTAGTTTTTAAAAAGCTTAACTACCTAGCAGATGATTCAACTAGACCAAATATACCAAAATTAAGACAGTCTCTCTTCAAAGATTTTAAAGTATCTTAAGATATAGATCGACAGAGAGATAGACAGATATAGATACAACTCCATACTGGAAGTTACTAGGTAAGTTTAAAAAGCACATTTTTCTGAGTTTTTACTGAGTCTCAGCACTAGAAAGAAAAAAACTATAAATCTTAATATGATGGTGAGGTTGATTCAAAAAAAGCAGTTTTGTTGTCTGCTGAACTATTACACTATTATCACAAGTAAAAATCAAACCTGTGCACTAATGGTGTAAACTAGGGACTGTGCTTGTTATGCATTATCATCTCTGTACATTAGAACCTCAATCATACTCAAAAAAATTCACTAAAGTGTGGTTTTCAATCTGCTAACTATGCATTCCATAATAGCCTGTAATTATTAAAAACTGACAAGAAAGCTACGCCACCTGTGTTTATGTGAAGCCAGGTAATGAAAAAAACAACAACACTGTCATCACCTCTCAATTCCTGATTGCATTATCAAAACTGTAGCCGAGTTTGGCATCTGGGTGTGACCTTGTTAACTGCTAGGGTAATTAAATTTATTCTATTGGGAAAAAGGATGATAAATTATTAGCAAGAAGATTTTGTTCACATTTTATTAAATTGGCCTGTCAAAGGGTCGGCCAAATTATCAAGGGCCTCATTTATTGGAGGCCAGCCATATTGCCACATCTGTTACAATTATTTATAATTTCAGCAGTTGAAAACCAACTGAGTTCGGCATCCGCCATGTAAAGTAATTTACAAATTATCTGATGAGGGAGTGTTTTAGCTTCTCCCTCATTTCTAGCCAGCAGAAAGCCGCACTGTAATTACAGAACACGATTAGGTTCTTTGGGGAACTTATCTTGCACTCATAGCCATAGTAAGATGCAGCAAGAACATATGGAGGAGCTTGTGCTTCTACTCCCTGAAGCTCATGACCCGCCTGCTGCTGAGCCCTTGAGTTGAATTTGAACGAGAGTGCCATGGCTAATGTTCTACACATGCACCATTTATGCCACAAAACAAATCGGATCACTGTTAATTATGAAGCAGCTATAATCAGGCCTTCACATCTGTGTAATGTGAAGCGCAGTAGGCTGTATTCCAATAATGTATGACTACCTTTGGGTCGCAAATTGAGAGCCATATTGCCTCAGTAGTAGTTACTGAATTCAAAGTAAGTCCTTTGATAAAAGCCCATCACAAAGATATTTTTATCCTTTTTTTTTTTAAACACAAGCCTTTCTTTATCAGCTATTGACCAGAACAGTTAAAGCATATGGCACAAGTTCATTAATGAACAGTAGCACACAGCACTCTAATTTAATGAAACCACTTGAGCCATAAAAATCAGATTTAGTTAATTCCCCCTTCCCTTTTTTTTTTCTTTTCTGTATCTAGCCTATACCCTGGACTCCAGCATAATGTCATGGGTGATCTTGCTGTAAAATATAATTATTTTCTTGTACATTTATAAACAGATTTTATATTTTAAGAGCTGGTGGATTTTGCAACGTGGAATGAGGGGGGTATGGGTGCGTGTGGGGATGAATGTAAAGAAATTGGAAATTGGAAAGAAATATCCAAGTAATTTCCTCTTCATAATCCAAAATTTAACCTGATAGCAATTAATAGTCCATATATAACTTCTATTTTAAAAACTGTCTGGCTGATGTCTTCTAACAAAGAAAAAATTCTTTATTCAGTGAAAAATCTTTCTGTGAGAAAGCAGCTAAGCAAGCAGCACCCAGATGGCAAACCAGCTACAGTTTAATTAATCCACTAAAAGCCATTCAGTTTTCAGTAAGGGTAATGTAATTTTGAATAATTGTAGGGAAAAAAAAATCACTAAACGTTCTTAAGTTTTATTATAGCAGCATGAATAGTGCCACTATAGAGTAATTAAAGTTCAGTTGCTCTTTGCATTATAAACCCCATATTTTCAGTATCTTGCTTTTTTTGATTCTTGTACATTGAAAGTACATAAATGGAATGTCAAACTAAACTAAATGAGAATGAAACTATTGTTAAAAACTGCTTATTTCTTTTCTGTCTTTTTAGCACTCTAGAATAGATGTAGATTATTTTTCAAAACTTATACTACTTCCTAAAGCACACTGCATTTCTTTTCTTTTTTAAAAAGTAATTTCAAAAGCTGCAAAAAAATCACTGTTCCTTGTTTTATAGACAATACATGCCTGCATCTTGGCACACATACAACATTGCAAGTGAAGTTCCAAATTGTCACAGTAAAACAAACCAAGATTTAACTGAAGTTGCATTTTATGATGATCAAGTGCTAGTATTCTGTGATCCCAACAGCAACAATGACTTCACAGACTTCACAAGACGAGTTATACCACACAGCTTTTCTGAGGCCAACAACCACTCAGAAGACACTCCTTTGTATGTCTATTACCTCAGCACGTGTGCAGCTCAAAGACTTTACAGACTTTTAGAAAAATAATTATACTTTAAAAAATACCTTAATCTTCTCCTTTGCATCTTGTTTAAAGATATGCATACAAAACATTGTAAATACAGTTTCACAACACGTTAGTATAAGAAAACACATTTGGAAAGTAAAAAATTATTACTGCTTCTCTGACTGAGAAACAACCAGACTTGTACTAGTCTTTTTTAAAGTGTTAGCTGTAAGCTACCATAATTAATTTGATATAAAAACCCCCCAAATTAAAATTATGTCATTAATATTGAATATCCCAGGAATTGCAACTGTAAAGTTAAAATTATACTTACCTATGTATTTCAAACAGTAAAAAATACTGTTATTTTTCTATCACAGATTTGAGCATGGAAAAAGTACAACTTTGCAAGCTATAATTTATACCTGTCCTTTTTATAAGGGTAATAATCTCAAAATAACAGACAGTGTGCAGTTAGGGGAATACAACCATTTGAAAAATGTTATTGGTACTTTCCATCATTAAATCCTAATTATTTATTCACTGCTTTGTGTCATGTAAATTGGTCAATTGCAGTTCCATATTACTTTCTCCAAAGCCTGAGCCTTCAAGCAAACAGTGATAAATCTTTTCTTTCCTCAATTTGCTTCAGTGTTACATAGCAGTCAAATCCATTATGATTTCATTTCATCTTGTCTGCTACAAATATCTTTTCCTACAGTATTTGTTAGCTGCTTTAAAAATTACATTTTGACACTTTTGTGATGATTTTACCTCATGTTTTTAATGAATTGAGTATTTCTAAAAACTGGAGGACAATTCTGTCAAGTTTTTGGCCCACAGAGGGTGCAAGAACGAGAAACTTTTATTGTATATAAATTAAATTAATACGTTTTCTAACAGTGAAACCCAAACCAGTAATGTAAAAAGCATTTTGTTAGGAATATGTTTCAGCAACTGAAATAATCAAATATTGTAAAATGGAATTTACAGCATCACACTTACAATGTGATATCTGCCTTTTTTTAAATGCTGTATTATTACCAAGATGGAAAATTAAGCTCAAACGTGGACTTCAAATATTCACATTGCAATAGTAAATATATTGGACTAAATCTAGAACTGCCAAAATAAATTAGAGATACTCTGTCAAGCTAAGTTCTTTTGTCATTTATATTTCAGTCAAAATCAGTATTTTGATGACTCTACCATATAAGTCTAATAAGCTGAAATCACTAAAAAACTAATGTTAAAAACCAGTAAGTCATACCCTGAAAATACATCTTGATGGATTTTTGCATGGCAATAATGGGTGCAGTTTTGAAATATTTTCTTTATGTATTCCTCATATGGATCTAACCTTTTATTTAAGTTTAAAATTCTGCCTTTTTTTGTCTAATAATCTTAAGTAACATATATGTGCAATCTATGTACTTCCATTGTTTTACTGGTATTTTCTATTCTGACTACTTTTAAAAACTTCATAATGAGAAATTATGATACTACTGTAAAAGTGCAAGTGAATTCTGTATTAGGTAGAATGCACATACCTGTCAAATGCTACAGTTACAAATGGAAACTTTTACATCTTGTTAATTACTGTTCTTTGATCAAGTGACACCTCTTTGGTGACATTGTCTTTTGTGTCTGCACACACATAGAAAGTAGGAGTCGATGCAGAAATAACTGCTTCAATTCAGTAAATGTATTTATCTATCTATTATTCACATGGATAATAGTTGTGGTATACTAACTGAACAACTAAATGCATACGTAGTAAGATGTAGATATAAGTTTTCTGTAAAGCAGATTGAAATTTTTCATCACACAGATTACCAGAATAGCCAAATAAAATGAAGCAAAAGTTTGTTCTCACCAAAATAAGTGCCACATTGACTAGATTAAGAGTACAGTATTTTAAAAAGGTGTCTTTTACCTTTAACAGAAGAAAACATAGATATTCCTGGTAATAAAGCCAACACTAAAAGACTCATTTTTGCCTGACTCAATGTAATCTGAACAGCAAGAAAAGTTCAAACCCAGAAAGGAGTCTAACACATGCAACATGGATGTATTACACTCCTGGCTACTCTGCATCTGAAGAAGATACATTACTGTGTCAAGACTATAAGCATGTTCCACAGGCTGAACTTTCAGCAGGCATTAATCTGAACACACTCAAGAAATCAGTACTTCATAGCAGAAATAAAATTGCACTAAAACCAACTTCTCTTCTTAGGAAAGACTGATTAAAAAATTGTAATAGCAAAACTAATAGGTGTCCACACTGCTTTGGTGTGTCTTGTTAACCAAGCTTATATTCCAAATCCATTGTATTCTGCTGTTGCAGTCAAGAGACAAATGGACGAGTCGGAAGATTCCTCTTAATCACTCTTGACTTCAGAATTCCACAAATTACCAGAATTCTGGTTATCTAACAGGTCAGGAGAAGGTAATCACTGTTTTTTTCCCCTCCAGAAATCCCAGATGGGCAACCAACACAATAATCATTACCTTTCTGAAACTTATACTGGATAGTAAAGGTGGTGATGGGAAATTTGGCTATAATAAAAATCCAGTCAAAAACAAGCATTATGATACATTCCCAAAAGGCATCCTCAGCCTTTCACCCAGAGCAAGACTGCATGTTGACAAAATTTGGGATATTTCTTACAGCAGAATGCAAGAAAGACTTTTCATTTTACTCTTCCTGTTGTCACTTATATTTAAATGATGTATTCTTTCTCCCTTTCATTTTTTTATATCACTTAGGAATTAAAGCCTCTGAAAAACAATCACAACTTCTAGAATGGGAAACTACCTAATATTTTGTGAGAAATTTGGAAACAACAATCAGCCTTTCATTCTTCCTATCATTTTCTACTCCCATGGGCTCTCAAAATCCATACAGGAAAAAGTGAATTACTTCTTGTCTTTTTCCAAGGCAGATCAGAGGTCATGTCTCTCAGGGGAAATTAATTCAAAATCCAGATAGAGTGATATTTCAAATGAGTCCAAGTCATTAAACATTTTCATTGAAATTTTTGTGCCTGGATTTTTCATTTATATTTATATTTATATTTATATTTATATTTATATTTATATTTATATTTATATTTATATTTACTTACATCATCTCTAGAAGTGCAAGTTCAAGATTAGCCAATTTCTTATGGAAATAGGTATCTCACAGAAAACAAACAGTTCATTTATCAAAACCATATAATGTCCTTCCAAATGAATGGAACATCAAGACAGAGTTATTTCCAGCTATAACTATATAAGCTCATTAGCTAGATAATACTGGTATGACAATTTGCTGGTTTTATGATTAACAGTTCTTAAGTGGTTATAATTACAGCATCTGAAAGGTAGCATCCTAGTAAGATGAATGGAGAACATCAAAAATATGTTTTTTCCTAGTTGGCAGCCATATTCCCTAATGTACCTAATGGGGTTTTTTGGTAGTCAGCATTTGTCAGGACAAGACAAATAATATGTCTTTTGACTTGCATAAACTTTTCCAACCTTTCCTGCTTTGTAAACAGTACTAACAGAAAACATGTTCAAGCATAAAACGAGCTAAATCTACATGTAAAAACCATTCATCTTTTTAAACTATGGTTTATATACTTTTTGAAACAACAACAATGTACTATTCAATAATAGTTGATAATATTCAGATTATTTTTTTAAGGAATTTAACGTCAGAAAATTTAAAAATGAAAATTAGCTGCAAGAAAATAACACAGATAACGGAAATAGCTTCCAAATTTCCATTTGGTTCCTCATTGCTTCTTTTACTGTTTTGTAGATCAAATAAATGCTTAATATTTACACTGGATTATTTTGCGTTTAATGCTAATTTCTGACCCAGTTTTAGAAGGGGCAGCATATTTAATCACATTGCAGTAAGCACATTCCAAAATATTTAGAATTGCACAGCATGGTGAAACAGGTCGACCATTAATGAAGTCAGGTGTTTAGAAACAGGATGTAAAACAGAGATCAGAGGACTAGAGACAGAACATTGCATAAAATATCCAAATGAAAAACAAAAATATTGTATATTCTTTATCTCAGAACTGGCAAACTTCACAGAAGAAAACAGTGGAATCTTGACTATATGTATGTGAATGATGATACTCCCTTGAATGCAACAGGACATGAGATCTATCCAGTAAACTTTTTAATCCCCAAGAAAACTTAAAAAAAAATTATAGGACAAAAATAAAAAGCAATACATTTTAAATAATTCCTTATAACATCTTATGACATTTGATAGTGGAAAAAAAAATAGCACCTGTAAGCAACACATAAGTGCTCTGCAAAAATTGCTGACTGACGGTCATTTGAGAATTTCTTCTTAACACGTTATAGTTATCTTTTCTGACAGGCAGCCTAGATTGCTACAGGTGAAGATACATAAAAACAAATGAGAAAGGATTAAAGGTATCAGAAGCACTGTAATAAATTTAGTCTCTGCGACACAAGAATGTTATTCATCAGTCATAAGGGTAAGTAATTCAGCTGAATTATACAAAAAATAAAGTATTCCATATTTCTCAGTTCTCCTAACAATTTCCTATATTGATGTACCCGACTTCATCACAAAACGCTTTTTTGGTACATCACTGTTACTTGAAACAGAAAACATAAACACTATCAAGTAAGCAAAAAATGCCAAACTAAAGCCAGGACTTCCAGAAGCAAAAGATGGAATTATAATACCCACCCACATGTATTGGAAAACACTTTACAGCCTGATAATGGTCGGATGAGGAAATACTGACATACTGAATATGTGTGATGGCAGAATTATCTTACGTCAGACCAATGAAAGCTGAGAAATTAAAAAAAAAAAAAAAAGTAGCAAAACTAAATAATCAATCCATGCTATTTATTGGATGGTATGTTAACCAGAATTGTAGTGCAATTGGAAAAAAAAAATCTGCAGAGTCAAACAGCCAAAAACAAATTTCCAACACTAACAAGTGTGCAGGATTTATTTTAAAGCAGGTTTAGACTGCTCTTATGCACTAAATGCCAGCTAACAGCCAGGGTACAGCTTTCATTTCCATGATCCAAAAGGTATTTAGTTGATACTGCCATGAAGTTTTCTATGATATCAACTGAAGTATGAGAGTACAGTCATTTGGGAGACTTTCTTCAAAATTTTGGGTGAGGAACTGACACTAAGGTAGATACATCTAAAAAACGTTAACAGTAACCATATATATGCACTGTCTATAAAACAAGTATTCTCCTACATTAAATGTTTTACCAAAATGCTCACACCCTATAAAATATAAAAACTATATTACAGATACCCAAGTAAATAAAATCATAGAATCACTAAGGTTGGAAAAGACCTTGAAAATCATCAAGTTCAACCTTTGACCAAAGATATCATGTCAACTAAACCACAGCACTAAGCACCACATCTAGTTGTTTATTAATCCAAACATACAGTAATATTGAACATATAGTAATACATAAATTTTAAAAAGTTAGTCTAAATTAAGACACAGTTAAACTATAATGGAAATTATTACAACACCATTGCAGAAATCCATGTCACAACCCATGCTTTTCATAAGAACTTGAACAAGGGCAGAAATCAGCTGAAGAAACTCCAGGGTAAAGGTGAAGAGACAGTCCAGAGGGACTATATATAGCACATACATGATATTCTATTTTACTTTATATTCAATTTTTTCCCTTCCAAATACTTGAATATTCTGCAGTTCACAGGAACTACTGTGGTCTAAGAATACCAGTACAAGGTCTTTCAAGCATGAAAATCATTGCCTGTGAGTGCACAATTTAATATCACCCCAAGAGACTCAGTCTACCCAGGATTTCTTCAACTTCAACCTATAGGCACATCTGATGCCAAAGTCTACCTGCTAGAATGTGACCAAGTGTACTGGTGTTTGGCACACAAGAAAAAAAGACCTCTTTAATTAACGTACTTTCCAACAATAGAAAACAGTATCTGAGCTTGAACTAAAGTGTAGGAATCTGTTAAAGATCTGAGTTCCTCAAAACCTTCCCAAAGTAGGCATGAAAATGACAATACACTTATTACTTACGTGGGCTTCAGCATACTTGACTGAACATGTAGTTTCTCCCCTGCCTTATTATGTGTGAAAAACTTAGGCTCTTCATTCTAATCTGAATAGGAACCTGCACTATCACTAGCATATACAGATCTATAGAGGTTTACTATTTATTTTCAGAATTTAATACTGCTTACATAAACACATTTATTTTTAACTACGCTTAAAGTGCTGCAGTTACAAAAAATACTGGAAGTGTTAAACAACCTTATTATGCAAGTAACTTGATGTGATTACAATTTCTCAGGTTTGAGAGAAAGCAAACTACTTCTACAAGACACCATAAGAAGGACTAGCAAAGGCAAATGCAGGTACAAAATTAACATCTGAAAATATATCTGTCATGTTCCTATTTTTATCTACTTGCTGATGCACTTGATGCAGATTTCTGTGACGCCTCATAATGGGAAATTCCTACTGTGCTTTCTAATTACTAAATCTAAATAGTCTAATTAGACTAACTACTGCACAATGCTTTTCTTCATCCACAGACATGCACGGTACCACTACTCATAGTATTCTCTACCTGAGAGCTGAGTTCCAGGACATAAATTATCATTTCCTGTTGAATGACAATGGTATTTCCACTCCACTAAAAAGACCTTCCAATGAAAGACTTTTAATCAGTTATAATTTACATGCATCCAAAGACCACATCAGATCAAGTGAAAGTACTGCATTATAAAAACAAAGGTCTTAAATTGTAAATTTTAGAAAACTGTGATAAGCTGGCAAAGGATTTCAGAATCTCTTCTTGTCTTATTATCCCTAGTATTGATTGAAATCTCTCCACCTTGAAATTGTTGGTGAGGACAAATCTATTGAGTCTTATTAAATCCAGCATAGGAATGAAGTCCCCAGAACATTTGGGACCACTAAAGCAGATGCTACATATTTTAGAAAAATATTCTCTATCCTTGAGAATATGAAGTACAGCTGCAATATGAAATAGACATCAATTTATTTCCATAAAAGCTCTAATGTAAAGGAGTTATTGTAGACAGCATCCTTAAAATTTAAAACTTAGAGAAAAAAGTATATAAAGTCAACCCAACTGGATAAAACAGATTACATATCTTTACATGCTACTCACTATAGCTAGAATTGAAAATTTGTGGTCCTCAATAAATTTATACATAATTCAAAGCAAGTTTATGGCTTCATATTTATCAGAAATATTTTTTCTTTTTTTCAGCCTACTGTTTCATACTACACATTAACATCAGCACAAAAATCTGTTTTTCTCAATGGTACCCTGTTAACATGAACTTTGAATATGTGAGCCAACCATATGCCTGAGCTACAGCACAAAGTGCCTATCTGACCACTAACAGGGAGGTCATTGATCTTGCTGTAAGGGACAATATATCATAGGATGTACACGCTGATAGGCTCAATGCCATTTGAAGAAGTAGGAAAATATTCCTTTGTGACTATATTTGTGGAATAGCTGACACATCCTTATCTAGCTGTTGCAGACATATTATTAATGCAGGGAAGACAAACAGAACACAGATTTGTCCGCAAATAGTTTGTGCCTCTCTCATTCAAGCAAAAAATTAGACACTTATAATATTTCTATAGATGCTGAATTTTCCAAAAACCTGCTGTGACTTCAGTAGGACTGCGTACCTTGTGATTTGAAAAATCCACATTATTTTAAAGCAATTACAATTGGCTGTTTTATACAGAATAGGACTGTCATGATAAATGAATTCCTTTCCCCTTCCAAAGTTCTCTCAACTCAACTTGCTACAAACATCAGCACTATTCCACTGTGACTTCAGGAACTTCACTTACTCCTTTTATCACTTTCTTTTTTCTTTTTTTTCTCCATATTTTTTTCAGGTTCGATATTTTACAAAAAGACTATTTAGCAGTTCAACAATAGTAATTTTTAGCAGATATGAGTTGGCTTTTGCTGATTTAAGAGGTTTAAGAGATCTTACTCCTTCATGTTAAAAAATATAAAATTCAACATCTCCAAACCAGAAACTTTCAGAGTCTTTTTTAAGTTGGGAGTATTCAGCAGCTATCAAAAATTAGGGCTTATCCTCTAAACCACACTATTCTTTTTGTAAGGTAATGTAGGCAGAAGCTTTAAGTCCTGCCTAAGACTTACTAAGAACTGTGAAACAGCTTTCTGAAGCAGTCCTAAATGTTCACCTAAGCCCAGATTAGAAGTGGCCTGACCCTATAGCTTTGTTGATATATCCATCAATTTTACACATTGCTTAAGCAACTATTTTTCACAGGACAGCTCAAACTCTTTCCCACACAGATGAAATACTGGAAAAATCTTTACTGTGCAAGGTAAAGTAACCATTATAAAGAGTTTTTTCATGCTTTAAAGCAGTCTCATGAAAATCCAGTTATATTTTCTTTCATATTGTATTATGGTAGAACTTGTATGGAGGAATATGGTTTTATAGACACCAGTGAAGACACATCATACTGTCCCTCCTTTTTTTTTTTTTTTTTTGAATGACTCAAAGGATCCATTTAACACCTTCAGAAGCATTGACTAGAGAATGGAAAATTAAAAAACTACCAACTCTTGACACCTCTATTCTCTTTTTTTTTTTTCATTCTAGAATTTACTCTGTCTTGCCCCAGATAGTTAAATTCCCCCTGCCATGTACATGTTCTGAAAAACTTTGAGAGAAAGTCTACCTGTAGCTTGACTGAACTACTATTGCAATGCAGAAATGATTTAATATCTATCATCACTGCGGTCAAATATACTGCAGTTTTCTAGAGTGTTTGGGTTTTTTTCCACTCCTTTTCATATGCAGCAGCTCTTTTTGCTGGTATTCCACAAAATTTATAATTACCTTAGCAAACCACATCACATGATTCCTGATCACAAGTCAAGTAGACAAGAATGTGCTAGGCACAATGAGCTATAAAATGCTCACCAAACACATTTTTAGAAACCCAGTACTGAATCTGGTTTGACTCAGGCTTAGCTTCATAATTTTATTACAAACTGCACACTCCAAGTAAGATGACAAAGGGAAGAATAATTTTTGGGAAAAAGCACTGGCAATACACAACTTAAGAAAGCAGTTCCAAGATAGCAGAAAGTTGTGAAAACTGTTTATACAAGTTCTTCTTTGCCTTCTTCCTTCTTAATCTTTTTAAAATCAAAGGAAACATATCTTCTCTATTTCTCACAGATTGAAAAATATATAATTTCATAAACCTAAAAGAAGTTCTGAGTAGTGCGTATTTGACAGATCATTAGGGTGAACATTTTCTCTGACCTTCACCAAAAACATAAAATTGTTCTGCAAATGTATGTGTTGTTCCAACTTTGTGAACTAGTTAGCCATTTCAAAAGTTATTATAGCAATATTTTTTCCACTTAATTTTTATAGGGCAGGTTTTTATATCTTAAAACACTAAAATTCTTTCTGATTCATACAAACACTTTGTTTAGTGAAAAGAATATCTTCCCCTGAACTATGAAAATCAATTTGAAGAATGTAGCAATTGAAAGCTCCTGTCCTCTGAAACAGGAAGAAAAAAAACACAGTTAGCACCAAATTAGATACAGAAATTTATATGCTTGGCAATTTAATCCTATTTTTCTTCAGATGCAATGAAATCTTAATTTTTTAAGGCTGATCAATTCAATGTATGCAAGGGGCCAAACATGTTGGTATGCAATTAGGCCAATAAACTCAGATACTCAACTATATTTTGGTAATAATAAAAGCCAGAGATCTAGAAGATGCAACACTACAAAGAATTTGATTATTCTGTGCATTGATACTGTACAGATTGATATTAAAATGAACCCAATGATCATAAAGCAGAATAACATAGTTTTTGATATGTTGTTTTAGCTGTGTGAGCATATTCTTGATCTTGAAGTACTTTTCGTTTATCAGCATTGAGAGCCTCTAGCTGCTTTATCAGCTCAGCCTGCTGTGTTGTATCTTCAGTGTTGTCTGTGAGTATTCTGTAGCTCCTCCAGCTCCTTCCATGTGCAAAACAAGCAATAAAGAGAAATTAAGAAAAACAATGACATCTGTTAAAAAATTGTATGCAAATAATTTTACTGCAGAAAGTGAGCTTTGTATCTTAATTTATTTTTCTGTCAATTGCCTTACACTGTAAGTTACATATAAAATATCATACACTTTTGAGAAATATCTACAAAGCAGTTAACTTTCAAAATGGAATGCCTTTCTATTTCCCTCTAATGCTTTAAGTAAAATAAATAAATTTTCACTACTTCATCTTATTCTAGTCAATATTCAGTTAAATCTTTAACAGTAAGAGTCAAAATGTAAAATACATGGAACACATCAACTGTAAATAAGTTTCTTTTTTTACCTAGAACAATCAGGAAAAGATAAAATATTTTCCTGAACTTGCAAAGTATGTGTGAAGCAAGCTTTTTTTCTGAAATGCATCTACTCCCTAGACACATGAATTTGTTTGCTGATAAATTACTTCTTGTCTGCAGGTACGGCATATTGCAACAACCATGAACAAAGTAAGCAAAAACTTTGGTGCATATTATCTAACATAATAAAAGCCCTATCAAGACAATAATAGGAATGGTGTTGTAATGCAACCAGAGCAGAGATCTAGTATAATCAGCTTTCTGGATAATTTTTCTTTACCACCGATGGATTTTCTAAATTAAGATCAAAGTACTGTAACACTTACTATAAACAATAATTAAAACTTCTAATATTTCCTGTAACATATATTAAAAGTACACATGACTCTATTAATCCCTGTTTATATATTTTCTACTTAATTCCCTTTTAATTCACAAGCACATTTCACACTAGTATTACATGGAGATACCAAAATATATATTTAGCACTCCAACTAATTTTCTTCCTTACTTCCTCAAAGAATTGTCTCTATAACCTCTAACACATATGTAACATTTCTGTGACTAGAATTGTCATTAACAGGACTTATCATTGCATTTTTCTAGTGGTCCTGGAGATATCCAGGCAAAGATTAGTGTACAAAAGGTAAGAAGCAATACCAACTTCATTGTCTTCTTCCAGGGAAAACACAGAATGATAAATAAACAATTTTAAGGGAAGTTCACAATTTTTTTTAAAAAAAACCTATGCCACTAATTAGGGTTTGTGATTGAATGATTATTCAATATAGATACATCTGAAAAATGACATAGGAATTCAAATTACATGTACAATACAACAGTCAGACAGTTTTATTTTGTTAAAAAGCACCATTTTAGAAAGTCTGTTAACAGACCAACAAAGGATGACACTTAAGGATATGCTAACCATGCTTAGTAGGACTTAACACTGTTCTGCTGTTCTGAAAGAATTGAAAAATAGTTCCCCGAAGTTAACAAGGGTAGAGATACATGAAAGACTCCTGATGTAAGAAAGTGCAACTGCAGTATGCATTGCATATGTACTAATTTACTTTTGTTCAGAAGAACAGCAGCAGAAATATGCACACAGTGATATATTAGTGCTTTCTGACAGCTGTACAACAGGCTTCCAAACCACCACTTCTTTAATTTCTCTGACCGCATGTATATAGTAGAAAATAACACATCTTCTCACTGCAGTTAAAACACAGATTATATTAATTTTTCACAGGTTCTCCAATCAGATCTTCATTTTATTGTAGAAGAGAAAAACATGGGATAAGGTTGGATCCTCAAGGCCAGTCTGCTACATTGCTGCTCTTTAATTTGTATGCAAACATCAATGCAGTTATCTGTGTCTGTCACCTGAGGATGCAGTATTATGTATTCTCTAATGGTCTGCCCACAAAGTGTATTAGGGTCAATATGAATCTTTTTTGTTGACTTTATCAGACTTCCAGTTACATCCTTAAGGGGAAGCAGTGGAACAGGGAAACTAAATCTTAGCCACACAAGAACCACAGCACAGTCAGAACACATTAACATGTTTGCTTACATTAAATTCAAGGCTTTTCAAGTGTAAGGAAACTCAGTCACAGTTCCATTACTATACATTTTAGAAATCAAATTTCATTTATTCATACTTGTACTTTAACTTGCTTTTGTCTTTAGTGAATGAGGCACTCTTTTTACATTGCAAATCAGTGGGGGAGCCTGCTTTTATTTCACTTCTACAGACTAATATAGAAATTATACTAACCTTACCAGGCACTATTCAGTACCAACGTGCAATGCAAATAAACATACATAAATAAGCACCTTTGATAACAGATGAGCCAAATCAGTGATGGGAGCTTTAAACTAGGAATAGTAGGGATCAAAGATGTTAATGAAACAACAAGTCAGAGATCTGTGGCCTGGACTCGGCAGGCAAAAGCAGACAGGTAGATATGGGCAGAAAGCACCTTGAGATTAGCAGCAGAATAATCAGGGAGGATGTTCACTTTATGCACATAAATAACAGAGTGCTCACAGTATGAGGGAGGTTCTTAAGAGTCTTTATGGTGACAGGAAAAATTGGTGATAATGTCTTCACAAACAACTCAGTCTGAAAGAACCGGTCAAGTTCTGTGTGTGTGGGTCTTCAGGAATATCAAGCCACCCAAGTTTGTTGTGGAATCCAGTGCAGGCTGAGCTTCAGAGAAAAATGTGCAGGTTTAATAGACCTATGAATATTAACTTCTCCAGCCACGATGTGCTTAAAGCTAATTTAATGGCCATGCAACGCGTGATGGGGGTGGGGGAGATACATCTAACAGGGGGAATACCTAGTAGGTGATTCAGGAAGGTTGTAACTTTGTAGTACCTCAGCCAGAGGGGAAAGGGGGAGGGCAATATGCAGTCAGGAGTTTAGGATAAAAGGAGGCTGTGTCTTCCAAAACCCCAAGACAGACCCCATAGGGATATAGCCTAGTGGACTCTCTGCCTTTGAGTCTTGCAGGACTCCTCTGTCTCCTTTGTAGAAACTGGCCTAGTGTAGATAGACACTACGATGTGTCTATCTGAAGCTGCTGTTCAAATGGACACAGCACATCTCCATGGAAGACAACAGGAGGAATGAGAGATATGCCTGCACCTTCTAGACTCAGTGAGATCACAGAGACAAGTTGGGACAACTCACATGACTGAAGCACTGCCATGCATGGATACAGGCTCTTTAGGAAGGCCTATGTTCAAAAAGAAGGTTCTGGGAAACTAGAGCAGTCTACTACATCTTAGTCCCTGCGAAGGTGATGGACCATGTAATGGAGAAGATGATCACAGGGGGTCATAAGGGAAATAATATTTACAGATTCATAGAATATTTTGAGCTGTAAAGGGACCACAATGATCATCAGGTACAACTCTTAAGTAAATGGCTCGTACAGGACTGAACACAAAACCATGATGTTATTAGCACCATGCTCCAACCAATTGGCCTGGCAGCTTTCTCTGAGGAAATTACTATCTCAGTGGATAAGGGATAAGCACTGGCTGTTCATCTTTTTGATTGCGGTAAGATTTTTTACATAGTCACACATAAAATGCTATAGACAAACTAATGAGATATAGGCTAGGTAACCGGACAGTAAAGTTCCCTTAAACTAGAAAAACTCCTGGGTTTGAAGAGTCATTATCAATGATGCAAAGTCCAATTCAAGGCCAGGCACTAAAGGAGTAGCCTAGGGGCTAACATCAGGGCCACCACTTTTCAACGTCTTCATTAATGACCCAGACAATGGGACAGAACGCACCATGGCAACTTCGTTGATGACACAAAAATCAGGGATGGCACAACAGGTGTTTTGGTTGCCACTGAGAAGGACCTTGACAGTCTGGACAAAGGGCTGGACAGGAACCTCATGAAATTCAACAAAGACAAGTGCAAATTTTACTTCCCCTGCAGGATAATAATCTTGTGTAAAAGCACAATGTGGGAACAGAAAAGCTGGAAAGCACCTTGTCAGAAAACAGCCTGGGGAGCCTGGTGGACACCTGAATGGCCATCATATAGTAACGTGGCCTTGCGCCAAATGCCAATGACATCCTGAGCTGCACAGAGGATAGTGCTGCCAGCAGGGCAAGGGAGGTGATCCTTCCCCTCTAGAAGTTTTAAGACACATCTTGATGATGTGTCTGGTTCTGGGCTCCCCAGTAAAAGAGAAACATGGACATGGCTGGAGAGAGCCAATGAAGGACCACAAAGATGATTGAAGTATTACAGAATCTACTATACAAAGAGAGGCTGGGAAAGCTGGGTCTGCTCAGCGTGGAGAAGGGAAAATTCAGGGACAACTGAACTATTAACATCTATAAATACCTGATGGCAGTTGAGAAAGAAGATGCAGACGGACTCATGTAAGTGGTGCTCAGAGACGGGAAATGAGGCAATAAGCACCAATAAAACCAGATGAAATTCCAGCTAAACACAGTAAAAATATTTTTATCCATTGAAAGCAGCCGAACACCAGAAGAGCCTTCTCAGAGGTTGCAGAGCCTCCATTCTTGGACACACTCACATTGGACACAGTACTGGGTAGCCTGCTGTAGCTGATACTGCTGGAGCAGAGAGCTGAATCTGCTGGAGGACCATACTACGCCATCTCCAGAGCTGTCTGCCTGTTTCAACCACTCAGTGATTCTCCGTGATTCTGTTACACACTTTGCTTGTCCTGTGCTCAGAGTATTCAAAATCAACCTCATAATATTTATTAGCATGCGTACTCTAAGCAGCAACCAATAAACACTCTACAAGACAGACACCCTATCCTGTCACTGCAGCAGGATAAAGATGTCAAGTCCTCAGAAAAATTATCATCTTGGGTGAGCATGTAACAGAAAAACAACCAAAAATTACTAATTGACTGCAACAAGCATACTGAGTTGCACTGAACATATAAGAGCCATCACACACATCTATACATGATATACAGGCATCTATACATACATACAGATATATAAAAATATATACATCTACACAGAATATATATAAATTATATGTAAACATGTGCATACATAGATAGATATAAATACACATATAAAAATGGTGATAAAATGTTTCAACATACACTTTAAAGAAACACAATTTTAAGAAAAAAGTCACCATGAGCAACAATAATTGCAAAAACAACACTGTCAGTTAAGTCCCAAACTGCAACACTTAAGCCTACTTTTTTCCATCACCCCAAACCTCCCATAAACTAACACACTATGATACAGAGGGAGCTTTTAATTTTTTTAAGAGTAAAGTCAGCAGGCAGCACTGAAAAATAAAAAAAACACCTAACCTCATACATGAGGTCTCTAACCTCATACCTTAAGATGAATAGAATGGGAAACAAAGTTATTTACAATAAGTGACCTGCACTCTTCCGGCAACAAGAAAGCACGTGCTACAAAAAACAATCTGGTCTTTCTCACATCAAAATAGAAGAGCATTACTAAATTATTTCAATCCCTGAAATAAGACTGTTAGTTCAGTAACCTTAGTAGACTGCTTTCAGTGTTGCAAGGTTGATACTACATGAAGACACCACAAAGCAGGCAGTAGCAAGACTCCAACATTTGACACCTTATCCAACCAGTAACAATATTTAAGCGACTACTATTGCTTAGACTAGAGACAGTTCTGGTGTTCAGAGAAGTTTCCTCCTATCCCTAGAACATAAGATTATATAAAACCTTTCCATCCTTGTAGGGGAAGGGGGCCTTGTATGCCCCTGCCAATGGTTTTACAGTAAACTGTGGCCTCCCAGAGATGTAAATGAAATTAATAGCTAGTGTAATTCCACATGCTATACAAATTTGCTACAAACAGAATTAAAAACATACACATCACTTCAGGTGATGTTCTCAGCTTTTTTTCACCACCACAATTCTGGTGACTTTGAGCACCTCAGGTGTCCCAGTTACCAAGGGAATACAAGATGGTTTGTGGTAATTCAAGAAATCTCTAGACTGCATCGTCTGTATTTTAAAAACACAGCACAGTGACAGGTCATAAAAATTATAACTTCTCATGGAAATGGCATAAATACTACAAAATGGTTTGCAGCACACAGCAAAGAATAACCTGAAAAATCCAAGAGCAGCAAAACAAGACTTGAGTAAAACTCTGACTGCCTCATAATTTACAGCACACAAGTTAAGAGCAACTGGACTGGAAGGGGTGGTGGGCAGGGTGGGGGCAACACAGGGTGGTGGAGTAAGAATAAGAACATTATGACAGAAAAAAAAAGTAGTTGGAAATCATCAGGGATGGATTTGGACTAGATATGAATCAAAGAAATGAAGTCATAACCCACATTTCCACTAAAAACACTGGGGCAAGAAATTCAAATTCATTTTAGAATAGATTTTACTATATTTGCAAACAGTTTAATATTTCCTGGATACTTGTGACAGCAACGCTCAAGCCTCAGTGCATCAAGTAACCTCTCCAGTTGGATGTTCAGAGCTCCACCAGAGCTCTGTGTCAGACCACAGAGTTCTAGACCCTGGTATTTAATATAATTTTAAAGCAAAAAACACCAAGTTTGATAACATGAAAATGGAAAGATTACTGTGGACTCTAAAGAGATCCAGAAAATCTGTGCTTAATGAAAACAAGAAAAATATAACAAAAAAAAAATGCATTTCACAAGTAATTCAGAAGTTTGAAATTAAACCCAATGATGTGAAGGATACTTTTCAAAAATGTGAAGAATACTTTTCAAAAATTGTCATTAGAAAAGCAATGGCTTCTTGAAGGCATCCACTGTGCAGGATGTATCCTGTAGATACTGTTTGTTCACTGGTCTTACAAAATTTATTTTCCACACCTCAAAAGTACGTGGCAGACTTTTACTGACCCAGGGCAGTACATTTTAAAAAAAGCTGTTATTCTGTAGAACCAGAGTTGCACTGAAGTACTTCTTCAAAGTTTGATCTCTGCTAATTTACTGAAGAAAACAATTCTCTTGATGTCTACAGACACATCTACTGTTAAACCAAAAAAACCTCTTTTCAACAAACTGAGAGATATGCACAACACAGGAAGTTGTGAATGCACAAGAACGGAGCACTAGCCCACTATGTACATATTCCCTTGGAGACTTCCTTCTCCAACTGAACTTAGCACGTGGTGTAAAAATTACAGACAGTATTACAAGGTGTCAGCAAAAGGTTTATTTTTCTGAATCTGCCTATGCTTGTCAATCAAAGAAGACACCAAATGAAGGAAGCCAGTTGCCTTTCTTTCTTCCTTCTTCTAGAGCTTGTTTCTAATGATTTCAGTTGTGTTCCTGCTTTGTTTTCACAGAACGAGAGGGTGGGGAAGGTAGGAAGGCAGCGAACAGAGACAGAGCACTGGGGGCAACTGACACATTTGCAAACCATTCTGTCTTTTTCACCTCTAAAGTTTGAAATCGATGATGGGAAACTGAAGATACTAAGGATGATGGGGTTATTTTCCACACTATTTGTCAAAGAATTTTCTACCAGAATCAAATGAAAACCAAGCATTCAATGTGATACTTTCATAAGATTAAATTTTAAATGGATTTAAAAAAAACAGTTACCATAAACAGGAAAAAATTAAATTTTTAAATCATAAAGTCAACACAGTTGTTAGACTTTGGCCTAGCAAGATGAGAAGATAAAAAGATTTCATTTTCTCCTCATATTTTTTCCTTCAACTGAGGAGTTGTTACTTTAACTTAAATAAAGTCTGTCTTTTTTTGACAAAGATGTGTATAATTTTGATGTTTTTCTTTCCACTGAGAGACAACAAAAAATAATTTTCTCTACAAACTGACATCTCAGGAAGATAAGGAGAAATTTAAGTATTCTATACTCTAAAATATACAGAATATTTGCTATTCTTAGTATGTACTGCTAACTACTGAAACTGTGAATTTACACAATACAAGCTTAAGCCTTCTTTTTTCATAACAGAAATGTCAACAAGAAATTTGTAGCTGAAGTTCATTGAGAAAGATCAGCAGACAGAAGTTAGAAGACAATTAATTATATTGACACTGATCAAACATATACATGCAGACATGTGAAGCATAACTAGTGATACTGAAAAATACTATTACTTATTGTAATACCACTAAGAATCTAGGAAGGAAAACATTAAAACACACAAAATTGATTTACTAAATTTATGTTCTCCATGAATTCTCCATAAATTTAGAGAATTGGTTATATGGAAAAACATAGAAGAAGACTTCATTTTAAAGTAACTATAGTGTTCATCTCTTTATTACCTCATGTTCAGACCTTATGTTCAAAAATGTTCTTATTTTAATTCTGTATTTTAATGAGATGTTTGTGCCAAATTCTAATAATTCCATAATTAATTTGCAAAGAATAGCAAAGAATACATTTTGAGACATTTGAAGTTCAAAGATTTGGCCAACTCAGACTGCAATATCCTAAGCTGAAACCAGCAAGCAGTAACTTTGCAAACTTGATTACCTGACTCTAAAATGCCTTCTTTGCTGTCCCCAGTCCTCAGACATATATATTTTTCTGAGAATAATTTCAGGAGATAAATTCTATTGGTCCACTGCTGAATTTCACAAATTCCACTGATTGCCTCTTTCAATACAATTTCCCAAAAATCTTAGCATGCTTATTGACTTTTTAAAACCCAACTGGTATTATTCCTTTTAAACATGAAAATCATTTTTCTTGTAAAGACATCATCTTTCTTGTACAGCCTTCAACAAGATGACAGTTTAGGTCAGAAGCATCAAAAACCATATTTCTTGGGTTTTGTTTTTTTTGTTCCAAAAAACTCCTTACTGACTTCCTACAGAAAGATTATTGCTGCTTGGAAAGTAAATAGGAGTATCCATACCAATGATTTCTACTTCCCAACTGCAGCTCTTCAGGCAAAACCACAAATTAAAGGGATATTGAAGGGAATATTATATATCTAACATAGGAATGAAACACTGTGTATGCCTCTGAAATTAAGAAGTAAAACAGGGACAATTTCCTGACAATCCACTTAAAAGTTACCAGTTCTCTTCTGACATTACCTTCATTCTGGGAAAAGGAATTCTGCAGTCTTTTCAATTACTGTAATTCGTTCTGTCCTTTAGCTCTTTTCCAAGACACCAATAATGCAGCACTAATCTTACAGAATCAGTGTAAAGAAATAGCATATGAGACCTAAGATAAAACTTATATCACTGCAATTTAAACCTTTAGCACATGCCTATGTAGGCTTATGCTGAGTTGTCAGATTTGACTCTGATTAAAAAAGTTAAATTTAGGCTTAAAGCTTTTTCAGGTTTAGGGTGTTTAGCCTCTCTAATTAATGTTTATGTCAGTAGTCATATTGCTACTTTGTTACTTTCAGTAGAGATTTGTAGCTCTCTGATGCAATGCGAATTACAGAAGTATACTTTCTAATGTCTGTCACTACTCAAAAACAGGTAAGTTATACCAAGAGTAAAAATGTATCGGGAAGAGTCTATATAAACTGGTTGACTTCCACAAGCTTTACATCTTGTGAACAGAATGGTAAAACACACTGTTGCACAAAACTATATCCAAGGCATAATATTGCTTTGTAAGTGAAACAAGAGTTCTTTTGAGAGGATTCAGACTCAAAGTTATTATGAAGTACTTACTTAGTTCCAACCATAACACAATCCTTTTGGAAAAGTTCTTCCTGTTTCACATGTACCTGAGATGAGAAGTTACTGCATATACTGTGCAAACTTTTTATTTGTCCTCTTGTCTCTGCTAAATCAGTTTCCAAATTCTGCAGAGAAAGCATCTGAAATGCATTAATGAAGAAGAAATAATTAAAATCTACTACGCAAGTTGTCTATGTGTATAGATATATGGATGTGCCCACACATACATGCACACATTTATTGCTGTCTACGCAAATACATCTAGGTATACGTGAATGTATGAAAAATATGAAATATCAGAAAAAAAGGAGTATTTCAAATTTTAGGTGGCCACCACTTCTTCACTCTAAGTTTTCCTTAACTCAAGTTGCTGGATGTGGAAGGAGGATTCTGAATCAAATCTTTGCAAAACAGTAGTTCCCTATTTAACTACTAAACTGATAAAACCTTGTTTTCTATGTAGAAGCTAATAAAAAAAATAAATAAGCAGCTATGCATTCATTGTTTTAAGCTCTCACAAAAATTCACAATATTGTGTATATGAACTAAGAACCATAGATATAGGTTCATTTTTGAGACTGCTTGTTAAATCTACTCTTATTTTGCACTGCTAATTCAGTGCAAGGAATAGCTTCTTCAGGAAAAGAAACAGCATGCAAGAAAAATTCTGAAAGTGCTCACTGGAAACAATGCAAACAAGCAAAGGTCTCTCTTTTACTGTAAGCCCTACTGTAGAAGTTATTCAGCAAACTGCAAAGGTGTATCCAGGAAACACAGCAGGAAGGGAGCTTATCCAAACAAGACTTCAATCTCTGCATAAACCTTGCTAGAGTTCCCTTAGAAGAGCACATCAGTCCTTAGGAAGCTTTGTTATGACTATTCTCCCCACAGTGTTTAGAGGCGAGAATGGAAATACTAATTTTACAGCAATATCTAGAACAGAATTTCAGATGGCGGCAAACAGCCTTAGACCTGCTTTAGTATCATGCTACTCACAGATGCAATCACTCGTTCTCAGTACAGCAAATATTCCGTGATTCATTAATAATTTAAAATAAAAGCCTCCTCATATAATATCATCCCTAATCTACTGCCAAGAGTGTATTAGTTTTCCCTTTACACAGACTTCGTTAAAGAAAAGAGAAAATACACATTTTTCCCTTTCAGCAATGATGTCTCAAATCCTGAGGTTATCAAAAACATTTCTGTAACTGAAAAGTGAATAATTAAATTCAAAATAAATCAAATTCCTTAAAGTTGCATAAAAATATCTTGTGGGTATTTAGATGTATCAGAAGTGTACTACAATCAAATTCCTTGAAATTGTACAAGAACTATCATGTCCTGTCAAGAACAGTTACACTGATGTATGGAAATAGAAAAATTCATAAATGAATGAGAAAGGAAATTAATTTGTTTCTTGACAAATATCAGGCTACATACCTGGTGTACCAAACAAATGAGTCACCATTCAATGTCAAAGGCTAGGTAGGTAAACATTTTCTTCTTGAATAATGAAAAAATTCAAAATGTTAGGAGACAGTTCAGTATCAACACATAAAATTTTTTTATGTGTAATAAGGTATTTATAACTTGCAGATAGATAATTGTAGGGTTTCTCCTCAGTATTTTTTCCTCCACAGCTAAGCTTATTGAATATATGACGAAAAATTGTAATAGTTCATGTATTCTGTGAATAAATTCTATTTGCCGATTTCTAATGCCACACCATAGAGTTGCAGAGGTTTTCCATGGAAGAGATTAAAAAAAAAATCTAACATCACCAGTGTTTTAAATTCCCATCATCCATTGCAGGGTACAATACAAACAATATGTAATACATTATTTTCTCATAAATACAACTTCAGAAGTAATCTAATGGCAGAACTTAAAATTAGAAAAAAGTATCTTTAAATACTTCATTTGTGACACATTTGACTTCAGCTTTTGGTTTCAAGTAAGAAATTAATCAGTTCAACCTTTTGAACATATTTTGAAAGCTAGAGATTTTGGAAGCATTACTGAAAGAGGAGAATATAAAAAAAAGGAAAGAAAAATCTTGTTATACAAATACCTTAGCTACTGAAATATTATATATTATATATAAATATATAAGTATTATATATTGAAGTACAAAAGCCCAGCTGAATACTGAAATCTAAAACAGAATCACGGGTTTGAGTTTCGAAGGATCTGAAAGGTCATCTAGTTCCAACCCCCCCTATCACGAGCAGGGAGATCTCCCTACCAGGTCAGGTTGCTCAAGGTCTTATCCAACCTCGACTTGAACACTGCCAGGGTCATCTGCAATGTCCCTGGGCAATCTGTTCCAGTGTCTCCTCATCCTCATAAATAAAGAATTTCTTCCTAATCCCTAACCTAAATTTCCCCTCTTTCAATTCGTATCCACTCCTCCTTGTCCTATCACCTCACCTCTCCAATTTCCCTGTAGGCCCCAGTCAGATCTCGGAAGGTTGCAATGAGGTCTCCACACAACTTTCTCTTCCTCAGGCTGGATGCCCACAATTTGCTCAATCTTTGTAGAGAAGGTGGTCCAGTCCCCTAATGGCCCTCCTCCAGACTTGTCCTTCTCATTTTGGGAGCACCAGAACTATATACAGGGCACTCCTGGTGGGGTCTCACAAGGGCATAGTAGAGGGGGAAAATCACCTCCTTTGATGTGCTGACACACCTCTTTCAGTGCAGCCCATGACATGGATTTCTTGGCTGCAAGCGCACATTGCTGGCTCATGTTGAGTTTTTCATCAACATCATATTTTTGACCATGAAATAACCTGTAGTATTTTACACTCAGTTTCTGAGTTTCTGCATTTTTAAGATAATATGAAATTTACCACATTCCTTTCTTGTTGATACAATAGCCAAAAAAGTTCATTGTGTAAACATGCTAGGTATATATGTGAAAATTTACCAGCACAAATACTCCTAATCTGGATTTTTAAATTACAGTCCATTACAATGGACTATTTAGAATTCAAAATTTTAAAGCCTATTAAAAAATGCTACCTAAAACAGTTAGTCAAAACATTGAATAATTCAGTTATATGAAAGAAAATACATATTTACAAAAGACACAGAACAAGGCAGCAAGAAAAGGTGAATTTAAAAGAACTTCAAACATGACAAGCATAAAAAACCGAGGCATGAGAAGAATAGTTATGCCTAGTATGGAGTCACTATGAATTAGCACCAGTTTTGTTATTTGTAGCTTCAAACCCTTTGAAAGTCATTTTTAAAACAGTAGCTTTGTTTTCATGTTTTTTCCTATTATATATTATGACAGAAGTGAGAGCAATTTTTCAAGGTCCCATCTCAATAAAACTCTCATTTTTCATTGGAACTAAAATCCCAGGCTCCTCTTGAGAGAGATGGCTATTTCTCTGGAAGTTCTGACCTTCAGATTTCAGAAACTTCAAAAAGTACTGTGCTAAGAATTCACAAAAACAAACAACCCACCAGTAAGCAATTCCACTATCTTTTACTTCACTTCCATTTAAAATCTGCCAGTCTGACATTTTTTCATCCATATACAAAGTCTTTTGTTACTTGTTTGGGGAAAAAAATACAGTCATCCTGATACCAAACAATAGCTTAAGTAACCTCCACCTAAAGAACAACCAAATATCTCAAATACTTAATTGATTCTTAGGGAGACACCTGGCTGAATGAAAACTTTTCCATTTGTTCACTTTTAGGACACATAGAAAGCTGATATATAAGCTCTAGGAAGCACAAAAGAAGCACAAAAAAGTTCTCAATAACTACTTCAGGCAAGAAGCAGACTTAAGTCAACTTTCTGTACAATGTACATTATTTGTATGAATGCACATACAGAAAAGACAAATAATAAAAAAGCAGTTAGTTTTTTGGCCACTTTATCAGATATCCTCCTGTTAACCTGTCTCCCTCAGATTTTAGCTAATATGACAATACTTTAAATAGATGTTCTTTAAAAGAACAAACTATCCATAGCAGCTTTTTTTTTCGTCTCAATTTGAAGAAGTTGAATTTTTATACCCAGTAACAGGAGGTTATAATAAACAATCAGCCTTTCAAAGTGAAAAGTGGCACTTCTCTTCAATGGAAATGGTTTAAAGACTGAAAAAAAAAAAAAAAAGAAAAAAAGCTAACACTTCAATCTTTGTACAGGTGGCCACTTTCCAAAGAAGCAATTGTTGATTTAGATCTCACATTTCAACCACCTAATACACATTTTAAAAGTGATGTTTGGCTAGCTTATTTTGATAAGGATTCTTTTCACTCTTTAAGACACAGTAGACTAATATGGATAACAACTGTATACAACACATCTTTAAGGTTGCTAAATGCCATCTTTATTACTGAAAAACATACAAAAAGATGCTGATTCAACTCCCAAATTAAAGGGTAAGAGGCAGCCAGCACTCCAGTACCCCTGGATGCAGCTCATTTCACGCTGTCCCAATGGATGTGTACCAGCCATGTTCTCTCAGGTATCTTCCAACACACAAACTCTTAGTACTTCACGCTGAAGTCTGTTTCTAGGCAGAAACCTTTGGGGAAATCTTGGAGAAGACTGAGGCAAAGACAATATTTCGTATCTCTGCAGTATATATTAACTTTTGCAATTAATTCATCATCCCCAGGTCTCCAGCTGGTACCCATTTTCCTTGTTCCACCTTTCACTGATAAAGTGGTACAAGAAGTTCTGGTTGTATGAGACATTAATTGCGACTCTCAACTGTAGGTAGGTTACCACCACCCTTCAGTGTCCAGACAATGTTTCTGAACTCCCCTATACAGCTTTCACTGTTTTCACTTCCCAAATACTGTTTTCCACCTGCAGCCTATATTGGAGTCTAGTGGTGAATTCCATTTAGCCAAACTGATCTCCTGAGACATCCAATTTTTTTACCCAAGTGGACCATACTTGGGCTTGGAGGTAGCTGTCTTTAAGACACGTTAGTTTTTCCTGAGCTCTTTACCCTTCAAAACTGTTTCTCACAGGATTCTACTTACAAGTTCCCTGAACAGCTGAAGACTGCTTCTTAACTCCAGGGCTGTACAGCACAGCTTTCCTTCCATCACTATCTCAAAGTCTTGGCCTTGACAACTTCATGGTCATTATAGCCAAGACTGCAAATGATTATCTTCTTAACCAGTTCTTCCTAATTAGTAAACAGCAAATCCAACTTTGTGGCATCCCTGGCTGTCTCAGGCAACACGCATCCCCAGAAGTACCCTCTTTTACACTCCAGACAACAACTTGACCTGTTTATAACACCCCTCTGAAATACCAACACTACTAATTCTCATCCCTACAATTGCCCAGCTCTTTCATTCATCAGCATGCCTCATCAGGCAGGAAGACAGAGACATAAAAAATTATTTCATTTTTCAAATTTAGAGTTTGGCACACACTAGTTTTTTCTCTCTCAAGAATCAACAAATCATTTCTTGTCCTGGGAACCCTATAATCCTTTCATCATAACCAGTCTGAAGAAGTCAATTTGCAATAGCTTTATTTCACATGTTAAGAGATCAGAATTAAGCTCTTTCAAAAGAGTTTCCATCACCACAATAAGCTGAAGCATCATGAAAATTTCTAGGGCAGGAAAAACAGTGTTTCAGGGCGAGGTGTGATTAGACAGTTATTGCAATCAATGTACTTCGATAATGTAAAAGAACACAGCATTCTAAGTGTACGCTCATCATGTAAACAAAAAGAATCCACTACCTAGATGTGTTTAAAAGCAGCTGCTGAAATAAGATAAGCCATGTTTGTGGCTCATTCCTCGGAGAAATTTAAAAAAACACTAGCCAATTTCCACCAGAAAACAAGAAAAACTATCATTTAAATAAAAAGACTGTACCATGTATTCAGTTATTTCCTCTTCTTGCCTTATCATAAACTACGAAAATAACTTTTTAATATATTTTAAGCAATTATTAGACACTTCACAGAGACCTTTGGAGGCTAGGACACAATTTATTTGGAACTACATGTTCTTCCAAAACAACAAAGATTAAGTTTACTACAACAAGATCATAGGTAAGTAAATTACAAATCAAGAAAAAAAATTGTGGTAACACTTTTAAGCTTTTATTATTTCACACTCATATATATATTATCTCAAAGTACAGCATCTTTTATTTTTTAATGATTAGATTTTAAGATGACTATTTGAAGTCAGATTCCTGCTTTGCAGCATCAATTTTTAAAAAGCTGTGGGTCTTAAGTGATAGAATGTAAATGAATGCAAGTCCCCAACATTTGAATATATAACTTGATATTTAAAGAAAATAACTTGTAGTGAAATGTCTGGAGAAGTTAATTCTCAGGTAACACCCAGGAGTCCATTCCACTTCATACCTCTATTCTGGCATCATTGCCAGATTTTTCTTTTTTCTATTGTGCCTCCTTCTTCCTCAGTTTCTCCAAGTCACTTAGCAGGTCAGCACAGCATATATTTAATTCCTTATTTTCCTCCTCCAGATTTTTTTATAACCAGTCTGTTTTGCTCTTCTTTCTTCTGTGCACACTCCTCAGTGTCCTGTAGAACAGTACCACAAGGGCCGATAAACAAAAAAGTGAGAACTAATCAGCAAATATAAACTGTGCAGTTTTACCCTCACAGCAGCTTCTATATTTGATGGCCAAGGTCACCTGTGTACTTTTATTGGCCTCTTTCATGCAGGTGGAAGGGTCATATTTTTTAGCTGGATGACAGCTTTGATGAGCACACATTTGCAAAGAGCCCATTAATTGATCAAGCTGCCTTTGATGCTGTCCCCAGCTATTTTTGAGACCCACACAGACATATCCTCCCAGACCTCAGCTTTATCAATTAATAATGCCAGTCCCATCAGAATCTAATTACGAGAAGCCACATCTTCACACTTCTACTTTCTTTGCTCCATTTCCATCATTAACTATTTATCTGAAAGTTATAAAGCTTGGATTCTTGGCTTTAAAGCATCTTTCTCAGTTGGTATGTGAGAAAACAGTAGGTATAGCAAGGCCTAAGGCAATTTTTTTTCCCCAAGCTTGTCATTTTCTGTGCCACAAAGGCTGACACTGCTTAAAGAACAACTTCAAAGCTACAGTCTTATGAAACTATGTACAAGTCAATATACCTTAAGTTCTCAGCTTTTATCTTTAAATTTCTAGTTCAAGTTACTGAATTCATTCTTCAAATGGGCATTTTCCTCATCCACAGCACTTTTTCTCTGCACTAATCTGTTAATCTCCTGCTGCTGTCCTGTGAGCCTCCATTTAAAAAAAAAAAAAAAACACCAAAAAAAACACCAACCAACCAAAAATACCTGTTCATAGACAAAAACCAATGCAAAAGAGCATGCATGTTCTGTGTTTTAGGCCAATGAAATGTATCTATCTGATATATGCAGTTTTAAAAGCATTATTTTAATTCCATCACTACTTTAATCATACTCAAAACAGAATGACTATAAGACACAGTAATGCAAATGAGGAACAAAATATCCTCCTGCTACTGAACAAAGAAGCCTATAAATGCAGAACTGAATGGAAATTACTCAGAGAAGCTTATGCAAAACCAGGCATTTACAGAAGTTATATCTCTATTTATGGATTAAGAATGCTTTAGAACACAGTTTAACTTGTACTTCAAGCACATCAAAAATGAAGCCAGAGCTGAATTCCAAATTCACCAGAATTTGTCACAGGAAACAGAAATGACTATTGAGTGAGGCTACCAAAATGATTATGATATAAAATACTTTTAAAGAGAATTAAGTCTGTCTGAATTTGCAGCTCATGGAAAATAATACAACATTGCTCAACACATACTATGGGTTAGTTCATCCACATATAGAAAAGTTTCACAGCCATGAAACAAGAACTTGAAGTTTCTGTGATAATTTCATTTGATTCTCATGACACTTGCATTAAACACCCTCACTCTTTAATGCCTATTAGAAATCTGTGTTTTTCTCCAGGAGTCTGCTTTAATTCCACGTTCTGTTTTGTCCCATCTCTTTCTAAATCAAAGGGCTTTAATCTATAATATTTTCCTAGCAGTGACACCATAACTGTGGTATAAAACTGATGAAACTTTCACGTCGGTACTGAAGTGTAACTGCTTTGCTTTTAATATGCAAGCTAAAATGAAGTGTGTACAGAAACAAAAAGTCATCAACAATACAATAATCCTCTAGATTGTTCTACAATACATCTGATAATATATATGAGAGTTTTCAGTGTCTAAAGCTTATATCTGGTTCTTAAGTGTGTCAGATATAAAAAGAATGAAAATATGCTGAGTAAAACCACACAAAACAGTACATTTGAAGTCACATTTCACCATTAAAAAGATGAAACATTTGCCCTTTGGATATATTATTACACTTAAAGAAATAAACTGTTGCTGGCAGAAATTATTTAGGTGAATTTTAAAAAGGTATGTATGTACATTACTATGGAAAGCATCAGTAATTTTGTTTGTTAGCCCTCCCCCCCCCCCCCCCACTCCCCAGGTCCTCATGGAATTGGCATAAGCAGCTCCTTTGAGTCTTTCTTCTAGCTCATTACTACTTACTTAACATTTATCAAAACACAAGTCTGTACTTGGAGACACCCTTAAAACATCATTAAAAATCTCACTTATCTGAAAGAGACTCTTGACTCTGAGCTAAAAATTCACAGACACACATTTTTATAAAAGCTCCATCTCTTTAAAGTATCTAATTTCTGACTACACAGGTACATCATATTACTACTTAGTTTCATTATACATTGTGCAGAAACTGGGAAGCATACATGTATTTGTGAAGTGAAATCAGAGATATTTGGGTTCCGTTTTAAATGGGATGTTTTCCAGCAATTTAGAGAACTAATGGAGACAGAAGAGTACATAAGTGCAACTAGCTATTTTGAATGTTTATTCTGTACTGCTTAGATTAAATTATCAACTGAAGAAAACTATTTACTGTGGATAGTCAGAATACAGATTATCCTGAATCAGACTTGCACACTAATTACTCATCTCCACAACTGAACTATTAAACAACTTAACACTTTAAACCAATCAAAATGTAAATATACCACATCAATCACTAAGCAGCAGACTCACCCGAATAGTCTACGAAGTTTTCTACTGCAGCAGTAGCGAAACATTATCTATGTGTGTTACACTTGCATGGAAAAAATCCTGTTATGTTTCCAAGTATTTTTCTGGGGTATCACTTTGCATGCTCTATCTTTTCCTCTAAATGAATTGAACTTTTACTCTCATATCTGCTTATTTCACATGCTTATAAAGAAGGGAAAAAAACCCAGAAGTATTACTCAGGAGCCATGACTGGGTAGAAATAAGGGTCACATAAAGGAATTTCTGAGATACAAATAATTAAGTAAATTATCATCTGCCCTTTCCTGTGCAGCTGTTCTCATACTTTGCTTCCTCAACCTATATATTACTTCATACAGTAGGAAAGTAAAGATTGATTTCTTACTGCAGAGAACACAAGCAGTGTTCCTAAAAGTTGACCCTATTCCAGCAGGCAAGTGAAACAGCAGGGGAAAAAAACATACCTGATCAACACACAGGGCAACCTCCTATATTAGGTTATTTTGACAGATTTCACTAGGTGAAACACCCATCAGGAATTCATCTATTCCCATAGTATCTACTGATTTTTGTCTAGATAATCTGACACTACACAAGAAGAATCTCAACTTACACTTTGAGTTGACTCAGTCATACTTGTTTAAATACAACAGGGCAAAAGCAGTGTTTGACAGCTTGGTGGTCAAGAAACATAAAAAATCCTCATGGAACTAAGGCATCTAAAGCACACTTTGACAAACTCTATTCTAAACTGAATTTGCTCCATTGAAAACCAAAAGAAACTGATTTTACCTTTCTGTTTAGCTCTGTATACTGCTGGAGCCCAGAGTGCTCCAGGCAATAGTACATAGAAAGAAACATTGTGACCTGATAGAGCGGACCTTCCAATGTCTCAGAGGACTGTCACTCCCAAATTAATTTTCATCCTTTCCTATGGCATCTCCTAACCTACAGCACAATACAGTTTTTTTCTTCTGTAATACATTGTTTACTGGCAAATACAATTTCTTTTTTAAATAACTTCATATTAATCTGAAGAGGAAGCAAAATCACATACCAAGTCAAACTGAGAAAATCTGCTATGAAAACAACAGATCAAAACCAAAAGGTGACAATAGCTCTTTCTTGTCTTAGCGCTGAACACATCAATTTTTTCATGGCAGTAGGATGTTAAAATTATCTGTCCATACTTCATGTGAATAGACACAAATAAAAGATTTTAAATTAAAACCTCATTTTTACCCATTGGGAATTTAGACAGTATAGTAGTGTATGGAGACAGTGAAAGGGGTGACAAAAGCAATGCTAGGCGTCTGACTCCAAAAAAAATGTGAGTTAGGATACAACTACCAGATGTTACAAACTGTTTGATATTGCAAATATCGTCACTGAAATTCCAGTCTAGTGAAATATTTTTAATCCACTACATAAAAAGCATGTGGAAAGAACGACAAAACAACAGCTGCACGTGCTATTATTGCATTGCTTTCCAAATTTTCATATTTTGGGAGTCAAGGCAAAAAAAGAGTTGGAGAAACCAACTCCTAATTCTGCATTTTGAAATGAATCAGATGGCACTAGGTGCATAGCTGCCTCCATACAGGTTTGTGAAATGTAAGTAATAGCGGGTTCTATTTCATGTGAAGAAGTTAACCCAAACTGGAATAAAAGCAGTCTAGCAGAAACACAAAACTGACATATCCTTCAATGTTGCTGCTAATACACAAATTCAACAACATACTGGGTGCTGAAGAACTTACAATATTAAAGCAGTCCATCTATGAATACATCAAAAGGGCATAAATTTGATTTCTACTACCAAAAGGATCAGGGTAACAAATAAATATTAAATTCTGTGCTTTCTTCATTGCATTCTTTACCAGAAGCTTTCATGGTACATTACTCCATTTCTAATGCACCACATGGGAAAAAAAAAAAAAAAAAAAGATAAAATGAACATAAACTGATGAAAAATTGAAGCATTTTCCCCCTGAATTTTGAGGAAATTCTGACATCTCTGTAGAAACAAAATAATTTAGTAATGAAATTATTTTATTAAAAATTAAATGCAGAAACATAATTTCTTTTTAAGTTCTTCTCCTCAGAATTTCTACTTCAACAGTTTGTGACATATTTTCTCCCTTTCATCTTTTTCCTCACCAAGTAGTTGAGGTTGACTTACCACACTTTTGACTTCTCCACTCCTTCCAACTCCTGTTTTCATTTCTAGCAGGAATTTAACAATAAGCATACACCACTAAAAATGCTCCAGTAACATTTTATACCTTCCCTTGATTAAGCTTTCTTAAATTTTTCTCTATATTTTTTTTTACTTTATCAATTCTCATATCTCTGAATATCCATATGCACGTTTAACAAAAAGCATTGCTAGGCATATTCTCATACAGTCCTCTAAAATAAAGGAAAAAAAAAGAAAAAGAAAAATACTAACAAAAGAAGTTCACTTTTATCTCATAATTTCATTAAATTTCATTAAATTCTCAAATTATTTTCAGATGTAAGACAAACAGACATTCAATACAAATAATTTATGAAAAGGTAACCATATGCTATGAGAGTCATCAGCTGCAATCTGCAGTCTGTACATTGTCCTTTCTGAGTCTGAATGACAACAGCTACCTGTGATACAAAATATGAGTTATTTTTAAATCCATACCTCCCCTAAAAGTAAAACATCAACAGTGCTACCTGACTCTGCTGTACATAGATTCCAGAGCATACCTATATTCACAGCTCAATATTCAGCTTAGAACTTGACACTTAAAAAGGATGAAGAGCAACTGACACATAATGGATTTAAATTTAATACATGTAACAGTATTTTGAGTGCATATACCATTTTAAATGCTTATTATGTTTCATTCCTAACCTCTGCCAGATCAATCTTAAACAAAATTTAAAAAGCAACCACAAATAGAGAGTAATTGAAGTGGGGGAGTTCATTTGATTTTCATACCACCAAAGCTTGCTCTTCCTCATCCAATCCCATGCTCTCCAGGATTCCCTGAGATAAACCAATTTAAAAAATCATTTCTGAGAAAATGTATTAACCTGCAAGCAGGTATCTATAAATCCATTCCCAAAATGAATGAGAATTTCTGAATGCCTATTTCTACCAATATTAGACATGAAATACAACATAGTAACTTAGAGATGTATACAAGGAAACACATTCTTATAACATTGTCTATTCAAATGTGCTTTCATACCATGTACGTACTGTTGGAAAAGGACTGATCTGTTTGGCAGGCAGCAGAAAAGAAAATCAAGATTCTTTAAAGCGTTTTTAAGATCACGTAAAATGGCTCTACAGAGAAGCAGACCAGAAATATGAGCAGCTGACTTCATCCTGCAGGCAGTGAATATGAACTTACTTCTCTACTGTTAGTCAGTGTTGCTCCTGAATTCTCACCTGACCCACAGATTAAGGAAGGGTCAAACAGCATAATCTATTATAAACATATAAATATTCCCTATTGCGCTCTTTGGACTTGTCTGGTATCATTAATTTGGTATCTTCAGCAAAGTTTGCTACCTTAATCGAAACACCTGATAGAATTTTTCAGTACCTGAACATGTGGTGAAAATAAACTGTGGCTTTATGCAACTTAAGCACCACACTTTGACTAGCAGCAATGGAACCATCTCTTACCAGTAACCTTCTGAGTAGGTCACAGCATGGAAAAAACCTTTTTTTATGATGTGCACCACCTTCTTTCCACTTATGCTGCTCCTTACAACTCCATTACAGCATGCTCCTTCTCTCATTCACTAAAACAAAGCTTTACTAATATTTTCCTCAACATATTACAGTCTTCTGTATCCTTTTCTCTCAGTTCCTTCTGTTACACAGGTACAGTGCAAGCAAACACTGCCAGCAGCTGAATTTTAGCACTGACAAGGGAGCCAAATACTGTTTCTGGCACATATGATTTTCCACAATAGGTTTGCCATCTCTGAAACAAGGAATACAGAAGCTCCTTGCCCTGCAAGGGGCAAGTATTTAGAGGTAGTTTTTTGCAAAAACACACCTCTAATTTGTAAACAGGACAGCATTTTGTCAAAATAGAAAACCTGTAGCTCCATAATAAATCCAGCATCAATACCAAGCAGTATAGCAAGCATTGCAGCAATGCATCTGCTACACTTAGAAATTTACCTTCAATTTTACTCTACTGAGCTCTCAGGAAAACTGCAGTAAATTCTGAAAATATAATCTGACAGTCTTGCCACAGCTAGTAATTCTCTACACCAGGACAGATCAGATTTTCTACACAGCCCATAACATAATGCTGCTGTACAGCAACACTGCCTAGTAAATGTAGTCTCTTCTTTCCTCTCTTCTTAGCAGCTCTACTTTGAAACAGCAGCAGCACAGCCTTCTTCTAGGTTAGAAAACAGAAAATCCAAAGTATCTTTGTATCCTCTATTCTCTCTACTAACTTCCAACCAAAACCAATACCCTGCTAAATGAGCTTTTCTCTTAGTTTCATTGAAGAGCACAATCTTGATGGAACTAGGCTTAGATTTTTTTTCTATGCTTTCCTCTACAGCAAGGCTTATACAAGGTCCTCAGAGTGAGTTAACCTCTGGAAGAGTGCATGATGATCTGAGATCTGCAGGAATCAATACCTAGTAGGATCTATGCCTGACACAGCAGTATTTCATTACACTCCTATACATCAACGCTGCCAGATCAGGTGTAGTAAATAAAGAACAGCTGTTGCTGTGATCACCTCTTCTGACAAGCTCCTTCCAAAGTGTTGTCAGCAGATTCATAAGGCCAAAATCTAATCTCACAGGGCACTGCCTGCTTCTTTCTGCTACTTGATCCTTAAAGCATAACCATTTTCTTGACTTTCAGAAAACGTGCCTGTATTCAAGTAAGAAGCCATGATATATGAAAAACTTCCTCATCAAATGTCCTTAAAAAGGGAATAAAATCCAACATCTTAAGGCCATATTGATTTTATAACTAAAAAAAAAAAAAAATAAAATTGTGCCACCACAATGACCAACTAATATACTAAAAACAGTAAAGAAGTTTTATGCAGTAAGAGCAGATTCCATTGGCTATAGAAACCGTTTTTAGCTCAGATAAAAGGCTACTCTACTTAAACTCTCACTGGCTACATAATAATTATTCTGGGCTGAAAAAGAAATTTCCTAACTAGACACTAGCTGACAACAGGATGAATGAGATCATAAACATGACTTTCCCTTCTTTCTAGGTTTGACTACTGAGCCCTTCTCAATATTCAAGAAATTATGCATTTCAAGCTAGTGTACTGGGCAGAGGAAAAGAGATACCACATTTCTTTACTTACTGTTCATTTTTCTGCCTAATCCAAGTGCAGGTATCATCTCTGTAGAAACACTACTAAGAATATGAAGGCTGAGTAATAAAGACCCAGAAGCTTTAGCTAGCTTCAGGAATGGCAACTTTTATGAACCATTGAAGAGATAAGGCACAGATTTACAGCACACCTGTATAAATACCCAATATAGCGGCTTTCCTGCAGAATTAAGTAGAAAAAGTAAAGTTCAAAAACTATTTCCTCAAAATGGAGTAAGCTACCTCACAGAAACACATTTTCAATTGGTAGAAAAAGCATTCCTACTGGGAATTCATACAAAAAATACTAATCAGCTGTAAAGGCAAACTTTAATTTAGGGCTTATTAATTTCTTCAGTCAAAAAGGCCATGGGTATCAGCCATAGTCATCATCCTTCCTACCGCAGGTAGCATTCTATCAATAAACCAAAATCAACCATTTTCAACTGTTTATGTATTTTTCTTCCCATATTTCTCACTGAGATCAGCTCCTTAACAAAGTTTCCTTCCCTTAATTTTATGAGAAAACTAACTAGCAGATGTCAAACAGAAAGGCAAAAAGACATACGATAATTCACTGATGCAATTCAAAGGTGCTACTTAAAACACAGGTTTCATCACTGAAGAATGATCCCTTTTCCAATTTAGAACTTAAATCACTTTCATTTTAAAGAAAAAAAATGTGTTAGTGTCCCCTTCAACAAGCTTTGTCTGCAGTATATATAAATCTTATTAACTGGACTAACGTTTTTTGTAAAGAATTTATAAAATTCACATAATCTCAACACTGCTGACACGTTCATCTGAACTCCTTATTATCAAAATTATCCTCATGTCCCTCATTACCCAAGAATAATCAAGCTTACATGCTACTGAAAATAAAGTATTTAGATGGCTATAATGTCTGTATACATTTGTCCTAATTAAATAGAAGTATTTTATTACAAAGAAAAATATAATCAGATGAAGGTAAAAAAGTTAAGAAAAATTCATCAGCATTAATTAATGCTTGAAGGTAGAATTATGCTTCTTTCAATTGGACCCATTAAAGGGGCTTTAATATAGACTTGCACAGCAAGCTGAAGATTTTCAAGAGCAGATAATGAGGCAAGCTAGTACTATTTTAACCCCTCTAGAGTATAATAAGTTGATAAGGTTTTGAAACGTTACAAGGTCTGGGACAGAAAGATTAGCTTTAGTTCCTCCAGATCAAAATTGAAACCTAATTAATTAGCAATGTTATAAGAAAAGGTTTACTGCTATTTTTACATGTCTTTAATGTCATCTTCTAAAAAAAAAACAGGTTAAGATGTTTTAATTTATCTATTGTTTGAATGGCAGAAGACTGTTTCCTGCTCCAACATTATCTGCTAAACTAATGGTTTGAATTTAAAAATTTCACACATTCCTCCAAAAACCTCACCTTACTTTTTAAGGAAAAAACAGCATCAGGAATCTACTTGAGATATACACAATTATAATAAATCAAATACAAAAGGTTAAAAATGTTTCCAAATATAAAAGACAATGAAAAAATTTCTGCAGCAAAGTATCTATCAGTCTTTAGAAGAAGTAAATCTCTAAGACAGTGTCGTAGCCACTTAAACATAGCAGTTAGAAATTATTTTTCTTGAAACAAACAGAGAAGTGATGCATTTATGTCAGGGATACATAACGGCTGAGAAAAGAGTTTTAAAACACTGCATAAAACAAAAATAACAGTTAAAAAATCAGTATAGCAATCAAGACACAAATCTCAAAGGAATAAGATTTTTACCACACAGCATTTAGAATAAATATATCTATATGCCAGACGAGTTGTGACTATCAGGAGCAAAAGTTACCAATAAATCATTTTTTTAAAAAAGCACAAAGGCAAACGTACAATGGAAAACTCAAATACAATACATTCTGTGCTGAATTTATGTGCAATACTAGACAAGAATAATCTTAAATGTTTTAACAAATTTATTTGAATCTTTGAAGGGTACATCTTGAAATGTTCCACACTAATTCATATTTTAAGTGTTTAACACAATATGACGTTATGCAATAAACTCATTACAAGATAAAGGTCTTATTCATGTATACAAAACTGAAGATCACAACACCATAATTTAGGACAGTTGAAAAACTGAAGTTGTATTAAGTAAATAGAAGTTCAATGCATATACTCTAGTCCAAAGATATTGGACAGCAGAAGTTTTGAAAAATTATGATTTACACTTTGATCCATAAGGCCATAAGTCCCATTTTCATGAGTATCTGAGCACTTTTCTTCACTGTTAGGTTATACAAATGTGATGAAAGACCATATTGCTTCTCAATCATAGTTTCCAAATTTATTATTTTACTCGATTTTCAGTAATATCCATTAAAAAGAAACCTCTCTAATACCTGAAATATGTCATTGTGAATTAAGCTCATTTAGCTTTCAAGTGTGAGCTAACTACATGCATGTATCTCATCTAGGCTGTGAAGAATATGCTCTTATATCTACACAAATTTTAGAAGTCCTTTTAGGCATGTCAGGGTAATGTCTAAGCACAATACAAGAAATATGATCACCTGTTCTCCTCATACAGTTTTGTTGTTATTTCTAGAAGCAATAGATCCTTACATTTATGTCAAATGATGAGATAGCCCATTGATTTTTCTTTTTTCCTATACCAGTATTGATTTATACAATCAGCTTTTTGGTGGCCACTCAGAAATTCCTAGACAATAAACCCTACAACAAATTATCTTGTTTCAACTGGTATCTCTGTATGATGCATGAAGGGAAAAAGAAAAACAACAGAAGACATGAATGGTTAATCTAAACTTCTTAGATGTAAAAAATTAGTAGACCGAAATACACAGCCTTCAAGTCTTTCTGTCTGTACTTCACAGAAAAGAACATTCATTATCATTACTGTCAAAATGCACATTTTCACAAGCAAGCTATTTACATGTTAATTACATAAATAGTATCCTTTCCTCCTTAGATTAAAAAAGAAGGAGCACATTCAGTAAAAATAAATAAGAACACTACATTGTTTTTTAAGCCAGCTCCATTCTTTGACACCAAAACACTAAAACCTCACACTCAGGAAACAAAACCTCTCTTGATTAAACCCTGCAGCATCCCAGCCAACGAATGAGGCAAGAAGGTCAGAGTGACATCACCTCTGTACACTGCTTTCATACACAGCACTGGCACCATCTGGTGCCCTTCACAACCTGCTCCCCCCAAGTCAATGATACTCTAAGGGAAGCTAATTGTAAGGGCTGCATTAGAGTTGTGATGATCATCAAAACAACTTCTGTTCTCCTCATCTGTCAGAATCACTGAATCACAGAATATCCTGATTTGGAAGCAACCCACAAGGATCATGAAGTCCCACTCCAGGCCCTGCACAGGACAACCTCCAGAATCACACCATGTGCCTGAGAGCATTGTCCAAATGCTTCTTGAACTCTGGTAAGCTTAGTGCAACAGTCACTTCCCAAGGGAGCCTGTTCCAGTGCCCAACTGCCCTCAGGGTGAAGAAACTTTTCTTAATATCCAACCCAAACCTACCCCAACATCTCCGAGCCAATCCTTTGGGACCTTTCACTGGCCACCAGAGGGAAGACATCAGTGTCTGCCCCACCTCTTCTCCTAATAAGGAAGTCATAAACCACAATGAGATCACCGCTCAGTCTCCTCCTCACCAGGCTGAATGAGCGAAGTAACATCAGTCATTCCTGTCTTCCCCTCAAGGGGGCTTCCCCTCAAAGCCCTTCACCATCTTCATTATTGTGATACCCAAAAACTGCCCCCAGCACTCGTGGTGAGGCCACCCCAGCTCAGAGCAGATCAGGACAAACCCCTCCCTTGCCTGGCTGGTGATGCTGTGCCTGATGCACCCCAGGACAGGGCTGGCCCTCCTGGCTGCCAGGGCATTGCTGACTCACTTTCAACTTTCTGTGAACAAGAATCCCTGCATTTTCTGTGGGGCTACACTCCAGCCTCTCATTCCCAAGTTTTTATGTACATCCAGAGTTTTAACATCCTGTCGACGAACTCTTCTTTCCTGGCTGCCAGTTTTCCATGGTTCTAGTTACATTTACCAGCCTCTCTCCATTTCCACATAGATGATGTAAGTGCATTACACCATCAATTTCAGATTTCTGATCAATTACAGTTTCAGCCTCTGAAACAGATTTGAAACCACAGAGAGCAAACTCATGGAGATGCACATCCCAGGTTCAGATAATGCCACAGCAGGCAGTCTTCTTAAAAGCGCAGTACTGAATACATATTTCTATAAAGGTCTTCACAGGTATTTTGCCTTTCAGATAATGACAGGATAGAAATGCAGGAATCATAAACAGCTGGCTTCTAAATATGATGTGTATGTATGCACCAAACACAGAACACATCACACCTACAGCCATGAGGATGAGATACCACACAGAAACTTCAGCCACTTCTGCAATACAAAATAAAGTTTATTTAATAATGAACAGTATTTTTATTATATTAACTGTATTCTTTTATAAATAATTACATCCTTCATAGATCTACACATTAAATGCAATGTAATACATTATATTACCTCTAATACATTAAAACTTGGATATCATTCTATAGCATATAAAGTATATAATAAAGACTACATATGGGATACAGATAGTGTACTATACATACATTATATAATCCCTATAATAAAAAATAGATAATAAAATATAATGTATCTATTGTACTTTGTCTCATATATAAGGTATGTATGTTTTATATATATTTGTTTATATATGGATTGATTCAAAAATAAATAAAAGGAGAAACACCACCAGTTCAGTGATGTTCCCTGCCAGGCAGAAGGTGCACTGAGTTAATTACTTTGTACTTGTCAGGATGGCAAATCTACCAAGATGTGCATGGGCACATTACAAACCTGAACATAGTCAGAGCTCTTCTAGACTTAAATCCTAGTTCACATTAGACCATAGGGTGAGATGAGACAATGAACTGACAAGATTTGTGAGAAAAAGTTTAATCTAAAATCATATGAACTTTTTAGGTAACAGATTAACTGTTTGAACAATTTAAATAATACTTAATTAGAACTTTATAATCTCTGAATCATCTGCAACTTTCCTCTTAAGACAAAGTAGCAAACTATTTGCTCTTTTTAACAAACATAAATGTGTTGTCAATGACAAGTTTTCTTAACTGCACTATTTAAACATAATACAAACCTGTTCTAGAGATTCTAATTTGCTGTCTTTGGGTTGCAAAATCTCTAAAATTCTTCTGTCCTTGACTTCAGCTTTCTGTTTTTCTCTGGAAACAGACAAAAAAATAGACACTTTATTAGTCATAATTTGCAGTTAGTAGTTTGAATTTTTCATGTCCTGATAATGAATGTCATTTTAAAGCACAGAAAATTAAATTATCTGAAGCTGACAGACCCTGCAGAATTAATCAGGGAGCATATGGCAAGTGACAGCAAATTACATCTGTAAACATCTAATGCAGTTTTGTTCAAAAATAAACAAAGATAAGAGGTCTTAATATTTTTAAAGCAGGTGAAATGATCTGTCTCTCATTCTTTCCCAAATGCAGAAAGTATACTTGAACATAGAATGAGGAAAATGCTTTTGCCCCTCTTTTGCAATGTAGAATCACCAAGCTACTTCAGTTTGTGAAGTCCTTATCTTCATTACATGGCATTTTTCTGTCTAAAACAACACTTTTGAACATCGTGGATGATTATTTTACTATATTCCACAGGGACAGAATGTGCAACTTTTACCAGTAGAAAAAAAACCAAAACAAAACAACAAAACAGCTCAGAAGCCTGATTAAGGGGGACAAGCAGAGCCACTCTATATAGTTAATAAGTGCACACCTCTTATCATCTCTGAGACATTTTGTTTTGTTTAACAAAGTACCTCATCTCATTGCTATCTTACTTCTTAACTGAGTTCAAATACTGATGCCCATGCTGGCTTCCATTTTAGGCAGAAATAAAACAAATGTTGCAACAGTCAGGCTATTCAGATTCCTTAGCACAAGTCAGAGTTCTTATCACATATGTGTGATTAAAGGGCCGAGAAATACATATTCCCTAAAAATGTCCAAACATTTCAGGCAATCCCAGCACCACTGGTGACAGAAGCAGAAACTCATTCTGATTATCCCTGTTCTCACAATACAGTTAAAATCTTCATCATGGCTGGTATCAGCCACTTACAGAAGCTAGAGAATCCTACTTGAGCAACTCTTCTGCTAACAAATAAGGAATGTTTCAGAGCTGGAAGGAAATGAAATACCAGAACACAAGTCTGTAAATCTGATCTAAAGTGGATGAAAATATCCAGCTGTACACAAAAGGCTTAATCTGCTGAAGCATTTTGTAACAGTGGCCAAAAAGGATAGTAGATACATGGACGATTACTTTTCTCCACTATTAATATTACTGTGTAGTCTAATGCTACGAGAGATTTCAAAAACTAAACTACACTGCCATAACAGGCCATCCAATAATGTAGTGGTTTTTAATAAGATTCTATGACTACTAAAATATCTAATCCAATCTTGAGTAAATAAAGAATTAAAGAAAAATGGTATGGAATTTAAGGGGAGGGTTTTGGAAACTCAGGTCTCAAGGCATTGTAACTCTAAATAGCTCTCTCCTATTTCAAATAGAGCAGTAATGATTTGTTGTGGGACTTGAAGAAAACTAAGAAAAACCTACCTGAAAAGTTATGCAATTAAGCTTAGGAAAAATAAAAATTTATCTGGAAAGCAGTCTTAGTTATTTGTATCACATTAAAAACAACCTGCTTCATAAAGAAAAGTAACTCAGCACTGTGAAGTTAGATGATGAATATTCAACAAGTATTCCAAAAGACATTTAATATCTGAAATGTCTGTAACATTTTAAGGGAGACCGAAACTTAACAGAAAAATATCAGATACAGACCTTAAAGCACCTCATCACCTGCAATCAGAACCATCAAGTCATTGTATTATAAGTTGCTAGAAAGTCATAAGAAGTAAAATAAATAGTACAGACAGTTTTTCATAGTTTATCTTTGAAAACGTACAAGAAGGGATCTAAGTACACTGCGATTACAGAAATTCATATAAATATGAAATGATTTTATGCTTTCCAAAAGTTATGTTTTGATGCCCTTAAAAAAAAAAAAAAAAAGCACCAGAGCCAAAACAACAAACAGGTTTCAAAACATGACAGATTATGAAACTAATTTACCCTGCTTATAACAAGTAACTAGCTAACAGAAGCCAAATTCTCAGCCATGTTTTAAAAAATGATAGAAGACATTCTGGTAAGTATATAAAACTTAAGTATACAAAACTTTGTACTAGAAGATACTAGAAACCTTTAAGAACAGGAGTTAACAAGCAAAACTGTAAAAATGGCTGAATAGTTTATTTGTATAATACTTAACCCAAAAGTTTGTGCATGATCCTGAAGGAGACATACTGTTCATGATAGGTACAACTTAAATGAAATAAAAACTGTTCCAATATAGAAATATTAATGCTTTTTCATACTTCATTACTTTGCTGCAGGATCCTAAATGGCTATCAACAATTACCCTTTCTCAAAGACAGCAGTTGCAGTAACCAAACCCCAAATATTTGGGAGGAAGGTCATCACTCTCCCATAAGCATGCTACATTATAATCTATCTGAGGAAGTAATATACCTATATTGATCTAAACTGTAAGAAATGTAACATTCAAAGTTTCCTCAGGTCTTAACTACAGCTAGACAACTTAATAATTTAAGATTAGACATACATACAACTTGCTGATCCAAAATCCTAAAAGCTTTAGAAGACAAAAAGTAGGTCTTTACCACAAAGTACTTAAAAGAGACAGGTGCAGACATAGAAAGAATCATACAATTAACTGCACACAAGCCCCATGAAGCACTGAATAGCACTGCCTCCAGCCCTCAGAAGCATCCTGACCTTAAGTCTACCACCCAAAATATGCCATCATCTTTCCCATCTAACCATCTTCTTCTCCCTTAAAGTAAGCCTTTCATAAAGCAAGACCTAATCAAGACACAAAGATCATACAATCAGATAGCCTCCTAACTCAACTATGCAATCATCACTTGAAAACTATTATTAAACTTGTTTTCTAATGCACAATTGATCTGGAAACCTGGTAAGTTAGGTAGGTTTCCCTAAGGAACTTTACAGTTGTGGTTGGTTAATTTTTTTAGATTTATTTTAGGGAGAAAACAGAGAAAGTGAACCAAGAACCAAGTAAAAGAAGAAACAGCTCTGAAAAACAGTAAGCACAGCTATTTCTGGCTTATTCTTGGTAGTTAAAAATCTATGGAGCCCTCTGAGTTTAGGAGATGGTTTCAAAACAGGGGTTCACAGAATAAAGTCTGGGACTGGAGAGAAAAAAAGAAAGAAACAGATCACTAGCAAAAAATATGCCTGTAACAGATCTACACATTAGCCTACAGTTCACAGCACATTTCTAGTTACATGCAGCATTTTCCACATATTCAATGCTTGGCAAAACACTCTTTCAAACAAATATGTCAAAGAACACAGCTTATAAACACAGATCTATCATCATCATGAGTGGGCAAAGTTTAAATAAATTTAATATATTTTGCCTTTATGATGTTTTCTTTCAAGCTCTCTAGATACCACATGCTTGCTAATGTCCCCAAAAATATTTCATATGTAACCACACACAGCTAAAGAAAAATGTTCTAATTATTAGAAGTTAGGTACACAATGGAAGTTGTCAGAAACCTAAAGTAAAAACTGAAACCTCATATGCAACTTTATCAGCAGTTTCTCCTGAGGCACAGGATGTTTTTCCATGCTTCTCAAAGGATAGCTCCCCACATTCACTCAAAATAGCATATCTGACTGGAACTTACATATCATATTTGGATCTGCTGTCACACCTTAAAATGGGACTTGATAGGAATTGCAGTAATCATCTCTTCTTTTTTAAAAGGGTAACAAATATTGAGGAAAGAAACCCTTCAAACAACTTCATTCATTGAGCTATTTTGTATTTAAAATGTATTTTTACAAGTCCACTGGAATATGGGGGGGAAAAATTCAGACACTGTCAAGAAGCTGATGATGATCAATGACTGAGACAAACTCCTGTTTAGCTAATTAGAATCACTGATGAGCAATAATGATGTGAGCTAAGAATATCTGCAGACTTCTTTAGGATGAAAAATGGAGTGAAGAGAGGCTGTCAGTTTGTACAAGTTCTAAGCTCCAATCAGTTTTCCCATGAGTACTACCTATTTTAAATGTTTAACACAGATGCATTTAGCTACAAAGATTATCAAGATTCAGCTTCCCACAAAAATGAAGAAACTGAGAAAATATTCTTAAGCTTGACACATTTCCTCTGTTATGATTTTCTTCCTGTATTACGCTCTACTCAATCATACAACAAGACAATGTTCTTGATGTTTGGCACCATTTTAATGGCTTGCCAGAAATGAAACATTAGACTTTGAGGAAACATTTATCCATGGATGAGGTATGAAAACAGCAAAAACCTTAATATTTTAAAAAAACAAAAGTCTCTTCAAATTTCTAGAAACAGCATGCCTCATAAAATCTTCAGCAAAAGCAGTATGAGCAAAGAGGCATCCTGTACTGTACCAGAGGTCTTAATCAAACAAGCACTTAACTATTTGTGAAGAAAAAGTAACTTGGAGTTGTATGTAATTACGTCACATTTACATCAATTAAATGAAAATAAATTTGACTAATAAATTGAATTTGCTGTTTACATGTTTCATGGAATACACTTTTCAGTTTTACAAATTGCTAATTAAAAAACCAAAACCAAACAAAAACCTCACAAACAAAAACCCAACAAAAAAAGAAAAAACAAAACAACGTCCCCCCCAAAAAAAAACAAACCACATAAAAACAAACACCAAACCAAAACAAAAAAACCCCAAAACATTCCAAAACCAAAAATGTATCTACAAATTTGGTCTTTAACAGAAAGTTAAGATGACACTGCAAACTTTGGACAGTGTGGTAAAACAGTAAAGGCTGCATTTTAACAGTGTACCTGCAACTACAATAAACTTCTTCTAGAAACACTGTTACTTTTCAAAGACATTTCACTGATTCTAAAGGCTGCAGAACTAGAAAGGCTATAAAATATCAGCTGGTGTGATGCAGCTTTAATCTGACTACCTCCCTGTCCTCCAACTTTCAAGTATTTTACAGACTTCCACAATTCACACCATTCTCTGTTTGTATTAAATAGATAATTAATCACCCACATGCAAAGTGAAGTTGTAGAGCACAGATTGTCAATGTTATGGTAAAATGGCATCAATATTGTAATTACGGTGTACAGTCATATCCCTGTGATTGCACAGTCAGTGGTTAGTAGATGCCTTAATCTTCCAAGTAGACACTTCACTGTGTTTCTATGTATTAAAAAAAATAAAAAGAGCTAAATAGTTTTCACTTAATCAAGAGTTTAATTTCATCTAAGAGTCTAGAAGATCCTTATACTTCATGAACTACAATTGATATATATAATTACTTTTTTCTTTTAATACTTATAATTAGTACTTTTAAAGATTCGGACAGTATGGAGGAAAAAATAATTAAAATTAATACCACACATTTTTCACTGTTCTTACTGCTTTTCTAACAGCAGTTACTTTCTATAAAAAATTATATATATCTATTTTTGTTTCTTTACAAAAATAATTTAAGATCTAATTACAAATGTTAAACGAAATTGTTTCCTTAGGAAATTATCTATAGAGCCAGTTCTATATAACATGACATGCATCAAAATGAAAAGGCATCATTACAGAAACATAAATTTTCTGGCAACTCTAACTTGATTGATTTAATTTATTAGATGATGTATTAAGGAATAAGACTATCATTTTAAGTGTATGATGATGTCTTATGTTAAGCAACATACAAAAAATGCTAAATGTATTTTTACACTGAAGCAGTAAAAAAAAGTGACATTTTTGCTCAATAATTTTGGAAACGTCTTTCATCTAAAATACGCAACTCTTTTACAGTGTTTAAAATATCAGCACTTCAGAACAGACTGCTTTAACATCTGCACATCACCAGGGTTTCCCCCAAGGATTTTTAAATGATGCCTGCCTGTGCTGAATAAAGTGCTAACTTGCACCTTGCATTTCAAACTGTGTCCTGAGCAGCCATCCAGTTGGTACAACACCAGCTGAATTCCCATAGGCCACTGTTCAATCAGGCTTGACTGCAATTATCATGTCAATATTTTGTGCTCCGATATGCAGATATGCACACATGGAAACTGCATAATACCTTCTTCTCCATGGAATGTTGACTTATGTTCAACGTTCTGAGAATTTTTAATGAAACAGAATATTAAACTTTCATTAACTGAAGAAAATCACAATTATTTGACCTTAGCCAGAAAGGTTGTACTCTTATGCTTTATTATTCTGTCCAGTGTATTGAGTGATAGTAACTGGGCAGTCCACTGTATTTTAAATTCAGAGTGACAAAACGGTAATTGCTTACATCTTGTTTACATCATTGTCCTCCTGTCATTGTGTTTCCTGGTAATTTGTAAAAGAGTCTTCTAAGAAAGCTTCTGCACAATGTTTATCATCCCTTTAAAAAGAAGCAAGATACAGATTTTTAATTTTTTTCAATTAATGTAGCCATCTATAGCTTAATACATCATTTATCATTTATACAGCACATTCACTTATCCTTTTGCATAAAAAGTACTTGCCATTTTCAGTAAATCTGTGTATCATCAGTCAATGAAGAATCAATGTCAACCTATGTTTCTATGTCAAATCTATGTTTATGTTTCTTCCACAATTCACTATTCACAGGACTCTGCAAACAACAGTATAAGCTCCTGCAATTACCTTTCCAAAAATTCTTTGGTTATTTTTGATGTCTTGCCTTTCAGCCATATTTTTGTCCATCTGCTCACCTTTAGACAGATGTAACTCCTCAGGAAGAACAACAACAAAACTCTCAATCACTGGCACTAACATTCAGGTTGCCACTGTTTCTGAAGAGTGGCCTGATGATAAATCCATTCTTTGCCTTTGTTAAGACCTGCAACACACAGCACACTTGAAATCTAGATGTGGAAACACCTCTGTGTAAGGCAGGCTTGCCACAGGTAAGTATCTGTAAGGGAATCAACTCGCATAATACAACCGCCACGTACCAAATCTTGTATCTTTGCCACAGTTTGATCATTAATGGATCCTGCTACATCCCCCTTCCAGAAGAAAGGAAAAGAGTCAGCTAGAAGCCCTAGAGGAAAATTAGTCTGTTGACTTGTCAAACTTTCATGTACTATAGAAGGAAGAGTCTTAAAGCAGAGCTCTGAAGTTTGCAATAATATTTCAAAACCTTTCATACTCTTGTCTGAACCCAACTCCATTTCAGTTTACACATGCATTTACTTAATAAGAGCTATTTTCTAGCACCTTTTTTTAAATCATAAAAAAAAAATCTTTCAAAAGGCAGCAAACTAGAAATAGCATACTCTTTACATAATACTGAGATCAATAGTATTTAAAGTAGCTGGAAAGTATACTAACATGAGTAGTATTTTTATAATGGTTTAAAATACCTGGAGGTTTTTACATATCCCAAAGGTATTTCTCATTTGCACAGTAAAGATAATTTTTTGTTTATATCTGAATATTAAATTGGGAATACAGTTACCCAGCAAGAATTGCAAAGACTGCTGAAAAGTATAACATCATTGGTATATTAGAGGATTCCGCAGCATAGCCACAAAAAAGTACAAGTTACATTTTTACAATTTTAAGAGTGGAGAACAGAACTTCTATTTTGGGGCCATGAAAGCATTTGAAAATAACAGACAAATAATTGCAAGGTACTAGTAATTTCCCCCTATGCCCCCCAAATTATAGCTTTTATATTTTCCTGGTTTGTTTGGGAAAAGATACTATAAGGAATTGTCTAATACTATAAATAAATAGAAATTATTTTACTGTAAAGCTAGTACTGCCCACTCAATTCCTCCTAGTATGTATTTTCTTTTCTTCATCACACATCTGTGGTGTAAGTTGTAAGGTTCTAAGTGAACATTTTGTCCTGCACCATTTTATTCTTGTCACTGTAATCTCTTGAAGAAAGCCTAGCTAACTCTTTCATCAATTTAACGGCTGAAATCCACTGGACAATACTGTTTGATTCTTTATATATATGATCTTGGAGGGTACACATGCCTGTGCTTTCTTAGATTCTGTCTGCTTCCATTACTTATCTGGCTTACACGACCTCAGGTAGTCTCTAACAAAGATTTTGTGAGGAATGAAAGTTTCTCGGTTATGGAACTTTTGGTGGAAAGAACACACTGAAAAGTGAAGCCATGCAAATACATATGGTATCCATGTCACAAGAAGAAACAAAAAAATGTTTTAATCCATCCCATTCTGTTTATTTCTATCTCAAAATCTCACAATTAGCACAAGTAGCACAGAAAAAGTTCTGACCTTGAATATGACTGTCTCTGTTGTTCCTAATATAGATGAGAAGGCAAAAAAATTGTATAAGACTTAAATCTTTTTTATCAGATTTTAGTGTAAATTTTCAATTTCCAGCTCATCTGATAGAACTGTGTATAATATAGAAAAATGGGCTGCAAGCAGCACATATCCTCCCAAGTGACATACTTCAGGAATCATCTTGCTTATAACAGTTATTTGATCATCCCGTCTTTTAAACTCTTTAAACCCAGGTATTTTTCCCAGATTAACAAAGCCAGAAATCTATTGTCCTGTAATTTTCTGGACAGCAGCAGTGGTAGATAGCAGATTCCCTGTAAAGCTAATCAATGTACTGGAACTAAGATAAACCAATACTAGCATTAAAAAAGGTAGGAATTAAGACAAAAACTTTTCTGAAAGGATGAGAGTGAGAAGAGGTACAGTCATCAAACTGAAGGTACTGAGGAAATCATTAAGGAAAGTATTAACAGGAAAAGTTAAGACAGAATATATGGGGCTGTAATTTGGTTGTGCAGAAGGTTCAAGGGTAAAGCTAGGCTAGAAACTATTTCAAAAGCGGCAATTAGACCATTCTCAGGCAAAAGAGATGAAGTTACATCAAATAAAGAGAAAAATACAACTATTGCTCCATCTGTCAAATCAAAGCAACCAAAAGTTCAAAGTTGCGATTAATAAAACTCCTAAATACTGAATGCGTTTTATCCAAACCTATTCCAGGATTCTCAGGAGTAATGATAACGCCTAAAAAAGATGCTGTGGAAGCAATTTCTTCTTTCTTAATTCCATAATTCAGAGAAACATAGAAAAGCTGTGATGTACATGTACAGCCTTGAGTTCAAAAAGGTTCTAAAGCATTAGTGTAATTTTAAAAAAGTAGAGGATGTAAAAAACTAGACAAGCACTTTAACAGAAGGATGTTGGTGAGGTTTCACATACCAATCACCAGCCTCTATACAGTGCAAAACATATACCAAAAATTTCAGCTTATTTTCCTTTTGTGAATCAAGGTGGTATAGAATGACGTATTCATTGTATCAATAAGGATAATACACAAAATTACCAATTTCTGTTCTAATTAAAGGATAAAATAATGTCTTGGTTTAGGAAGACAGGTATCTGCTAGGTAAAATTACAATCAGAGGCTCTTTGGCAAAGATTTGGGAAATAGGAATAGCAGTTCTTTACTAGTATGTAATACAAAGCAAACAAACACAAAAAAAAAAAAACCTCCCTCCCCCACCAAACAACTACAGCATTAATGACAAACGACAACAGTACCAAGAACCTTGAGGGCTTTGTTTCACAAAACCCAGGGCAGTTTGGTTTCGGTGTCCCTGCAGGATCCTCAGAGCACCAAGCTGGAAGAGTGGAAAAGTCCCGGGCTGGTAGCTGGGATGGCAGGGTGTCCCGGCAGGCAGGGGCAGGATGTCCCGGCAGCGCAGGGGGTGCAGGGTCACGCTGCAGCAAGAGGAGCAGCGCCGAAGAAGCTCGAAGGCGAGGCAGAAAAGCGGCCCAGCCTCCGCAAGTGGCAGAGAAAAAACTCAGGATTCAGGTCGAACCGGTGATAGTAGATTTCCCAGGACTGGATCCCTTTGGCCACAGTGAAACTCCTCCAGCCAGCAACAGCCGTTCTCCGCTCGGCGTGCTTTGCGGTGGCTGAGCTCCTCGAGGAGCGGCAGACACGCGTCTCCCCGAACGCCGGAAGCAGAAAAGCACGCAGCTGCCTCAAGCTGTGTCTTTTACCTGCGTTATCTCCCCCTTCCACCTTTTGTCCACCTCTTTGTTTCAGCCAAGCACTCTCAAGTATCCAACACCCGGTCCCCTTGGCAACCCGTGGGGAAAAAATTCCCCAGAGAAAGAAGGAACAAACCCAACTCCCAACATTATCCACCCCGAATTTTTTTCCCATACAAACATATTACATTGAGTTTTAACTATTAAAAATACATATATATATATGCAAATATGGATGCAGCCACATTGTCATGGGTATTTCACCCCAAAACAAGGTCCCCTTGAGGTATGCATCGGGTCTCTCCATCCTTTTGCATCACCCACCAGGTGCAACCTGGTCCCTGAGCGAAGACAACCCCACGGATGGGATTGTCTTTGCTGGAGGCAGGATTAATCCAAACAGTTTTTCCCAGCATACCTCTCATGTGTACCACTGGAACCTTATCTCCGTCTGTCTTTTGCAAGGGCTCAGATTGGGCAGGACCTGCTCGGTTGGTGGAACCTCGAGTGTTCACCAACCAGGTGGCCTTTGCTAAATTAGTATCCCAATTCTTAAAGGTTCCCCCACCCAGTGCCTTCAAGGTAGTTTTAAGCAGGCCATTGCACCGTTCAACTTTCCCGGCCGCTGGTGCATGATAAGGAATATGGTACACCCACTCAATGCCATGTTCTCTAGCCCAGGTGCTTATAAGACTATTCTTGAAATGAGTCCCATTGTCCGACTCGATTCTCTCAGGCGTGCCATGTCTCCACAGGACTTGTTTTTCCAGGCCCAGGATGGTGTTCCGGGTAGTAGCATGAGGCACAGGGTAGGTCTCCAACCATCCAGTCGTGGTTTCCACTATGGTTAGCACATAACGCTTGCCCTGGCGGGTTTGGGGAAGGGTGATGTAGTCAATCTGCCAGGCCTCCCCATATTTATATTTGGACCACCGCCCACCATACCATAAGGGCTTCACCCGCTTGGCTTGCTTGATTGCAGCACATGTCTCACAGTCATGGATAACCTGAGAAATACTGTCCATGGTTAAATCCACCCCTCGGTCTCGGGCCCACTTATAGGTGGCATCTCTGCCCTGATGACCCGAGGCATCATGGGCCCATCGGGCTAGGAACAACTCTCCCTTGTGTTGCCAATCTAAATCTATCTTTGACACTTCTATCTTGGCAGCCTGATCTACCTGCTTGTTGTTTTGGTGTTCCTCATTAGCCCGACTCTTGGGAACATGGGCATCTACATGGCGGACTTTCACAGGCAGCTTCTCTACACGAGTGGCAACGTCCTTCCATTCATCAGTAGCTTAGATTGGTTTTCCTCTACGCTGCCAGTTGGCCTTTTTCCACCTTTCCAGCCAGCCCCACAGAGCATTGGCTACCATCCACGAATCAGTGTAGAGGTAGAGCTTTGGCCACTTCTCTCTTTCAGCAATGTCAAGGGCTAATTGAACAGCTTTGAGTTCAGCAAGCTGACTTGATCCTCCGTCTCCTTCAGTGGCTTCTGCAACCTGTCGTGTGGGGCTCCATACGGCTGCTTTCCACTTATGGTTCATTCCCACAATGCGACAGGAACCGTCAGTGAAAAGAGCGTAGTGTGTTTCTTCTGCTGGCAGTTGGTTGTACGGAGGAGCTTCTTCAGCCCGTGTCACTTGTACCTGCTCCTCTTCGTCCGTGAAACCGAAGTTTTCTCCTTCCGGCCAGTTTGTAATTATCTCCAAAATCCCAGGGCGATTTGGGTTTCCAATATGGGCACGCTGTGTGATGAGGGCAGTCCATTTGCTCCATGTGGCATCGGTGGCATGGTGCGTGGAGGGAGCCTTTCCTTTAAACATCCACCCCAGCACTGGTAGTCGGGGTGCCAAGAGGAGTTGTGCTTCTGTGCCAATCACTTCTGAGGCGGCTTGAACTCCTTCATAGGCGGCCAAGATCTCCTTCTCTGTGGGAGTGTAGTTGGCTTCAGATCCTCTGTAACTTCGACTCCAGAAACCCAGTGGTCGGCCTCGGGTCTCCCCTGGCACCTTCTGCCAAAGGCTCCAGGACAAACCGTTGTTCCCGGCTGCAGAATAAAGCACATTCTTCACATCTGGTCCCGTCCTGACTGGGCCAAGGGCTACTGCATGAGCAATCTCCCGCTTGATCTGGGCAAAGGCTTGTTGCTGTTCAGGGCCCCAGTGGAAATTGTTCTTCTTGCGGGTAACCAGGTAGAGAGGGCTCACGATCTGACTGTACTCAGGAATGTGCATCCTCCAAAAACTTATGGCTCCTAGGAAAGCTTGTGTTTCCTTTTTGCTGGTCGGTGGAGACATTGCTGTGATCTTATCAATGACCTCAGTGGGGATCTGCCGCCGTCTATCTTGCCACTTTACTCCCAGGAACTGGATCTCTCTGGCAGGTCCCTTGACTTTCCTCTTCTTGATGGCAAACCCGGCTTTCAGCAAAATCTGGATGATCCTCTCTCCTTTCTCGAATACTTCAGCTGCAGTCTTTCCCCACACAATGATGTCATCAATGTACTGTAGATGTTCTGGAGCCTCACCCTTCTCCAGTGCAGCCTGGATCAGCCCATGGCAGATGGTGGGGCTGTGTTTCCACCCCTGGGGCAGCCGGTTCCAGGTGTACTGCACGCCCCTCCAGGTGAAAGCAAACTGAGGCCTGCATTCTGCAGCCAGAGGAATGGAGAAAAATGCATTGGCAATGTCAATAGTGGCATACCACCTCGCTGCCTTGGACTCCAGCTTGTACTGAAGTTCCAGCATGTCCGGCACAGCAGCGCTCAGCGGTGGAGTCACTTCATTCAATGCACGATAGTCCACAGTCAGTCTCCATTCTCCATCAGACTTGCGCACAGGCCAGATGGGGCTGTTGAAGGGTGAGTGGGTTTTGCTGACCACCCCTTGGCTCTCCAGCTCACGGATCATCTTGTGAATGGGGATCACGGCGTCCCGATTTGTCCGATACTGCCGACGGTACACTGTCGAGGTGGCAACAGGTACTTGTTGTTCTTCTACCTTCAGGAGTCCCACTGCAGATGGGTTCTCTGATAGTCCCGGCAAGGTGTTCAACTGCTTAATGTTCTCTGTCTCCACAGCAGCTATTCCAAAAGCCCATCTGAGTCCTTTAGGGTCTTTATAATATCCATTCCTGAGGAAGTCTATGCCCAGAATACATGGAGCCTCTGGGCCGGTCACAATCGGAAGTTTCTGCCACTCCTTCCCGGTCAGGCTCACCTCGGCTTCAACCAGAGTCAATTCCTGTGATCCCCCCGTCACCCCGGCAATGGAAATCGGTTCTGCCCCCACATGTCCCGATGGCATTAGAGTACACTGCGACCCAGTATCTACTAAAGCTTCATATTTTTGTGGCTCTGATGTGCCAGGCCATCGAATCCACACAGTCCAAAAAACCCGATTTTCCCGTGCCTCTTCCTGGCTAGAGGCAGGGCCCCTCTAGCACTGGTTATTATTCCCTTCTTGGACATACATGGTAGAGGTTCCTTCGAGGGAATCTGACACAGCATTCCCACCTCCGTAATACCTGGCAGCTTGCTCATGGGAGGATGAGGCTACCTTCATTCTAGTGGAACTCCCTCTGTTAGCGTTTCTCCCCTTGAGCTCACGTACCCGTGCTGCCAGGACAGAAGTAGGTTTCCCATGCCACGCTCCCATGTCCTCCCCATGGTCCCGCAGATAAAACCACAGGTCAGCTCGAGGGGTGTACCCTCTCTCTCTCGCTGGGGAATGTTGGCCTCTGATTCTGGGGCCTGTGACTCGCACCGGTGCTACATGGGAACTGTTCCTTCTCATCTCCTCTCTTATTTCCCTCATCTCCTCTTTGAGTTCCTTCACCACCGCAGAGACATGAGCCTGCATTGGGCCACTGATCATACTTTCATAATTTCTGAGCTTGTTTGCAACAGAACCCACTGTCTCTCGGTTATCCTCAGCATTAATTGTTGCGATGAATGTGGCGTATTGGGATGGTCCATGAGTTGCCAGATTCCACAACATGTGCCCTGTGCATTTAACCTTGTCGGGGTCATTATCATGCTGTCCGGTCCTCCCAAAAAGTACTTCCAATACTGCCACTTCTCTCAACTGTTGGATTCCTTCTTCAAGGGTCTTCCATCGCATTCTATTGTTGTGCTCTTGCATTCTGTCTCTGTGGACAAATCTCTCTCTCACACTCATTAGAAGTCGTTCCCAAAGGGGAAGGGGCCTTTGCTCTCTTACAAATATCTGATTTATACCTGAGTCCTGGGTCAAGGGTCCCAAATTCCTTGCTTCAGCACTATCCAGTTGCACACCTGTACCCATAAGGTCCCAGACTCGAAGTAGCCAGGCTGTATAAGCCTCACGTCCTCGTCGTGCAATATCTTTTTGCAGATTACGTAGACTTTCATATGTCAGGGACTCAGTGATGATCTCAACCTGTGGCTCTTCTGTGGACTGTGAGGACCCTCCTTTTTTATCTTTAATACCAGGATTTGACGATTTCACTTTACACTTCCTTGTTTCCACAGGGGCGACTGCTGCTGGCTGTGGCTGTCCTTGTGGTTCAGCTGGAACCTGGACAGTTGTAACGTCTGTGGGTTCCACTGCTGCACCATCAGTCTCTGCCTTCTCGGGGCAGGGGGAGGGTTTTTCATGAGCTGGGGAAATGTACTCCCTCAGCATCTGGCCCATCTCATGTATCTCTTTTACCAGAACCTCAACCCAGTCCGGGTGGGTCCTTTCTGAGGCAGGCTGTGGGGCAGAGTCAGGCTCTGGGGTATCATCCCTATTCTGTGGGGGAGGTATCAGAGTGGTTATCCAGGTCAATCTTCCCTTATCTCTGAATGCTAAATAGAATACGCATATTAGCAGCACCAGCCATTCTATGATATCATTAGCATTCAGAGAGGATTTAAACCCTTCAAAAACTCGTGGGGCAGACCCGAAGAGATGGGTAAAGGGTTGGGAAAAAGAAACTTCCCCCGGTGTCATTTCCTCACAGTAGGTACCATTGTTAAAGTAACTCCAAAAACACACAGTTAGTGTACGATAGCCCTGAATCCATGTGCCTGCCTTCCAGAGGAAATTAAAAATCCATGAGTTCTTCACCTTATTAAGCCATAAAATAAACTGGATGACAGTCACAGTAGCCTTAGTTATAGGGCCCATGTTTAGATAAGGGCCTGCAAATGGAAGGAATACAGCCACAACCACATGCCACCCAAACCAGGCTAAGTTAGACCACATGATGCAACCTAATGAGGTTTTTATATCCAACGCACACAAAAGAAAGTACTAGGTTAGTTAAGAACTGCTATTTCTCTTCCCTTTTCTTTTCTCAGTGCCCTCAAGCCCCACACTTGGGCGCCAAAATCTGTCTTGGTTTAGGAAGACAGGTATCTGCTAGGTAAAATTGCAATCAGAGGCTCTTTGGCAAAGATTTGGGAAATAGGAATAGCAGTTCTTTACTAGTATGTATTACAAAGCAAACAAACACAAAAAAAAAAACCAACTCCCTCCCCCACCAAACAACTACAGCATTAATGACAAACGACAACAGTACCAAGAACCTTGAGGGCTTTGTTTCACAAAACCCAGGGCAGTTTGGTTTCGGTGTCCCTGCAGGATCCTCAGAGCACCAAGCTGGAAGAGTGGAAAAGTCCCGGGCTGGTAGCTGGGATGGCAGGGTGTCCCGGCAGGCAGGGGCAGGATGTCCCGGCAGCGCAGGGGGTGCAGGGTCACGCTGCAGCAAGAGGAGCAGCGCCGAAGAAGCTCGAAGGCGAGGCAGAAAAGCGGCCCAGCCTCCGCAAGTGGCAGAGAAAAAACTCAGGATTCAGGTCGAACCGGTGATAGTAGATTTCCCAGGACTGGATCCCTTTGGCCACAGTGAAACTCCTCCAGCCAGCAACAGCCGTTCTCCGCTCGGCGTGCTTTGCGGCGGCTGAGCTCCTCGAGGAGCGGCAGACACGCGTCTCCCCGAACGCCGGAAGCAGAAAAGCACGCAGCTGCCTCAAGCTGTGTCTTTTACCTGCGTTATCTCCCCCTTCCACCTTTTGTCCACCTCTTTGTTTCAGCCAAGCACTCTCAAGTATCCAACACCCGGTCCCCTTGGCAACCCGTGGGGAAAAAATTCCCCAGAGAAAGAAGGAACAAACCCAACCCCCAACAAATAATTTAAAGCAAGAGACAACTATAAAGCATAAAAATATTCCTAGACATGAAAAATAATAAAAAAGAAGGGAGACTATATCTTATACAGGCATACAATTCAAGAACTCCAAATAATTCATTTATTGACCACTGTTTAAATGTATGCTTTCTAACATCTCTATGCTTTAATTCATCCTAACATCCTGATTATTTTTATATGCAACATAAATAAAGAATGTTAATAAGCCTGACCACCTGCTTCTGCCTTCTGAAGCTTCAGATAAAAGAACAACAATTTTCCACATTGTTCAGCTATCTATAAAATGTGGTTAGGACAATAAAGTTTTTTAAGGTTTTCAATATAATTGTGCTTATATACATGTAATGTATGTTTACATAAATTAAATAAATATTTTAAGCAATTCTCTCATTTTTTTGTTTTATGAAGGAAGATTAATTCTACCACCAATGTCCTCATGAAAACATGACCAAATTTTATTAGGAGCAAATCAATATGATTTTGCATTTCAACATAAATGAAGAATGCTACGAATCTGTGCATCAGTCTTCATCATATATTAAAATTATTTCCCAAATCAAACATGAAAACTATAGTAAAAATAGCATACTGTCTAAACAGCCAAGCTACTACTCTCTGCAGTTAAGTGTCCCAGCACAAAGCCAACAATTACTTGATATCATCACTGGCAACCATATGTGAACCCCTCAATAACAGCTGCCTTAAAATAAGCTGCATGTACTTGTACCATCACTGTCTTCCTCTAAATATGAGTCCTTTAGAATACTAGCTCTAGTCACATGATCACACTGTATTTTTGGACAAAAATTTTCATTTTAACGCTAGGCAAAACATGAGACAACACTATAAAAATAGTGATGGAGAGGGAATCTCACAAATACATATAAATATCTCAAAGGTGGATGTCAGGAGGATAGGCCCACATTCTTTTCAGTGTTGCTTCAACATGAGGCAGAAATTCTTTACGCTGTGGGTGGCACAGTACTGGAACACACTGCCCAGGGAGATTGTCGATTCTCCCTCTCTGGAGACACTCAAAACTCACCTGGACACATTTCTGTGCCACCTGCTTTAAGTGACACTGCCTTGGCGGGGGGGGCTGCACTAGATCATTTCCTGAGGTCCCTTCTAACCCCAACAATACCATGATTCTGTGAAATCCACTCCAAGCTAAAGAAGTTAATGCTATATTTTCACAAGTGAAAGAACACGTACAGATGAAGTCCAGAAAGGAAAGATGTGAACAACAACACATGTCTTTTAAGATCAAAGCACTCAATGGAAACCCAAAGGAGCCAGGACCCCTCATGAATCTGTAACAAGCTTCCCAAGTTAAACAGGCATGCCATTTAAAAAAGTTTAAATACTTTTTTTTTCTCTTTTTGCAAAGTCCGCTCTTTCATTTTAAAAGAGGGAACTTATGGCAACCTAAGATAATTAAGTGTTTCAATTCTGACAGCCAACTCATTCACATTCTCCTTATCTTTGACCCACAAAAAAAAAAAGGATTCATAAATATTAACATTCCAAAACAATCAACTGCATATCATGATAATTAACTATCATATATAGGAATCAGATAATAGTAAGTACCATGAAGAAATCCTCACCATTACTATCCTCAGAGGAATAAGCTGCAGAAGTAAGACCCCACCTGTCTTTGCTAATGGAGATGGAAGCTCATAGTAAGGGAAAATTTCTCCCCCAGAGGGCGGCTTGGCACTGGAATAGGTTCCTTAGGTCAGAGCAGCAGCCTGACAGAGCTCAAGAAGCACTTGGACAATGCTCTCAGGTGCACGGTGTGACTCTTAGGGTGTCCTGTGCAGAGCAAGGAGTAGGAATCAATTATCCTAACTTCTTCCAACTCAGCCTATTCTATGATCCTATGAGAGTTATCTCTTCCCTTACTAAGTCTTAGCTTTTCACTTCCTCAAGAATTCAGAAAAACGTAATTTAAATATAACTGTTATCTAACAGCCTTTAAAACTGGAAAGTTTACAGTCATTTTCCTCCTCCTGCTCTTTCAATAGAAAAACAAAATATTGCAGTACATTTATAATTTAAAAATCGTATTGAACTGCAGCACAGCAATCTCAGTGAGAACAGATTTTAAAGTATGCTTCCACTTGCACCAAAAAAAGAAGAAAAAAATTTGCAATGTATTCTAAGCATTGTTGACAAAATTTAGCAATTAAACTTTTTCAACACATTTTTAGAACTCTACATAGTTCTCAATTAGAAAGATAAAGACTATGGTTTCAGCAGGAGAGGTTGGTACATTTTGGTTTTAGTAGCATGTTAAATCTTCAAACTCACCTTTCCACAACCAAGTTGACAGCTTGAGTAAGATCTGGTTTTGACACCTGGAGATGATTCCAAAGACACCACACAAATTCTTTATCAGCCTTAGAAATAGGAAAAAATAGAAGAAAAAATACATTACATGTATAATGCCTTTTAAGGGAAAAAAAAAAAAAGTTATACTGAGCTTATTCAAAAGACAATTGCCAAGAAAGCCCTATTCTAGTGAGAATTCCCTGCAAATTACTCACTGTTCCATGAATGAAAAAAACACAGCAAACGGTTCTCTTGAATAAACAAAGTTTTAACCATACAGAATTTTGAAGTAAAACAAACACCTACAATCAACATTAAAATAGTATGCAGTGCAACACATGGCAGCAGAGATTATATTATTCAAACAAAGCTGCATTTCACTATATCTATTACTGTTACTGACAAAATTTCTACTAAATACCAAGCCTGAAATACCTGCTTCAATACATGTTTAACCACATGAAGCTCATATTTCAAAATATGCAGTGAAACAGTCTTCTAACACACTCTCATCTAATCTGCACTATATAGAAATCTCTGAAAAAAAACTCAAGTGAGAGCAAGAGAACAATGCTCTTTACAAACAGACGTTAGAAAGTTTGTGAAAACCAGATGTCAGCTAAAAGCTTTCCCACGTTTGTATTTTCTGCTACACATAAGTTGTTATTTTTCACTGATGTCTTCCTATTCCAATACGATTTTATTACAGGAAGCATCAATATTAGTTATTTTACAGTCTAAATCCATGTGTTAATTATATAAAAATGTTAGGGGAGAAAAATAAAATCCGGCAAAATATAAAGACCACTATGAAAATGTACGTACAAAAACCATAGTCCAGACTAGGATGAAATCTACTGAAACAGTCTAATATAAAATTAGGAACTAATAAGCCAAACCCATAATATTGGCAGCTAGGCCTATTCAACAAGCAAAAATAATCAGAGCACAGATATGTCTGCTAGTGTTTTGGAAACAGAGAGTCATTTAGACTGGAAAGCACAGTTATCGACAAGGCATCCAACCAGTAATCTAATATTGCTACATCTACCACTAATCCCTACATGCCATTTCTACGTGGCTTTTAAATACCGCCAGGGATGGCAACTCCCTCACATCCCTGAGTAGCCTCTTCCAATGCCTGACAAGGAAGTCTTTCTAATGTCAAATCTAAATGCTAAAAACAAATCTGCCAAAAAAATCTTGTAGTTCAAGACCATTATCAGCTCAAGCAAAAAGCACTACATCAGAAAGAGCTCATCTTTCTTAAAAGAAGAAAAATTTCAACTAACTGGTTTGTGGACAGCTTTTAAAATGCTGACTGTTTCTTGAATTTCCAAACAAAATCAAACAATTAACAAAAACTTTGTGCTGAAAGGAAAGAGGAACAAGATGTTTTTAAAACACTTGAAAAAACCACAATCCTTCTCTAACCAAATTGGGTTACTGGGGTGAGCACCCCTTTGAAAACCAAAAGTGACTCTGCTGCATGCAAACAACAGTAACTCACTGGATTATGGCACACTACATTCCTTTTTGAAGGAAGGTAACAAAACCTGAACCGTACACCATATAATTAGTAACTCAAATGACTTTTGCATCAGTATCCAAGTCTTTGTTTAGTACAAGTGCTAAAAATAGGTTAACTTTCAGCTCAGAATTAAGTTAAAAGATAAACACTAAGCACCATATTAATTGGGTTACTAAGTAAAAAAAAGTACAACCCCTCATTTCATGCTATCACCTTATGCACTTAGTATACTGAACTTTTATGTATCACTGGGAAAGACTATAAAAAGTGTGCACTTGTTTCATGTCCTCAAAACAAAAGACAACATCTTCCAAAAACGCCTTGCCAGGGTACCTGAAGTTACAATGTGTGTAGACTGTGAACCAGGCATGATCTACTGCTTCTTCTCAGTCAGACACAGAATGAAAAATAAAAATGTTCTTCAGATTTTGAAGAGCTGCTGCAGGAGTCCAAGAAGCATTAGGACCTACACAGAAGCCAGATTCAGAGTAATTTCAACATCTAAAAAAAACTTGTGTTTATGCTGGTAAATCAAGGGGGAAAGCAAACTAACAAAACAAACACACAAAAAAAAACAAGCCACAAAGCCAGACTAAACCTCTCTAAAAACTAGCAAAGAAAATGTGATTTCTATTTAATTATACTGAATGGGCACTAAACAAACTTCAAAGAAGCAGCTACACAAAATAGAGTAAAACGTATCCATTAAATGATAAAAAAAACAACCACAACCACAAATACAAACCAAAGCCTTCACAAATCCTATAGAAGTGAAGGAAATGTCCCTTGAATTTCCAAAAACTGCATAGTAATGATATTTCAACACATTATTTATTTTTGATGATGACAAAGTGATATTTAAAGTTACTACTACAAATTACAAATGAGCGCACAGAGAACTATAAAATAATGCCGCAATTATATCAAAAGATATTCTAAATTAAATCATCATATGACTTTCACTATGTACTCAATATGTCCTTTAACTTTTCTAAATGCACACAAAACTAAGCAATGTCCTGCTTAAGTGTACTTCTGCCAAAAAAATAAGGATGCAAATGCACCTTCAAATAATGTAACCAGTAAAGAAAAAACCCAATCAAACAAAAATTCACAACTTCATCCAAAGTTAAAAATATGAGAACTTTATTTCACAAAATGAAAGTTTACACAGAAGCGTACAAAATTTTTCATTATGACAACAAAATATTACTAAGAAATTAGTCAAAGAATGTGCAGTTACCATATGTGACTTTCTTTTATCTTTAACATGACAACCATTTTAATAGCTATTTCATTTAAATCTAAGGAACATGATTAATTAAGCATTTTGCATAATGGAATGAATATTAGTTAGAAAATATTAAGGTTTAAGATGTAAAGAAGTTTAAACAGTCTCCTTAAGCTCTTGGCAGAATTCATGGACTTGGTAAAGCTTTTCCCTGCATGGTGCTGGGAGCCAAACAATTTCTATGGAAAAAAGACTGCTTACTTACACTGTCTGAAGTTGGCACAGAGAAACACTGCAGCTGTCAAGGCCTGGGATGTATCAATCTTTAGCTTACTCAAAGAACATTCAGCCTACTCAAGTGCATGTTAACAGCTCAAGAGGTCAGTGAGAGTGTACCTTGAACAGCTGAGATCTTTTGAAAGCTAGCAAAAATTACTCATTACTTACAACATATCTACTATGTAGTGGTTTGAAAGCAAAACAAACGAGAGGGTCCAAGTCAGAGACACAATTTAATTGGAAAGAAAGTAAAATAAAATAGATGCAATAATACAAAACACCACTGACAGAGTCAGAATACAACATGAGTAGGGTGATGGAAGCAGTCCAGATGAGGTGGTCTTCCTGAAGCAGTGATCCTGTAGAAAGGTCTGGTAGCTCTGGTCCTCTGGGGATTTAGTGGGTAAGGGCTGCTTGTGCTGTCACAAACCCCAGATTATATCCAGGTGGGAATGCTTGGTTCTTCTTTCTGGGCGGAGCATCTCACAATGGGATGATGAGTCATGCAGTGGGTCCTGGATGGCCCATTAAACAGAGATAGCTCCCAGAGGGAGTTATCTATGAGTCCTGCAGCAAGGTATCTGATGGGCCATTAGCAGAAGATAGCCCTGAGGGAGGGGGCCCGGGAAGAGCACTGCTCTAACAATTGGATTCAACAGTTCATGAAGATGGTGATAGAATACTTTGTGCACATCCTACACTACAATCCAGGACATACTGTCAGATAAAGATGCTCACCCTGCAACCAAGTTTGCATGCAAGAACAAAAATACTCTGAAAAAAGAAAAGAGCACATTGTGTATTCCCTGAAAAGTAACATTTTTTTCCCTCAGCCTAGAGTGAAAGTGTTTGCAGTTCATCATATTGAAAGACAAACAGAAATGCAGACTACCTTAGGCTTTGAAAGTATTCTTTGCAAATAAACTGGATTTTTTTCTTACTGATTTTTAACAGCAGCAAGCTCAGAAAAACTAACAAAAGATAAGCCACTAACAAGTTATGGCATAACTAGCTACAACATGAATATTTGCTTTCAAGTGAAGCTGTGAATTAATAAAACATCAGCAGAAATCAAAAACCGAAGAAAGCCTCTGACTTACAAGCAGGGAAAGACAAATATCCTTATTTAAAACATTTTATCTTCATTTTGGAAGGGAATTCCAAGGATAAATATTTCACAGGTGATTTTATATCAAAAGTACATAAAACTGTATTAATATTGAAGTTATTTGCCTAATAGAAACTTAGAGCCATAGAATCTTTTGAATATTTTTACACCACTTTATCAAGGAGAATTAGTTGGCGTCTTATTTTTAAAGTAATGATACTGAACTTACTAAAGTAAAACTTTTAAATTAGCAGTGAAACAAGTATCAAAAAGCATAAGCAATATCTTTTTTCATTTTTTTTTTATCTCACAGAAACTATACATTCATAACAGTTTGGGTATTAAATTTACAAGTAAGTGTAGTTTTTTGTTTAGATGTATTTCATGCACTGTGCTGAGAACAAAGATAAACTGAAAAACTTCCCCTCTTTATTATAAATTCATAGATCAAACATCTCAGTTATCTGCAATTTGAAATCAGTACTCTTTTTGATATTACACTGTGTTTATTTCTAACCATGTTAGAAATACTATTAAGTGTTCCTATCATACTTTAAATCCTTACAGCATTACAAATTATTATTCACTTATTATTATTCATCTTCTCAAACCTGGAAGATAATACCCTCAGAGCAGAAAAGCAAAACATGAACCCCAACCTCTTCACACTCAATCCAAACAGCTTCTTCCCCACCCCTGCCTCTCCAATCAACACTATGAAAATACAGGCACAAACTCTCATTTTAGTTCTTTAATCAGTCCATATCCCCAGGTGGGAAAATAAAACTGTTGGGAGGACAGAGGGAGTTATTGGTTTACGGTTAATTTTTAGTAAGAACTCCAGAATAATTACATACTGATAATTTTCTGTGTTATGAATTAAGTATTTCATAACACATGATTGCCAGGCTGGAAAATTTTGTATGGAAATCAAAATACCATAGGCCATGGAGCGTGAGGGGGGAACGTAAAAATAACCTGGCTGGCTGCTATAAGCACTGAAAAATCCATAGAAAATTTTTTCTATGGATTGTTCTGGGCTCCCCTAATGTCTAGGATAGACTAGCATACTTCCAACTAAACAGCTGAAGTCTTTTATCAAGCTGACAAATACACTTCACATGCAAGTGACAAGACTTGCTTCTTTCTTGATGTCTCACAAGACTTTCAAAGTTACATTGCTGCATACTGTCAGTTCAGACTCTCTTGACCTTACTGTGACGGTGTTTCTTTGTGTTTTCCAGTCACATATTACATTCCTAAATAAGAGGTATTCTCTTTACAACCAAGTTCTTCTGAGTAGTCACAACAAAAAATAGTCTTACTCTTTAGAGAATCTGTGAGGTGCTATGCTTTTCAACAACCTGAAAAGGCCTCAGAAGACTGACCAGTAACTCACAAGAAAACTTAGAACCTTAGACATATCAGGTTCTTAAAATAATACTGTGTTATTTTCAAGTGACTTCACATAAGTCACTCACAGACAGTATGCACTGTTAACATCTAAAATAATATAGTGTTGTCATTGTTACAATGCTGATGACTTAACAGTGGTCTAAGCAAAAATACCACCCAACTTATACTAAAAGATGCTGTCATTACACGTGATTTAATCAGCATACTCTCAGATTAGTTCATCAGCATAACAAAGAGACAGCAGTACACTTAACTGAGTAATTTCATTATATTTTCTTAATTGGCATAAATAACTGACTTATTGCGGCATCAACTGGCAGAAAATACAAGGTACTTCCTGGTCATGGCACAGTCAAAAGGTTGACATCACTTAAGGCAGACCAGTAACATCACAGGAGGAAGGGACAAAAATAACCATCAATTCAGCGGTAGACAGAACCTATTAGATAGACATGCACCTATTACACACAATGCCACCCCCACTGAATAGCAAAAAGTAAATTATTTTCTTCTTCAGTGAGTACATAGGATGCTCTGTTTCCCTTCATTCGCTAAAAGAGCATTCTACCAGAAGTTGCTTTTTTCTTAGTACTCAATATTGGAGATGTGGCACTTGATGAATGTAGGCAATCTTCAAAAAGCAGAATATGTGAGAAATCAAAAGCTTTCTTTTAATTCCTTTCTAGATCAAGGACAGGGTAAGTGATCTGCCAGTTTTCATTTCAAGCTGTAACTTTCTAAACTACTTCAATTACAACTAACCTCAGTCATAGAATTTAGACAGAAGATGCACAGAGCTGGATAGGACATGAATTTTCTAAGTCACATAACTGCTTCCTGTAAGCACCACAATTCTGAGAGTTACTGTAAGAATTCCATCACTTATTTGAGAGAACAGGATAATTTAAAAGGTTCAGCACAGCTCTCAGAGTTAGTATTGTTTAAATGCAATGTTCTGGATTAATATAATCATGATGCACTTGTGATTTTTAACCCATTCAAGAATACAGGAGTGCATAAATAATCTTATTTTACGAACAATATAACCATATGTATGCATTTGGGTATATTCCCTCTGTATTACCATGACTAACCAAGTGCAATTTGGGCCCATTATTTCAACTGCGTCTGAAACGACATTTGTAGTATTTTCCAAATCCTGTAAAATTGTGGACAAATAGAAAAATACTTGCATAACTTTTAAGTTGTGAACTAAACTTCAAATAGTTGAAACAGTGCATTCCCAATAACAGCAAAGACAAAAAGACTATTTGAAGTCACCCTTCAAGAACCGCATACCTCCTCCCCAAATCAAAATAATTAGATGTGAAAACCAGACCAGCTACACACAGTCATTCTCCTCCACGTTGAATCTGTAACAACATGGTAAACACAGACATCAAAGTGTGTTCTGGAGGCCTCCTCAGTGCTTTTGGAAAAATTACAAGAACCTAACTCTCTGCACACAGAATGCAGCTTCCTTTATTGACAAATGCAGTGGTTTGGTGTTCCTGGAACAGGAACGGGTATTTTTTGCACTCATATCTATCTTACGGCAATCAGACAACGTCCCCAGTGACTGGAGGAAAGGGAATTTAATGTCTTTTTTAAAAAAGGGTAAAAAGGATCATGGGAACCACCAATCTGCAACCATTACCATGGTGCCCAGTAAAATCATGGAACAGGTCTTCCTGTTATGTGCTGTCTTAGGTTACAATGTAAGATGTAACCAGAAGTATGTATTTTATTACCATCTTCATAAATTGTCAAAACAGGTGTGGCAGTGTTCCTTATCTCCTCCATGACTCATCCCTGATAACTCCCTTCGGGCATTATCACTGCTAATGGGCAATAAAGGTTTCACTGCATGACTCAAAAATTACATCATGCCATTGTGAGATGCTTCACCCAGGGGGAGGAACCAAGCATTCCTACCTGGATATAATCAGAGGCTTGGGACACCATGGCCAGCCCTACCTACTGTATTCCCAAAGGACAAGAGCTACATGACCACCACTGGACGTTCAGAGAAAGACCAGACCCTTCTATAGAATCACCACTTCAACAGAATCATGCCTACCATTTAATCAGACTGCTACCAACACCATGACCAACAGGGTGAAGGCTTGTAACCTGACTCTGCCACTCTTTTTGTACAATTGTCCTTATTTTAATTTTCCTATTAAATTGTAGCTCTGAATTTGGAGTTTAGAATCTCACTGGTTTGCTTTCAAATCAGTACACTATAACAAATCACATGGATGACAAGAAGTTACTTAGATACAGGCAACATACTTCACCAGGGGCAAATCATGCCTAATAATCTAAGGGTCCTATAAATTGAGTGATTATATCTGTGGATAAATGAAGAACTGTCATCCTAACTTTTTGTGCCTTTCAGTGTTTGCATTTTGTTCTCACACAGCTTCAAGAAAACAATGTATATTTTCAGAATTTCTCTCTTTGTTTACATATTTCTAGTCTGGAAAGACAGATGGTGGTCTTCACCTACCAGGTCAAAGAGGTTGCAACCCATGTAGCCAATCTTGTGCCTTCTGAAAGAATTGTATATAAGATGGAGTCAGAAAATTAAACATAGAACTTTTCTGCTGACCTTCCTGCTGCCTGCTTCATTCTTTCGTGTCCCAAAGTGCAACATATGGTGACCCTCCGTAGGACTGACACGCTCCTGTGTGTCTGAGGTAACAAGTGGTAAGAGATGATTACCTCTACCTATTCCTCGGATTCCCTCATTTTGGACCTTTGGTTTGAGGTCCTAGAGAGGAAGGGAGCCTCCGTTCACAGAGAGGACTTCCAAGAATTGTTTTTTCTGCAGAATTCCAGAAGCTTTTTCCACAAAAGAGTGGAAGTTTTTGGGTGAACATTTGCTCCAGTTTTTTACTGCTGACTGCAGCGTGGAGCTTTTGGGGTTGCTGATGACCTGGAAAAGGCTGGAAATGGTGCTGCGTAAATCGCAGCTTTTAAGTCCTGGGGTTTCAGAGGATGGCTCTAGCCCAAATTTGTCATCCGGGCTAGGTGCCAAGGGAGATGGTGGAGCTGTTCCACCTGTTCCTGCCCCACGGAAGTGCTGCTGGAGTGGAGGGGATTAAGCCCCCTCCCGCACACCTGTGCTGCCGGTGGGGACACCGATTCTCACCCCACGTAGGCGCAGAAGTGAGCAGGCTCCGCCCGTGCCTGCACCCCGCAGACATCAGAGTGCAGGAGATCTCCAGGCTTGCAGAAGCCCTGTGGGATCGGTGCCGCTGGTGCCCCTGACCCCCATGCTACCGCTGCGGCGTCGGCGGCGGTGGGAGGTCATTCTCCCCCCCCCCCTGCATACCCGGCGCTAGCAGCACCAAAAGCATGTTTGGATCGGGGAGGGGGGATGGTCACAGTGGTTTGCCCTCATCGTGACAATTCTACCAGATATCTTCTGGAAAAGGACAGTGCGGATTTGTGCCATCCCAGGGTGCCGAGAGGCATGGCCCCAGACCCACAGGGCGGCGACCCGCAAGGCCCACGTAGCTCCGGGCGCGGCTCTGGGCAGCCAGCCACATCTGCCCAGGAAGGTGCAGCCCCGGAGAGCGACAGACCTGCCCCGCAGCGAGCAGGAGGGCCGCTTGCCATCGGGGTCTGGGCGGCCACTCCCCCTGAATCGCCCGCATCTTTGAAAGCGGCGTTTGGCAGTGCTGCAGCACTGCTAGACAAACCCCTCCCAGCGCCGCGCTCCCGCCCCGCGCTGAGTCGGGGCAGCGCTGCGCATGCCACCGCTGCCACCGCCGCCACCGCCGAGGCAGCGGTGGATCCCGGCTCCACTGTGTTCACTTTTAGAGGGGACAGCACAGATGCCAATGGGCAGGTGTTCCCCCGCGGCAAGGGGTCCAGGGACGCTGGGTCACCTTTGGCTGGCTGTCGGTTGCTGACACTGTGTCAGGAGACGGTCCAGCTGTGGGACCATGCACGGTGTTGGAAGGATGTCCGAGTCAAGGCTAATGCAGTGGGCGGCCGTGGTTCGGCACGGCGCCCCCTGCAGGGCAGGGTTTAATTCCCTAGCTCTGCAGGTGCTGCGAGAGCCTGTGCAAGAATAAAGCAGACATAGGCGAATGCTCAGGCCGGCAAGACCACCCTGCGGCCACCTTTGAAGGGGCAGCAGGGTGGGAAGCAGAAACAGACAAATGCTCAGGCCAGCAAGAAAAAACGTAAGAGGGTGCAAAAGGAGATCACTCCTTTGTTTCTCAAAAAAGGGAAGAAAGTGCAAAAGGGGACCACTCATTTGCTTCTTTGTGGACGGTGCGGAAGGCCAAATCACATGGCCATTGCTTGCAAGACAACGGTTCATGTGAATGGCCAGCCTCTATCGGGCTTGGGAAACGGGCAGCAGAGTACGAAGAGAAAGCATGCTCAGACATGACTGTCTTCCCAATCCCCAGAGCCGATGGAGATTTGCTGGGCAAGCTCACAGCCAGCACCTACGGTTTTGCAGGCGTAGACGTCTGCACCACTGAATCTTTCCACACCCACCCTCCCCTGTCACTGTCCCTGATGGAACCAAATTGCTCAGCTGAGTCTTCTGTTCACAGGACAGAGAACTGGTGGCAAGAAGAAGGCTGCTCTGACACTATGGGGCTGCCTCGAGTTCACTGGACTATTGTTCTGACCAGAGACTGTCCTGAAATGATTTGTACCCCATCTATCTCTGGAGCAAACATTGCGTTTCTCTCCCTTGCCGTTTGGCACCTGGAATGGACCCTTCTCTCAAGGTGAATTCGTCACCTTTCGTGATTTGGTTCAGGAGCTGTTGGACCAGGATCATCTGGAACCTTCTGCCAGTCCCTGGGACACTGCTGTTTTCTGCATCGAAGGGAAGCCTGGGAAATGGAGGTTGTTACAGGACCTCCAAAAAGTTACTTCATTGTGAATCTGAAAGATTGTTTTCATGTGATTCATTTGCATCCTGTAGGTATCATTGGCCAATGGAAATAAATGGTCCTATTCCTTGCACGTTTCGGACTGGGTCCTCCCGCCCCAACAGCTGCAAAAAACGGCAGTTGCATTTTTTGAGCTGATTGCTCGATTTCAGCTGCAAAAGACGGCAGATCACTTTTGTTTGAGCTCATTGCTTAATTGATAATTACCTGCAGGCAACAGTGATTGCATTGATGGGTGCAGATTTTGCAAAATTCATACTCTCAGTATTAGGGGAGAAATTTGATTGGAGCTTTGCAAGCAGTGTTTCTCTGCCAAATGCTCTGGAAAATTTTTCAGGGCAGATCACTTGTCATCTGCCCAGCCATGAGCTCTTGCAAGTGGCAAAATTCTTTGAAATTTTTTTGCGGCCCAAAAAATAGCCAGAAGTCAGTGCAAGGACCCACCGTCTTTACTGACAGTTTGGGAAGGCCAAGAAAGGCCATTGTTACTTGGAAGGATTGATGCAAGTTTTGGAAGGCCATGAGGATGGGGCAGCCCAATTGGTTGAATTGAGGGCTGACATCATCGCATTTCCAAAGTTTCCCAGGAACCTTTAGGTTTAGTCACGGATTCCGTTTCTGTGGCTGACATGGCAGAGCAGTTGGGTCACTCAATTTGAAGGGAGTCAGCAACGTTGCTTTGTTTCATTTCATGAAGACCTGTGTTGTGCCACTGAAGCCCAGGTTCTTCAAAAACAAAAACAGGGAATGAAGGGTGAAACCCTGCACAGCCAATTGGCAAAAGCAAAAATGGGGGATGCAGGGTGAAACCCCACATAGTCAGTTGGCAAAGGCTTTGTATGCCATCAAGCACTACAAGGTGATGCAGAATTCTAATAACCCTGTCATGTTGAAAGCTGGAAACTGTGATCAAATGAAAGGCAGCAAATGGATGAACCATGGAGTGATGACTCTGATGTCGAGATGAGTGATCACTCCAATGGCCCTTTCCATGGGAAGAAATTGAACGCTGTTCATTTTCTTTTTTCTTTGTTTTTTTTTTTTTTAACAGTAAAAGGGTGAGATGTCACCCTAACTTCTTGTGCCTTTTGGTGTTCGCATTTTGTTCTCTCGCAGCTTCAAGAAAACAATGTATATTTTTAGAATTTACCTCTTTGTTTACATATTTCTTCTCTGGGAGGACTGATGGTGGACTTCACCAACGAGGTCGAAGAGGTTGAACCTATGTAGCCAATCTTGTGCCTTCTGAAAGAATTGTATATAAGATGGAGTCAGAAAATTAAATATAGGACTTTCCTGCTGACCTTCCTGCTGTCGGCTTCATTCTTTCATGTCCCAAAGTGCGACAAAGAGCTATGGGTGTCACCTACCTATACTTCTGTAAAGCCTTTGATACAGTCCCCCACAACATTCTTGCCACTTCATTGGAGAGCTAATGGATTTGATGGATGGATCATTAGATGAATAAGGAATGGGCTCTAGATCCCTTTCGAGAGGGTTACAGTTAACAGCTCTGTATCCACATGGAAACCAATCATAAGTGGTACTCCTCCAGGGTTTATACTGAAACCAATACTGTTTAGCGTCTTCCTAATTACACGTTCATGATATAAACAGTACCAAACTGAGCACTAGTTTCTACACCAGTAGGAAGGGATGCCATCCAGAGGGAAAGACATCGACCAGCTTGAAAATCTCAAAGTTGAAACACATTGAAGTGCAACGTCTTCCACTTGGGCTTGGGAAAAGCCTACTATCAATACAGAATGTAGGATGAATTGATTGAGAGGAGCACTGTGGAAAAGGACTTGCATGAACTGCTGGACAAGATGCTGAACATGAGCCAGCAGCACACATTTTCACACCAGAAAGCCAAGTGTATCCTGGGCCCACCAGGTCACAGGAGACAATTCTCCATCTCTTGTCTGCTGTTGTGAGACCTGACCTGGAGTGCTGTGTCCAGCTCTGTGGACCCCAGCACCAGAAAGACACGGCCATATCAGCACAGGTCCATTGTAGGGCCACAAAACTGATCAGAGGCATGGAACACCCTTCCCATGAAAACAGGATGAAAAAGTTGGGTTTGTGCTGCCTGGAAAACACATACAAGGGTCCTGACAGCAGCCTTTCAATACCTAAAGGGCACTTGTAAGAAAAACAGACTTTACCAATGCCTCAAGTAACAGGAGAAGCTTCTACAATTTTAAACTGTACCCTTTTTAATTTAAAAATATTTAAGTTTGGATTAAGTATAGATTCAGATTGAACGTAAGGAAAGTGTGGACAACAAGGTGGTGTGGCAAGAGAAGAAGATTGTAGATACCATATCACTGAAGTGTTCAAAGACATGCTATGTAGGATTTTAAGCAACATGATCTACTGAAAGACATTCCTGGCCAGGGAGGCTGGACTAGATGATCCTTTCAACCCAAGCCATTCTATGACTCTGTGATCTCTACACCAAATTTCAAACTCCCACTGACACACTGGGCCAATCTAAAATAATCACACACAGACATACTGTGAATAGGGAGCTACTTCATGAAGCACAATGTCCTGGTTTAGGAAGACAGGTATCTGCTAGGTAAAATTACAATTAGAGGCTCTTTGGCAAAGATTTGGGAAATAGGAATAGCAGTTCTTTACTAGTATGTAATACAAAGCAAACAAACATAAAAAAAAAAAAACAACTCCCCCCCTTACCAAACAACTACAGCATTAATGACAAACGACAACAGTACCAAGAACTTTGAGGGCTTTGTTTCATAAAACCCAGGGCAGTTTGGTTTCGGTGTCTTTGCAGGATTTTCAGAGCACTAAGCTGGAACAGTGGAAAAGTTTCGGGCTGGTCGCTGGGATGGCAGGGTGTTCCGGCAGGCAGGGGCAGGATGTCCCGGCAGGGCAGGGGGTGCAGGGTCACGCTGCAGCAAGAGGAGCAGCGCCGAAGAAAGCCGAAGGAGAGGCAGGGCCTGGACTAGCTCTTCGCGGGTGGTTGGGAAAACTCCGGATTCAGGCCGAACCGGTGATAGTAGATTTCCCAGGACTGGATCTCTTTGGCCACAGTGAAACTCCTCCAGCCAGCAACAGCCGTTCTCTCCTCCGCGTGCTTTTCGGCAGCTGAGCTCCTCCAGGAGCGGCAGACACGCGTCTCTCCGAACGCCGGAAGCAGAAAAGCACGCCGCTGCCTCAAGCTTTGTCTTTTACCTGCGTTATCTCCCCCTTTCACCTTTTGTTCACTTCTTTGTTTCAGTTAAGTACTTTCAAGTATCCAACACTTGATCTCCTTGGTAACTTGTGGGGAAAAAATTCTTTAGAGAAAGAAGGAACAAACCTAACTCCCAACATTATCCACCCCGAATTTTTTTCCCATACCAACATATTACATTGAGTTTTAACTGTTAAAAATACATATATATATATGCAAATATGGATGCAGCCACATTGTCATGGGTAGTTCACCTCAAAACAAGGTCTTCTTGAGGTATGCATCGGGTCTCTCCATCCTTTTGCATCACCCACCAGGTGCAACCTGGTCCCTGAGCGAAGACAACCCCACGGATGGGATTGTCTTTGCTGGAGGCAGGATTAATCTAAACAGTTTTTCTCAGCATACTTCTTATGTGTACCACTGGAACCTTATTTCTGTCTGTCTTTTGCAAGGGCTCAGATTGGGCAGGACTTGCTCGGTTGGTGGAACCTCGAGTGTTCACCAACCAGGTGGCCTTTGCTAAATTAGTATTCCAATTCTTAAAGGTTCCCCCACCTAGTGCTTTCAAGGTAGTTTTAAGCAGGCCATTGCACTGTTCAACTTTCTCGGCCGCTGGTGCATGATAAGGAATATGGTACATCCACTCAATGCTATGTTCTTTAGCCCAGGTGCTTATAAGACTATTCTTGAAATGAGTCTCATTGTCCGACTCGATTTTTTCAGGGGTGCTATGTCTTTACAGGACTTGTTTTTCTAGGTTTAGGATGGTGTTCCGGGCAGTAGCATGAGGCACAGGGTAGGTCTCCAACCATCCAGTGGTGGCTTCCACTATGGTTAGCACATAACGCTTGCCCTGGCGGGTTTGGGGAAGGGTGATGTAGTCAATTTGCCAGGCTTCCCCATATTTATATTTGGACTACTGCTCACTATACCATAAGGGCTTCACCCGATTGGCTTGCTTGATTGCAGCACATGTCTCACAGTCATGGATAACTTGAGAAATACTGTCCATGGTTAAATCCACCTCTCGGTCTCGGGCCCACTTATAGGTGGCATTTCTGCCCTGATGACCCGAGGTATCATGGGCCTATCGGGCTAGGAACAACTTTCCTTTGTGTTGCTAATCTAAATCTATCTTTGACACTTCTATCTTGGCAGCCTGATCTACTTGCTTGTTGTTTTGGTGTTCTTCATTAGCCCGACTCTTGGGAACATGGGCATTTACATGGCGGACTTTCACAGGCAGCTTCTTTAAACGAGTGGCAACGTCTTTCCATTCATCAGCAGCTTAGATTGGTTTTCTTCTACGCTGCCAGTTGGCCTTTTTCTACCTTTTCAGCCAGCCTCACAGAGCATTGGCTATTATCCACGAATCAGTGTAGAGGTAGAGCTTTGGCTACTTCTCTCTTTCAGCAATGTCAAGGGCTAATTGAACAGCTTTGAGTTCAGCAAGCTGACTTGATCTCCCTTCTCTTTCAGTGGCTTCTGCAACCTGTCGTGTGGGGCTCCATACGGCTGCTTTCTACTTACGGTTCATTCTCACGATGCGACAGGAACTGTCAGTGAAGAGAGCGTAGTGTGTTTCTTCTGCTGGCAGTTGGTTGTACGGAGGAGCTTCTTCAGCCCGTGTCACTTGTTCTTGCTCTTCTTCGTCTGTGAGACTGAAGTTTTCTTTTTCCGGCTAGTTTGTAATTATCTCCAAAATCTCAGGGCGATTTGGGTTTTCAATACGGGCACGCTGTGTGATGAGGGCAGTCTATTTGCTCCATGTGGCATTAGTGGCATGGTGCGTGGAGGGAGCCTTTCTTTTAAACATCCACCCCAGCACTGGTAGTCGGGGTGCCAAGAGGAGTTGTGCTTCTGTGCCAATCACTTCTGAGGCGGCTTGAACTCTTTCATAGGCGGACAAGATCTCTTTCTCTGTGGGAGTGTAGTTGGCTTTAGATCTTCTGTAACTTCGACTCTAGAATCCTAGTGGTCGGCCTCGGGTCTCTCCTGGCACTTTCTGCTAAAGGCTCCAGGACAAACTGTTGTTCCCGGCTGCAGAATAAAGCACATTCTTCACATCTGGTCCCGTTCTGACTGGGCCAAGGGCTACTGCATGAGCAATCTTTTGCTTGATCTGGGCAAAGGCTTGTTGCTGTTCAGGGCCCTAGTGGAAATTGTTTTTCTTGCGGGTAACCAGGTAGAGAGGGCTCACGATCTGACTGTACTCAGGAATGTGCATCCTCCAAAAACTTATGGCTCTTAGGAAAGCTTGTGTTTTCTTTTTGCTGGTCGGTGGAGACATTGCTGTGATTTTATCAATGACCTCAGTGGGGATCTGCCGCCGTCTATCTTGCTACTTTACTCCTAGGAACTGGATCTCTTTGGCAGGTCCCTTGACTTTGCTCTTCTTGATGGCAAACCTGGCTTTTAGCAAAATCTGGATGATCCTCTCTCCTTTCTCGAACACTTCAGCTTCAGTCTTTCTCCACACAATGATGTCATCAATGTACTGTAGATGTTCCGGAGCCTCACTTTTTTTCAGTGCAGCCTGGATCAGCCCATGGCAGATGGTGGGGTTGTGTTTTTACCCCTGGGGCAGCCGGTTCTAGGTGTACTGCACGCCCCTCCAGGTGAAAGCAAACTGAGGCCTGCATTTTGCAGCCAGAGGAATGGAGAAAAATGCATTGGCAATGTCAATAGTGGCATACCACCTTGCTGCCTTGGACTTCAGCTCGTACTGAAGTTCCAGCATGTCCGGCACAGCAGCGCTCAGCGGTGGAGTTACTTCATTCAATGCACGATAGTTTACAGTCAGTCTCCATTCTCCATCAGACTTGCGCACAGGCCAGATGGGGCTGTTGAAGGGTGAGTGGGTTTTGCTGACTACTCCTTGGCTCTTCAGCTCACGGATCATCTTGTGGATGGGGATCACGGCGTCTCGATTTGTCTGATACTGCCGACGGTGCACTGTCGAGGTGGCAACAGGTACTTGTTGTTTTTCTACTTTCAGGAGTTCCACTGCAGATGGGTTCTCTGATAGTCCCGGCAAGGTGTTCAACTGCTTAATGTTCTCTGTCTCTACAGCAGCTATTCTAAAAGCCCATCTGAGTCCTTTAGGGTCTTTATAATATCCATTCCTGAGGAAGTCTATGCCCAGAATACATGGAGCTTCTGGGCCGGTCACAATCGGAAGTTTCTGCTACTCCTTCCTGGTCAGGCTTACCTCGGCTTCAACTAGAGTCAGTTCCTGTGATCCCCCCGTCACTTCGGCAATGGAAATTGGTTCTGCCTCCACATGTCTTGATGGCATTAGAGTACACTGCGACCTAGTATCTACTAAAGCTTCATATTTTTGTGGCTCTGATGTGCCAGGCCATCGAATCCACACAGTCCAAAAAACCCGATTTTCCCGTGCCTCTTCCTGGCTAGAGGCAGGGCCCCTCTAGCACTGGTTATTATTCTCTTCTTGGACGTACATGGTAGAGGTTCTTTCGAGGGAATCTGACACAGCATTCCTACCTCCGTAATACCTGGCAGCTTGCTCATGGGAGGCTGAGGCTACCTTCATTTTAGTGGAACTCCCTCTGTTAGCGTTTTTCTCCTTGAGCTCACGTACTCGTGCTGCTAGGACAGAAGTAGGTTTCCCATGCCACGCTCTCATGTCCTCCCCATGGTTCCGCAGATAAAACTACAGGTTAGCTCGAGGGGTGTACCCTCTCTCTCTCGCTGGGGAATGTTGGGCTCTGATTCTGGGGCTTGTGACTTGCACCGGTGCTACATGGGAACTGTTCTTTCTCATCTTCTCTCTTATTTCCCTCATCTCTTCTTTGAGTTCTTTCACCACCGCAGAGACATGAGCCTGCATTGGGCCACTGATCATACTTTCATAATTTCTGAGCTTGTTGGCAACAGAACCCACTGTCTTTCGGTTATCTTCGGCATTAATTGTTGCGATGAATGTGGCGTATTGGGATGGTCTATGAGTTGCCAGATTCTACAACATGTGCCCTGTGCATTTAACCTTGTCGGGGTCATTATCATGCTGTTTGGTCCTCCCAAAAAGTACTTCCAATACTGCCACTTTTCTCAACTGTTGGATTCTTTTTTCAAGGGTCTTCCATCGCATTCTATTGTTGTGCTCTTGCATTTTGTCTCTGTGGACAAATCTTTCTCTTACACTCATTAGAAGTCGTTCCCAAAGGGAAAGGGGCCCTTGCTCTCTTACAAACACCTGATTTATACCTGAGTCCTGGGTCAAGGGTCTCAAATTCTTTGCTTCAGCACTATCCAGTTGCACACCTGTACCCATAAGGTCTCAGACTCGGAGTAGCCAGGCTGTATAAGCCTTACGTCCTCGTCGTGCAATATTTTTTTGCAGATTACGTAGACTTTCATATGTCAGGGACTCAGTGATGATCTCAACCTGTGGCTCTTCTGTGGGCTGTGAGGACTTTCCTTTTTTACCCTTAATATCAGGATCTGACGATTTCACTTTACACTTCCTTGTTTCCACAGGGGCGACTGCTGCTGGCTGTGGCTGCCTTTGTGGTTCAGCTGGAACCTGGACAGTTGTAACATCTGTGGGTTCCACTGCTGCACCATCAGTCTCTGCCTTCTCGGGGCAGGGGGAGGGTTTTTCATGAGCTGGGGAAATGTACTCTTTTAGCATTTGGCCTATCTTTTTTACCAGAACCTCAACCCAATCCGGGTGGGTTTTTTTTGAGGCAGGCTGTGGGGCAGAGTCAGGCTCTGGGGTATCATCCTTATTCTGTGGGGTAGGTATCAGGGTGGTTATCTAGGTCAATCTTCCCTTATCTCTGAATGCTAAATAGAATACGCATATTAGCAGCACTAGCCATTGTATGATATCATTAGCATTCAGAGAGGATTTAAACCCTTCAAAAACTGGTGGGGCAGACCCAAAGAGATGGGTAAAGGGTTGGGAAAAAGAAACTTCCCCCGGTGTCATTTCCTCACAGTAGGTACCATTGTTAAAGTAACTTTAAAAACACACAGTTAGTGTACGATAGCCCTGAATCCATGTGCCTGCCTTCCAGAGGAAATTAAAAATCTATGAGTTCTTCACTTTATTAAGCTATAAAATAAACTGGATGACAGTCACAGTAGCCTTAGTTATAGGGCCTATGTTTAGATAAGGGCCTGCAAATGGAAGGAATACAGCCACAACCACATGCCACCCAAACCAGGCTAAGTTAGACCACATGATGCAGCCTAATGAGGTTTTTATATCCAACGCACACAAAAGAAAGTACTAGGTTAGTTAAGAACTGCTATTTCTCTTCCCTTTTCTTTTTTCAGTGCCCTCGAGCCCCACGTTGGGCGCCAAAATTTGTCTTGGTTTAGGAAGACAGGTATCTGCTAGGTAAAATTACAATTAGAGGCTCTTTGGCAAAGATTTGGGAAATAGGAATAGCAGTTCTTTACTAGTATGTATTACAAAGCAAACAAACACAAAAAAAAAAAAAACTCCCCCCCCTACCAAACAACTACAGCATTAATGACAAACGACAACAGTACCAAGAACCTTGAGGGCTTTGTTTCACAAAACCCAGGGCAGTTTGGTTTCGGTGTCTTTGCAGGATCTTCAGAGCACCAAGCTGGAACAGTGGAAAAGTTTCGGGCTGGTCGCTGGGATGGCAGGGTGTCCCGGCAGGCAGGGGCAGGATGTCCCGGCAGGGCAGGGGGTGCAGGGTCACGCTGCAGCAAGAGGAGCAGCGCCGAAGAAAGCCGAAGGAGAGGCAGGGCCTGGACCAGCTCCCCGCGGGTGGCTGGGAAAACTCCGGATTCAGGCCGAACCGGTGATAGTAGATTTCCCAGGACTGGATCTCTTTGGCCACAGTGAAACTCCTCCAGCCAGCAACAGCCGTTCTCTCCTCCGCGTGCTTTTCGGCAGCTGAGCTCCTCCAGGAGCGGCAGACACGCGTCTCCCCGAACGCCGGAAGCAGAAAAGCACGCCGCTGCCTCAAGCTTTGTCTTTTACCTGCGTTATCTCCCCCTTCCACCTTTTGTCCACCTCTTTGTTTCAGTTAAGTACTCTCAAGTATCCAACACTTGATCTCCTTGGTAACTTGTGGGGAAAAAATTCTTTAGAGAAAGAAGGAACAAACCTAACCCCCAACACACAAAAATATACTTTTTATAAAATCTCACTTCTAGTTCATCTTCAGTTTTACTTCTGTATTCTAAAGCAGTATTTTTCTAAAGGGATACCAGGTACAAAAAAATTTCACTACACTTAAACAAAATTTGTCAGAAGGAAAAAAAAGTAGAAGGAAATAAACTTAGGTATTCAACAACACTACTCCTGAATATAATACAAAAACAGTAAGGCCTTTATTAACAACTGTACTAAGCAGACTCATGTGATTTATACTCCTTATGGCAAAATATAAGAGTGTAAAATAACAAAAAACCCACCCAAAGCACTAAACAGCTGGCATCCCTTGGCACCAATAAATATGTGGTCTTGGCTTAATCACTAATAAAAGAAATTAGCATTTAATGAATGGAAGCACTAAACACTTTGCTCTTTTTCAAAATAACAGTATAGATATCAACTGTCCAGAGGAAATACTGACACACTCAAATTCTCATACTGGTAGTTTACAAAAATTTCAATTTTGGTCACAAAATTGGATGGATAAGAACAAAGTTGACATAAAAACATATCACCACAGAAAAACTATGGTTTAGTGTTCTAAATAATAAATTAAATTATTTAATTTATTATTACTTTCAATTCTCAGATATTGATTAAAAAAACATTTCTAATATGCATAATGTATAATCAAAATGCATCTGCAATATCTAGTCACCCATTATGAAGCAACATTGTGTCTTGGTGTGTTAATGTATTTTTCATGTCTACTTGTAAGTAAAGGAAAGGGGTGTTAAAACTACGTATAAATCAATAGTATCATGGCTACATTATTTTCAGTGGCTGTGCTGGATATTAAATTGGTCCAGAAGGAATAAATGCACCCGTTTTTACAGCTAATGAAATATTTTCTGTTATCAGTGCTAATGATGGCAAATAGAATGCTTTACAACCCTCCCTGGCATAGAAAGTGATCAAAACTAGACAGTTCCACTGCCCATAAATAACTGTTCTTTTTCTTCAACCACACTACAAAACAGGACATGAAGAACAAAATGGATCTATGCATAGCTTTTCACAATAAGCAGGAAACACAGCATGAAACAAGGCAAGATGCAATAGAATACCCTGCCACTCCACTTCCCACAAAGTAGCAGTCAGCTTTCTTGATCCTCTTTTACCCAAAAGTGCCAAGAGATATACATAGTCCATTCTTCAAGATTTCCTTACAATCCTTGGTAATAAAGAGAAGCAAAAGCAGCAGCAGCTACGGAAAAATCTCTTTATTCCTCATTAGTATTTAGCATCTTCTGACAAAAGTGTTGAAATGCTACCGGTGAATCTCTTACAGCAGAACCTTTAACAGATTACTGATCAGTTCCTAACTTTTTGACTAATGGTGAACCATCTATGTTTTAGTGGATAAACTGCATTTGTAAATTGAAAATCACACACAGTATGGTTTCTTTGACTAAACAGTATGGTCTGCAGACTGCTGCCAGTTGGCAGACTACTTTTTGGGCTGTGCAGAGTACCACACAATGACGTACATAATTCCTAACACGGACACTGACTAGGCATTATAACTATCAGTGACAGAAAAGGCACATTAGCTACAGTAGATAACACTAACAAGACCTCCCTAAAAATAATACATGTCCTTTTATGCAGGGAAAAAAACCCCAAACAAAACACCAAAAAACCGATAAAGAGTAGTTCAGCTTGGCAGAACCACAAAGTTAAGAAAGAAAATCCTCAGTAAAAAACCCACAGTATTTAGCAGACATGCCACATTACCTTTGAAATCAAAAAGCTGCAATGAGTAAAATTAAGACTGATGGAGTCTTGGTTTTTTTGAAACTAATAATGGATAAATAGTTAAGACACTTGTTTGAATTCAAAACAGCATTTTTGATAAATAGAGAGATCCTAGGCTGGTAAATATAAAATTCAGCTAAACAAATCAAACTTGTCTTGTGAGTATCACCAATAGCGTAAGTTAAACCAGAAGATAACGTGCTTGCTTCTTCCAGTTTTCTGTATTACCATCAATATATGCTCTGTTCGATGTGGAAAATCCAGTCCAGAATCACTGCGTTGTTGTAAGCAAGGATTTGATGTAGATTCCCATCACAGAATACCTGAAAGAACTATTCCTATATTTTTAGTTACAGAATAGGGGGTATGAAAGTGTCTATCCTAGAAAGAGCCTGAGAGCTAGGACACCAATCATCAATTTAGCAATGCACATTATCTTACACCAAATGAACTATCTTTCACCACACAAGGCTTCCCTACAGGACACCAAGGAACATGCTATGAATCTCCATAGACCAAACAGGGGTTTAAAGAAACACACAAGGCTAAAGAGAAAGCACGTAAACCTAAAGAAAGTAACCTTGGCTCAGAAACTCCACCCATAGAATGAGCTTCCATATATATAACAACATATCATCCCCCTTACAAAAAACCCAGTAAAAATCAAAACAAGCACAAGGAAAAAAAAACAGAAATAAACAAATCAGACTAATTTCCTATACCAGGAGCCACTATGTGTTGCAAAAACAGCATAACCATCTGTTCCACCCCCAAAAATACACAACCACAAAGGGAAAACAAGATGAAGGGGAAACACAAGCCAGATCTTTTAAACAGCAAGGAAAAACAAAAACTCCTAAGAATAAAAGGAACACAGGCACTGAAGATCTTGATATTTTGAGGTGGTAGGCAGCAGCATAAAACCCTCAAATAGAATGCAGCAGTTAACAGAAGTAATAAGAGACAAGATGTGACATGACTTGCTATTTGACCTTTGTCATTCCACTGCCCTCCGAAAACGTTGAGCCCATCACAGAAATGTAAAAAGGTGTCAAAGATAACAAGAAATCTAAAAATAAAAAACAATTTTCTGTTTTCTTTTCAGTTGTTTTCAAGAACCAAAACCTTATTTATCAAGTAATTCTCAAATAAAATGAGAAGAGCAGTCACTGAAATTAAAAATAATTACAAAATGCCTTACTGCAGACACAACCCTAATTTTCCTAAAACAGGATACCGTAGAGGTACACCTCCTTAGCTTTCCAAAAGCTTCTCAGTAGACAATTTGGGAGCTTGGGACTATTTTCTTAATTTGGCTTCCTCATTTTTGCAAATTCCACCACAGAACTGATGTCAATGTCAGTTTTCACAGAGTGACTGCAACAAAATTGTGCTTTTAACAGGCCCTACTTCAAGATCTTGCTTATTACGATTGACGCTCCTAGATTGGTTTGAGTAGTATTAAAGTAAATATCAAATACTACCAACCTAAGATGCAGAAGTCAAGACATAGTAGAAGAACCTCAGTATTAAAAAAAATAATTTAAAAAGAACATAAAAAAAATAAAGGAAGTATTAAAAACACCATATATGACTCTTGTAGGCATCTTTACTTTGTGGAAATTGTTACTATAAAGAACAGAATAAATGTGAATAAGAACCTTCTTTTGAATATAAAGGCCACCATCCTGGATGACTAAAAGAGTCAGGCTCTCCAGAATTCTGTCATAGAAAAGAAACAACATCAAGAAGTAGACGCCTGGAACACCTGAGGCTAGAGCAAAGCTAGCATGCCCAATACTTCCACTAAGACTCAGGAGCTTCACTGGCCAAAGAAGGCTCCCATGTATTTAGCCAACAGACCCCCATCAACAGACACCAGCTCCCAGAAAAGATGTAATTTCGGAAGTGCAGTTTATATGCACTTATATATATAACAGTCCAAGAAGGTGTGCAGAAGAGAAACATGACCTAATTTATTCACATGCTAAATCACTTTTGGATACATACATCTGTTTGCTAAAACTGTTCAGTTTAGAACTAGCCAAAACCTTTGACTCAATCATTTGATAAATGTCTTTTTTTCTTTGGGGAAAAAAATATCCAAAAGGCTAATAGCTCAACAGATACTTAAGACTAATCCTTTAGTTCTCATACACCCTTAGACAACTAAACTAGATTACAGGTTTTTTTGGGAATGCAGTTTCTGAGAAGGGAAAGGGGAAAGGGGAAAGGGGAAAAGGCAATTTTATCCAGTTTCTGGATGAAAAGTTAACACCCTCTCACTAACATCTTTTATAAACACATTTACATAACTTTGCTGTCCAAAATGCCTGCTAAGGCAGTCTGTGAAAGAAGCAACCTTACCAAAAACATAGAAGAGAAAACAAAGAAAATCTTAATAGAAACTGAAACACTTTTACTGTGATACACCTCCACAGGTTGTCCAGAGGGGTTGCAGCCTCCAGGAATGGAAATACTCAAAACTTAACTAGGCACTGTCCTGGGCAATCTGTTCTAGGGTGGGATGCAATAGATGCTCTCAAGAATCCCCTTTCAATCTAAAAGGTTTCACAATTCTGATTAACAAGACCTGCAAATATTAGGAGACAGGACAGAAACAAAAGAAGTTCATAGATCTACAGGAAATTAAGTAAATCACAGCAGACGAAATGATATTATGCTGAAGAAGTTAGCTGGTCAGCAACAACTTTGTATTTCAACTGTGAAGATGCTAGAAAAACACAACATTAACATTACCCATAGGAATTTATGCATTCAAATTACTTGTCTTTGCACAAAGTTTTCATATGAAATATGACCTTAAAATGGACTAACCATCTACAAATAATTTCATCAGTTGACTTTCAAACCACTTGAAGAATCTTACTTAAATCCATTCAGTAAATCAGGCCATTTTAGTTCCCATTCAAATTCAGAATATCTTCACAAAACTTTCTTCACAAAGTTAATCACTTCAGATAGATGCTATACTGAAAAAGCTGCTCAACTGATGAGGCTATCATGTTTTTTTACTTGCTAAAATCTGGCTTCCCTCGTCTTTATGTAACATACACATACTTAAACCTGACAAATGTATTGATGGATTAGTAAAATAGTAAAGCATGTAGATGGCTATACTGCAGTACTTTCAGAGAACCTCTACTTAGAAATTGCTGTTTCACATTCTTTTTTATTTTATTAATAATCTGAAATAAATCCTGAACACACGCATCCCCTGTCATTAGAAGGATGGTTTGTATTGGATTCTACCTGGAGCTGGAGAGATTACTGCAGGACACTGACTTGTTTTGTTTTCAAAAACAGAACTGTTTTTGGAAACAGTAAGTATCTTCCTGTTCCTTTTTTGCGTGCTTTTCTCATAGTAAGCTATGCGATATGATAAAAGACAAAAATCCAAGAATGATAATATGCAAGAAACCTAAAATAAAAACATTTCAAAATATTTTCTGTTTGCTGACTTCAACACGTATGGAATGTGTTCATCAAGGAACAAGTAGAAATGAACACGTAATTGAAATTAATCTAAAGGGGCTATCAGATGCTTAACTAAAATTTGTGCACATCAAGTTATCAAAGTGATTAGAAATTCATATTTGTGCTGATTCTTCAAAGTTTCTAGTATGTATAATGCTCTTCAAAAATACTACATGCTACTAGGTTTTCATAATACATAATTTATGTTCAACTAGCCAACAAGCAGAGCACAGGGCTTCCTTCTGCCTCCATCAAATTTTGTCTGATAGTCCACATCTGCATACTAGGAATAGCAAACTATATCTTTTTACAGTTTCCTTAACTTCTCACAAGACATTGAAGATATCCCCTGTAATAAATGATCAAGAGCCAATTCAAAATCCAAAGATTTACTTACCAATTTCAAAAATCAATTTCATAATGCCACGATAAATCAGGACAACATTGATTGAATGTTGGGTGGACCACCCAGCAGCAACAATGGTGCTCTCAGGTTTGGCCACAAATTCGAAGTCCCAGGGTAGGAACTTTATACGGTTTTTCTGCCCTGAGGCAAAAAGCACTGCTGCTTCAATGTCCTTCATTCCTCAAGGGATGTTTTTGAAAGGATTTCCTGAAGACTTGTAAAGAAGTCCAAAAAGAGTCACTGAATTTTCTGTTGGGGCACTTGATGAAATCATCTGCTAGATCCTTGAGTGGCTGCGAAGATGTGACCCACCCATGATTAATGTGCCATTTTCACATTATCTCCTCTGTTATGTTGCAAATGTCATGGTGGCACCTCCAAACTAAGAAAAGACTTTGGAGTTCTTGGAGACGCCCTCAGACTGTCTCCAAGAATCCAGGTTTTTAATTCCAATGTATAAATTTTCCACATACAATTTTAATACACAAATTTTAAACAGTACATCTATTACACCCCCAAAGCATTTGGCATTGTTCAGTATTTTCAAACAGGAAATTTTCATTGACAGCTCCTTCTCCCCACAGATCTCCTATGCCATATGTTTTCTCAAGTCCTGATTCCATCCAGGGCAGGAATCTGACACCAACACCATTGCCATGTGTATCAATGCTTCTTGAAGCAGGGAACCTCTGCTTTCAGATGGATGCTTTCTTCTGATGGCTCCATCAGCCCAGGCCTTCATGGCTTTAACCAGACCACTTCCTATATGAAAATTCTGTTTTGGCTACCTGCAGCATTAAGTGTCACCTTCCTCTCTGCCATACACTTTTGGTGTACTCAATGTGTTTGGCAGAGAATTTTCGCTGATTTCTACAAGAACTCACATTACCAACGTTTTCATATTTTTAATAAACACACCTGTTATAAATGATCAGAGCCAATTTCCAAAATCAAAGATTCATTTAACAAATTTGAAAAGCAATTTCGGAAAACGCCACGATAAACTCGGACAACATCGATCGAATGTTGGGTGAACAATCCGGGAGCAGCAAAGGGTGCTTCTCCGGAGTACTGCCCACAAATTCGGGGTCTCAGGGTAGGTGTTTAATACCATTTTTCTGCCCTGAGGCGAAAGCAAGACTATTACAAAGAACGTGGATTCACCCAAAGAACATGACATCATGCAAATAATAGAATCATTGAAATGTCCCACACCCTGTGAGGGATGTTTGAAAGGGCTTCCTGAGGAATTGAATGAAAGTCCGAAAGAAAAGTCTCTGAATCTTCTGTTGGGAGGCTTCTGCTGATTTCCACCCAGATCGATATCAGATCTTCTGATTAACTGTGAAGATGTGGTCAGCCCGTGATTAATGGGCTGTTTCCCGGTTGTCTCTCCGGCAGATGTTGAGGTAACACCTTTGGACTAAGAAAAGACTGTGGAATGCAAAGAGACACCCTGGAATTGTTTTCAGGAGTTCAGGGTTTTTACATCGCACTGCAAAGTTTAATACACACAATTTTGATACACGAATTTTATTACAGTATACCTATTACACACTTAACTATCAGCAATGAACAACCAACTGGAAAAATGAGGGAAGTGTACCTACGAAGGGAGGCCACAGGGCAAGACACAGAGGAGGAACTTTTGAAAGCGGACCCATAATTACTCATTAAGCTCTCCATTCCCAGAAACAGCTTGGGTATATTTAATCTAGATGCAATGTTGCAGGAGAGATGAAATTGCCTCCAAAGGTTCCTTCAAGACTTAAAATCCCTTTAAACCCCTCTGCCTGTTAATTTTTCCCTGAAGCTGCACAAGGCAATACCTCGGGACTTTTGTCATTTCAATTCAAGCGAACCGTGGTTTTTGGAAGGGTGAACAAAAGGGTGAACAAAACAGCTTCGGGACAGGTGGTTTCATCCAGGGCAAGGGCCCAAGCCCTATTTAATTCATGTCTCGGTGGCGCCGGGCCCGCGACCCCGCTCCTCCTCCTTGCCCGCCAGGAACGGGACGTGAACCCCTGGTCTCAAGCGGGACACGCCCGCCCGGCCCCGGGCCGGCCCTTGCCCCACGCTCAGGTACCTGGCAGCGGCTCAGCTGCTCCGCAGCTCTTTCTCCAGCTCTGCCACCTGCTGCATCGCCGCCTCCGAGCCCCGGAAACCCATTGCCGAAAGCCTCTCGCCGCTCCTCCTGCGGGGACAGCGAAGGGAGAGGAGGGTCCGCGCGTGGCGGAGCGAGCTCAAGCAGCCCCCACCCACCCGCCCGCGCCTGGGGGAAAAGGGAGCGAATCGACGCCGTGAATCACACAAATGAAAACTTTCCGCCGCACTCACGGCGCGGACGAGCGCCGGAAACCGTAGGGAAGAAAAAGGACGCGGTGCAATGACGTCATAGCGCAACCGCTAGCCCGGCGAGGAGAAGGGGTGAGGGGCACCTTTGACTTCGCCCGTCTGAGCCGCGGGGCCGTGCAGGCGCCGTGCGGGTGGCGGAGGGTGGCGGTGGCAGTGGGAGGTGAGGCGCTGCCAGGTACCGCCGACCCGGCGGCGCAGCGCTGCCACTGCCTGCCCCCGGCCCCGGGGCACCTGCCGCCTTCTTCAAGAGCTAGGAGCACCTGCTGTCCAGCGAAGGTGCTGAACGAAGGATGTTGGAAATGCTTGGGAATCCAGCGGATCCCTGCGTTTCGTCAGCCGTAGGAGCACGTGCATCCTGCCGCTGTTTAGATCCTAGGTCTTTGCATGTGAACCGTACAGGTCAGACTCACATAATGTGTCAGGCTAGAAGGGACCCCAGTGGACAATCGGGCCCAGGCTCCCTGCTCTATCTAGCAGGGTCATCCCAGAGCACATTGCACAGGATCGTTCTTGAATATTCCCGGTGAGCAGTACTTCCACAACCTCTCTCTGGGGCAATCAGTTCCAGTGCTCGACAACTGCACAGTAAAGAAGTTCCTCCTCATGATAAGGTGGAGCTTCCTGTGCATCAGTTTTTGACCGTTGCCTCTTGTCCTGTTGCTTGGCACCACCAAGCAGAGCCTGGATCCATCTGCTGACACCCTCCCTTCACAACACTTCTGCACATTGATTGTTATAAGCAGGGCCAGGAGACAAATCTCCTTTTAAACGCCTTTATTAGGACGGCTTTGGGTAGGGAACCCCAGGGGTCGCGCACACCGCCACTGCTCACTGGAGCAAAGAGAAGGAGGAGATAAAACAGCTTTAGCAAGCAATTGACAGAGCCGTGGCTTCCATCCTCACAAGTATCGCAAGAAGGCACAGTTGGGCTTGTTTTCTGGGGGTATCCTGCTGGTAGAGTACTGTTTAAGTTACGGTGATGAGGCGGAAAGGCTCTGACTAGTGGTTCTAACTTCTTTGTTGTTTTCCTCGCCTGGGAGTAGCACTTTTTGTTGCTATAGTGGCTCGTTGTTTCTAGGGGCTTTACTTCTGAGTGGTACCCCATGAGCACTGCACGTGGGGTCTCCTCATTTTCATGTACGCCGTTTTGGGGAGCAGTGGAGGCAAGACCCGACACGAAAGAGGGTACAGTTACAAGGTAGGGGATAAATAACTAGGAGCATTCACAATTAACACAAATGTAATAGATGCACTGTATAAAATTCGTGTATTAAAATTGTATGTGGAAAATTATACATTGGAATTAAAAACCCGGATTCTTGGAGACAGTCCAAGGGTGTCTCCAAGAATTCTAAAGTTTGGGTTTTTTTTTTTTTAGTTTGGAGGTGCCACCACGACATTTGCAACATAACAGAGGAGATAATGTGAAAATGGCACATTAATCACGGGCGGGCCACATCTTCGCAGCCACTCAAGGATCTGATATCGATCGCGATGGAAAATCTAGCAGATGATTTCATCAAGTGCCCCAACAGAAAATTCAGTGACTCTTTTTGGACTTCTTTACAATTCTTCAGGAAATCCTTTCAAAAACACATCCCTCGAGGAATGAAAGACATTGCAACAGTCGTGCTTTTTGTACGAAGTCATGTTCTTTGCAGCAGTCGAGCTTTTGCCTCAGGGCAGAAAAACCTTATAAAGTTCCTACCCTGAGACTGAATTTGTGGGCAGGATTGGGAGGCACCCTTGCTGCTGTCCCACTGCCCACCCAACATTTGATCGATGTTGTCCTGATTTATCGTGGTGTTTTGAAATTGATTTTTGAAATTGCTAAATAAATCTTTGGATTTTGAATTGACTCGTGATCATTTATAACAACAAACATTAACAACGAGTAATCAAACATTAGCAACAGTGATTACTTAAGTAGACACCTGATAAAAGTCTTGTGTTTTGGGGATTTATTCCCCACATTGATGGGGTAATGAGATGTTTCTGGGTGTTCTGCAATGTACTGAGACTGCACCATACCTGAGTCAGATGTCTCATGCCTTTTCCTCTTTGTTTGTTTGTTTCTTTTTTCTCTGAATTAAATAATAACAATTGCATGACAATTGTCAGAGACCTGGGTTTAGGTTAGGTCTTGATAGCATTTTGGGATGCATGAGCACACTTTTTCTCAGACAGGAAGTTTTTCAGATTTATCACTTCCAGAGCTGGGTTTCAGAGCCTACAGCTGAAAGCAAAGGAAGACTTCAAAGATCTAACCCTTACAAATATGTGAAATACTTCAGCTGGTGCCACTATATAAATATACTCTTAAGATCCATATATGCAGAGTACCTGGTTTTGTACTAAAGGATTAAACAGCATTGCGAAAGCAATTCATGTAGCCTACGTGGGAAGCAAAATACTCATAAAAAGCATAGATTTTCCCCCAAACAGATGGAGAAAGAGGTTGAAACATGGTCAGAATATATTTTAGCCTGAAAATTGCATTTCACCAATGTCAGTGTCTTACTACAGGATTATACCTGTTTTTATAGAGAGGTATATTTTCTTTTCCTCTCCATTGTAACTTTTGTATGGTTTCTGGAAAAGTTGCCCTGTACTACTGTAACAAGAAATAACGTTCTGTGTGTGTGTGTGTGTGTGTGTGTGCAGAGAAGCAAGACGGTTTCACACTGTGTGAATTAGGACATATATTAAAATGTCCAATCCTGCCACCTGTTGCCTTAGCAGAAAGATTCCTGCATCCTTGGTGATAGCTGTGCCTGGCAAGTTGTTGTTTTCATCACAGTGATGTCCAGGAGCCCTTCTCAGAAGAAGAGAGTGGCTATAGTACTCAATGCCAAGATTTTTTACGTAATTTTTCAATTAAAATTTTTACTGTTACTTCAAGTGTTATCTGCACAATTATGAATGTAAATGTACAGGTGGGAGACAGCATTTGAGTCTTCTCTGTCCAGTTATATGAAGATTTAAGGAGATTCAACAATTATTGGATCAATACTACATCTCTCCTTAGAACATCCTTTATAATTTTTATAGTTCATCACTCATTGTGTATTTTGTCATCTCATATTTGTGATCTTGCACTTCCTGTCATTAATCTTTGTGTGTTATTAAATGTTCATATGACCATAATGACCATCATTTCAATTCTAACATGTTTACATTTTAAACTTTTTTTTTGCTTTTAGAATCTCCTAGTTCTCTTCTACCATAAATTATCCAGTCACTATGATTCCATGGAGCCTTCACTTTTTCCACATCCCTGCTTTTTAATAGCTGTCTTTTTTGCTTTTCATCTGTTTTGTAATATTTTTATAATTGTCCCCTTGACCGTTTGTTCCTTATTACACTTGGGCAACAAGCAGCTAACCATACTTAAAAAACAATGTGCTTAGATTAACTTCTGAACAACTACAATGACTAAACAGGATTTAAAAACATTTTCCAAGTACAAGGTCATTCAAAGTTGAGCTGAGAAGATTCAGTTATTAGAGGGGTAGGCTGAAAGCTTGACAGAACACAAAACAAAAGACTGCAATTCCCTACAACTTTAGAACCTTAAAAGAGAAATTGTGTATTTACTATTTGTGTAGACACAACATGTTACCACAATGAACTCAAAAGTAACACTCCCCCATAGCAAGATACTTATTTAAAGGACATAATATTTTTGTATATTGTTTAACAAATATCACATTTGTTTTCCTGATATATCATAAGCTTATTCTCTATAATACAGTTTCTAGTTATTAACCCAAACAGAATTCATGATAATTCTTAGAATATTTGAGAAAAATTAAAATGTGGAGTTGGCAAGTTTTGGTGAATTGGGAGACATTGACTTGTATCAGGGTATTTTGTACGTTATATTTCTCCCAGATCTTTATATTTTGGAACCCCTGCTTTTAAAGTTACCAAATCCATAAGGCTGTTTGTTAGGCTAAATTCTTCCAAAACTATTTTCCGTTTGGATTTCACTTGTATAAAATTAGACAACATCTAGTAGAAATGCATTGCACTATTGAAACCTATTTGTTATGGCTTTTACTCACTTACAGTTCCTGTGAATGTTACACAAATACAAGGCCTCCCCAAGTTGCTTTGTGAGGCAAAAAAATATTTTTTGTTTTAATTTTTTTTTTCTTTTTGTCCTTGGGAAATGCCACATCTTTATTTGAAACACGTTCATATTACAAACATGTTGCATTTGCCCCTGATCACATAGTTTCTTTTTTTCTAATTGTATATTTCTTTACCGTACCTTAACATGAAATAAAAAGCTACTCCATCCATTGCGGCAATCCCAAATACTTATTTATTAGAAGTAAAGACATGTAAGTAAGTAAGAGAGCATTTTCATTTCCCTTTAAAAAAAGTCCCTAATAGCATGATTTCAATTTAAAAGTGTTTAAATGTTATACTAGTAAATTTGCATTGCTCCTTTGATTTTTGTCACCAGTAGTTTGCTAGGAAACAGCATCATCAAACAGGTACTTTCTGAAAGATGTTTGTCACCTGCAGTGAACAAAACAAGTCAAAATTGCTGAAATTATTTCCATCCGGTTTTGGCAATGTCCTCAATATTTTAGTAATTTGTATGTTTCTCGAGAACATATTATAACCCTAGAAATATGTTCCATCTTGTTTAGACAATGAATTCAAAACATACTTGCTTCCAGTAAAAGTTTAAGTTTCTGGAGGTTTTGTGACGTAGGTTTGAGTTTGAGTTGGTTTAGTGGCTTTTGCTTGTGTATACATTCACGGCTCTGGGGGACAATCTTTCCACTTCCATGACAGCTGTATATAATAACATGATTATGGTCATAGGAAGAATGAGGATATAACAGTGGAAAGGTCTGCAAGGAGAAATAATATCTGATATTGAATCATCTGCCATAACCAAGACCATTTGGTTGTTAAAAAAAAAAAAAAAAAAAAAAAAAAAGTGAAAAAAGCATTTCAGCAAAATGACACTTTTTGTTTCCAACTACTTGTAATAAAAGATACTACCTCAGACCTCATTTCTACCATTATAACATATTCATATTGAATTAGCTATTTCTGGCAAAGCAGAGCTGGAAAAGGTCAGCATGGAAGCCTAGATACACTGATGTACAGGCCTGGAGTTCTACCACTTGCACGAGTCACTTTTCACTCAATGAAAAGAAAGTGCCATCTTATTCTCTCTCATAAACAGAGAGTAAGATAGCAGAAGTCTTATTTGAACCTGAAAAGACAAGAGGTAGAACCAAGTAACCTCTAAAATATATCCATTTTATTGCTTTAGTTTACTGCATACTTTTCTTGCTTATAGGCTGGGTAAACATTAATCAAAGTTTTCGTACGATATATAGGTTACACTCCCCAGAAAGGCTACATCATGGTGCCAGAGGAGTCTGTAACATGTCCCTGTTCCACTTACCTTTGCCATGCTTCAGTTTTCCATTGTCTTTTGATGAGGTCACAGACCTGGGCACTAGACTCTTCAAGGCAATGAAAAATACAAGCCACTAATGTAATAACATAAAGTAGGGCGTATCAGCTGAACAAAGCACGGAGGAGGTGATTAGCAGTGCCCTGGATGAAATCTTCCCCACCCCGTAGCAGCAGCCAGGAATGGGAAGCCGAGAGGGAGGGGCAGACAGCTGAAGGTCATTAAGAGGGGGAAGCAGATTACAGGGTGGCTGTCCTGGCAGAGGCATATTAGGTTTGTGTTGCAATAAACTGAAAAAAATGGTTTTAGCTGAGCACTGGGAGTTGATTGTTTCATTGTTAATTTGTTTCTTAGTGAAATTGAACCCCAGAAAGGTGCTGAGCTTTAACCTTGCATGTGGTCTGTAGCCTGTATCACATACTAACTGGGAGAGTCTCCTGGTCATGGAAGGGTTTCATGGAAAATGAAGAGCTGAGTTTCATCACCCTGAGAAAGGGTGTGAAGAGTATGTGGCCACCCAGGCTCAGTAAATAAGCCATGATACCCTTGAAACCCAAGGAGTGGTTGCTGACAGGGGCAACACTGTCCATGACCACCCAAACTTTGAGAGTATGCAGGAGACATGGATTGAGACTCTCCCTCACCCTAGGGATTGCAGCTGAGAACATACACCTGCGCATCCTCTAATTGCAGTCCTGCACATGCGTATGATACAAGAGCCATGAATGTGTGCAAATGCCTCAGAATTACCCATTTTTAATACTAAAAACCAGGTTTGCAACAGTTTGTATATTTTAGTATTGGACACTGCTGCACAATGCACTGAAGTAAACTGATAGAATTTCTGACCAAGAACAAATTAAAAGTATAGGTGCTGCAATTAATTAAATCAGAAATTCCGATTCAATTAAAAATTGCTACATTTTGAACCTCTGTCATTCGGAAATAATAAGAGATTTTTGAATAGAAATTTTAAAGTGAATGTCTCAGGCAAGCTGCAAAATTCATGGAAGTATAGCTTACCTCATTTTGCATGACAGAGAGGTTAAGGTGTAGTCAGGCTAAGTCACAGCAGAGTGCACAGCAGTGGCATTGATAAAGCTGCAAATATTAAATAGGGCATAAATCAGAACCCAGCAATGTTTCTGCTCAGAACCGAGCCAAGCCATATGATTTTCAGGTCTTTGTTTAACAGTTCATACTGTGTTAAAAAAAAATAAAGGCCTTAGGAAAATAAATAAATTCAAACAAACTAAGCTAGTAGTTTAGTCAAAAATCATTTGCAGCAATTAAAACACTTTTTGTAGTTTTATCGATGTGCTTAAATTAATGTTATATATAATTTTGCAGACACTAGCTTTTAAAGAAGAAAAAAATACTCTCCCACTCTAAGATAAGGAGGTTTTGACATCTTGTTGTGGTATTTGTCTTGCCTCAATGACCTTGCAGAGTTTTTTAGCTTGTAATTCTGGGGTAAATGTGTGTTTGTTTCTGTTTTTTTTCTGATTTTCAGTTGACCATCAAGTTTAACTTGCAGTTATTTACAATCCCTTGAATTCAGAAACTACTTCAGATGAAGAAGCACAATTCTGTTTTTATTATCTGTGTGCACTGTGGCAGTAGCTAAGAGTTATTGGGAGGGCACTTTGTGCAGCAGTATTTCAGTTGGTAACACTGTTCCCACAAGCACTGTTTGCTATAAATTCCCAGCCCAAGGGAATACAGAACAGATACTGCACATTGCATTCTAGGGTGGTACTGCAGACTCAGTCCAACATGAACTCTTCTTGCAGCCTGAACTCCATCATCACAGTGGGATTCAACTGACTCAATTCACTGAGACAGAGCTCGTGTATTTTGGCAGTGATGCAAAGACGTGCATTTGAACTTTCCTTTCCTTTCCTACTGTGGTTGATTTTAGAGTAACAAAGTCAGACTCCAGATTTGTTGATTTAAGTTTTTAGACACGGTTTTTATTCAACAGAGTTTATTCCTTAAGAGACAGAAAATATTTAAGAATAAATACTACATATATATCCATCTTTAAAAAAATAAATAAAAATTGAAGCATTGTAATGAAAACTGCATTTAAAATTACCTGGAATCATTCAAACCCAACAGATAATTCCTGCAGAAATCAAGTGGGTTTTTAATACTAAATTTTGATAAGTGCGTTTGTTTTGGTTAATTTTCTCAGCAGTTGTACCTTATTAATGTTCACCAGATAAGAAATTATTTAAGCATAGAAAATAATTTAATTATATCTGAAGTTCAGACAGTGAGGGTTTAGAGGATAGCTTTTCATGCTTCCTCATTTGTGAGGTGGACAGGCAGTTGTCAAATCATATTCAGTTTCAAATTTACAAAAAAGCAGAAATAGGATTCTTGCTACACTTTCTTTTCAATTCAAAAGTAAATAAACAACATTCTAATAGAGCGTTAGAGCGGTTTTGCTAAGAATAATTACATTCCTTTTTGGTTTTTTTCCAGAAAATGAAATTTAATTATTACCAGCTCTCAAAATTCTATTGGAAAATCCCTGTTACTTTCCTTAAAACTCCTTCTGGAGTCCTTTGATTACATAAGGATTTCCAGGGTAGTTTCTTATTATGCTTTTAGAACTTCCATCACACAGTATAAAAATATGACCCAAATAGGATATAAGAACTCAAAAACTGAAAATCAAATGTAATTACCTATTAGAAATCACAATTTTATTTTCTCTCTGACCGGTGGTTTTTTGACACTTACAGTAGGTAACACTATATAGCTCTTGAATGTCGCCCTGATTCTTTAGCCTTCTGATGACTGTTTACATATTTCTAGTGGAGTCTCTCACGAATGTAACATAAACAAGTAGATTGTTTTCATTCCAGTCTCTAATGGACTGGTGAACTGACCACTAGGGTCAGAAAGGTGTTCCTCTCATCTACCAGTCCTTGACCAAACTCCAAATCCTATTTAAATCACAAATGATAATAAACTTCCTCTTTCTTTGCTCACCTCTGAACCTGAGTGAGTGTGGTTCTTTTGTGTCCCTACCCGTGACACTTGAAAACCACAGATTAAAAAAGCTAACATGGTTTTATGACCCAAACATTGGTTGAAATATGCTAAATAAAGACTAGTAACAGATGCTAAAAAATTAATACTTTAAAATTAAAAAATTAATATTTTTCATTGCCTCAGTTGTCTGAGCTTACTATAATGTGGTATATTGAGACTGCAAATGATATAAAGGAAATACATATTCCAGACAGCAATTATATTAGTTCATATGTTGATTTTCCTCCCCTTTCTCCAGGGAACGAGGTATACCTGCAGGTAGAACAATATACAGTCTCATGTTGCAAGCTAACTGTACTTTTTTATTATTCTCAGTTAAGTCTCTGTATTCCTAGTGAGTTTCAACTTGACATCTGTCTCCCCTGACTAGTCCTGCATCCTGACCATGTGACTCCTGACCACATAATCTATTTTAGAAGTAGCTCAAAATTATCCAGTTCCTGAGTTGCTCTGATATTCTGCATGAGCTTTCTGGCAGTATTTAGTGATCTAGAAAACCCTTTTTGTTAGTCAGTCTTTTTTCTTTTCTAAGGTATCATTTCTGGGAATCCAACCAAGTTAATTTAGATGTCAGCACTTTGACAAATGACCTCTGAATAATCCAGCAGCAGCTTCAAATACAGTCTTTGCATCCCTGGCACCCTGTGGATGGCTAAGACTTCCACAGATGCTCTTACATGAGGAGCCGAGCAGGCAGCAGCAGGCTGCTTCTTAAAATGTTGTAGCTTTAAGAATTAGATGATAATATTTGTATAATTTCCAGGAACATTCAAGAATATAACTTTGGGTCTATTAATTCTTATTATCTATGTGCATAATTCTGGTTTTGTCTGCTGTAAATATGGAATACTCATCTGGCATTTCTGAGGAGTTTATCTCCTTTTATGTGTTGTGCTAATGGGATTATTTGTATTTTGCTGGTACATTGCAACATTCCTGCAAAATTCCTTGATTTTTTTAAAAAACAGATTTTGGTGCTAATGGAGATCCACTTCATTCTGAAACCTCTTGGTATGACAGTAAACAGAGGAAATGTAGTCTCATACATGAGGGTCTTTCAGCCTGCTACAAGTACTTACTCAATTGCACAGTATTTATTAGAGGGTGGTTCTGACCTCATGCTTCACAAAAAACTATTCTATTATCCTTCTGACATGCAGCATAGGGGAAATAGCTATTATATTGATTTATATTATGGATGAAATGTTGTTTGTGGGTCCAAGGTCACACTTCCACTCCCCTGACTGACTTTGGGAAAACAACATTTTCAGTCATTGTCCTTTTTCTCTCTCCCACCATTGTGTAGTGAGAGGCTGACCTTTCTATTTGAAAATATTTTACAAGATAGCAAATACACATAGGAAACAATCTCTGAATTAGAAGGATGAATTAGAAGGCCTGTATCATCAAATCACACTGTAGAGGCATAAAATAACAATGCTTCAATGCCTGGAGGACACCAATGGAAAGAAATATTAAATCTAAAAGACAGTATTTATGCAAGAAAATTTCAGCAAAAAATAGTAATTTCTCCCAGTAGCTAAAGAAAACCCAGCTATGTGAACATAGGTCTTTGCTTTTAAATAGGATTCATATTTTTAAAACATAGAAATTCATCGCCATGGGAGTTCCAAACGATAAACTGTGCCTGGATACAGAAAAAGATTTAGTATTCCAGTATCTCAGACTAAATCAATAACTGGCATCTTACCTGGTCCATTTTTTGAGAGAACGTGATTTGCTTTTTCTTTGCATCGTGTTAGTGGGTATCTTTTCCTATTGAATAATATCTTTGTATGTATACTGTTTTAAATCTTATTTGGGGATACATTTCCTTTGTACAGATTACATACTTATCTGGGGTTATATAGAGCAGAGTGCTGCTTACAGAAGTGCTGCTACTTGAATCTGTTATTTTCTAGTAACCAAAGCAATAAAAAATAATATGTTTCACTCTTAACTTCACACAAAGATTTGGGTGACTATGCAGCTTCCATCTCAGTTGCAAAATGAAAAATCTGGATTTACACATCTTTATTATCATTCAGGGTGGTAGAAAAAACTTAAAACCATATAACAGAAGGAAAAACAATACCCTCAATTAATGTGATTTTTTTAAATAATTATTTTCATTTAAGTACTGCTGGTTACATTGAATTTTCATAGAAATTATGGTTTACAGAAACAGAATTAATGCAGATTAGTTTGCATTCATGTTATTAATTTGCTCATTTTTTTGCCTTATGTAACTTGGTGATTTTTGGATCAAAACAATAGTTGTCTGCCACTGTGTTAAGTCCCAGTAGACATATTGCCTTTGCCTCCAAGAAAAACCTCTTAATGAAGTCAGAGGACTTTTCTTTAATCTTGTGCCCATGTCTAGACAATATAAAGTATGAGTTGCAGCTCTACTGACCTCCAGGAGGCCCAACACACACTCTTTCATACTCTTTTACTTTGTATGCCTAAAAAATGTCAGCTGTGTGTTTCTATTTATTACAAGATTTTTATTATATTTATTGCAAAATTTTATTTAGAACCTTGTCAGTTGTCCCATACTTGCCTTTGATACCTCTTTTGCTCTTCAATGCCTTTCTGTCTGAGCAGTGGAACCTCAGTAGTGTCTTTTTATTTTTAAAATCCCTCAAAAGTAAGTGTGTGTATGTCTGTGTATTTGTGATGACAGGGGACATTAGACCACAAGAGAAAGGTCACACCATTCTTTATTTCCTTCATTCTGGCATGTTCAGGCCTTTTCCCTGACCATTCTTTTCTCTGATACTTCCTCTCCTTTCCTGAAAAATATGTGTTGTTTTACACATTAGAAACTTGCTATTTCTCAATCTGGTTCTTATTAACACCTTTTGCTCATTTCTGTTTTGATCACCAGTGCAGGTAACATGTCCCTGTTTTTCTTCTTGTTCAATCAGGTCCTTCTTCCAATTTTTCCCTGTGGTTATGTTGCTTACTAGGCCATCCTTCTTACTCAGGGTTGGCCCTCCACATTCTGTTTTTCAGTAGTATTGACAGGTTCTTGAGTATGCTGGTAGTTTCCTCTATTCCATCTTCTACCGGTTCTCTCCTACAATGTGGATTATAATCTTCATCTTCTCTGTTCTTTAGAGCATCCATAAAGTCTTTCAGTGTCTGCACACAGTCACCTTTGTTTATCAATCACTATATGGCCTTGCCAATCATCTTGCCAATTTTTCATCCAATGTACATCAGTGGGTTTCTCCTGCTGCATTGGATGAGCCATCACATCTCTCTGTAACCATGTGCTCTTAGAGTTTTTGTTTGTTTCTGATTTCTTGGGGTTGAAGTAGAAGTTGACTATTAATGAAGTGCAGTATTGTGGGAAGTACTGAAATTTTGTCCTTTCTTGTCCAGACCAGTTACTTGCATCATAAAGTCCTTTTATCTGAGGTAATTGTGCGTACTACACATACCATTTATTTGAGACTTTAGAGGGCATGTGCTGTTTCTGCAAAACCTTTTATACACAATGTCTGATATAGGGCTGTTTTGGGTTTGTACTGAACATAGAGTTGGCAATACAGAGATGTTTTTGTTATTTCTGAGCACAGCTTACATACAGCCAAGGCCTTTTCTGTTTTTCATGTTGCCACACTGAGGAGGAAGGTGGGGGTGCTTGGGAGGCTGAGAGGAGACATAGCCAAGATGGCGATCCCCAACTGACCAAAGGGTTATTCCAGACCACATGGCATCATGCTCAGGATGTAAAGTAGGGGGAAGAAAGAGGGAGGGAGGATGTATAGAGGAATGGCATTTGTCTTCCCTAGTCACCATTACTTGTGATGGGGCCCTACTCTCCTGGAGATGGTGAGCACCTGCCTGCCCATGGAAAGCAATGAATTAATTCCTTGTGTTGTTTGGCTTGTGTGTGCAGCTTTCTCTTTACCTATTAAACTGCCTTTATCTCAATCCAAAAATTTTTTACCTTTTACTCTTGTCATTCTCTCCTGGATACTGCTGGTGGGGGAGTGAGAAAGCAACTCTGTGGGACTTAGCTGTCAGCTGGGGTGAAACGATGATGCCATGCAGGAGCAGTCACCCACACAATACTCAGTAGTATATGCTGGCAATAGGTTCATTGCTATTGCCTATTCCTATGCCTACTGCTTCTTGACCTGTGCCTCCTCTTTTTCAGCAGTCACATGGGATACTGTGCCAGCTTCTTTCCCAGGAGTCTTTTTATGAATTTCACAGAGACCTAGGCAGAAACCACAGAGCTAATCACCTTTTGCTCAGCACAACAGGAAGGTGGATGGCGTCTTTTGGAAAGAAGGGGAAAGTAGGAGAAGTAGCATCTGCTTTAAACAAAATGTTCAACAAGTACAATTTACCAGAAACCCAATGAAACTATCTCCTTCACTACTACCGTGTTGGCTAATTTTTAATCCATCATATTGCAATGATAATGACCTGGCTAATAGATGACTGTGGTGCTGATACAGTCTCAGAAATAAATTTTCCTTCACATCCAGATGGCAGAAGAGTGTAACCTAATTGATCCTAAGCCAATTCACACTGGCTGGGAGCCATACATACAATTCTCAGGTGGATTCCATTTGGGTAGGATTTACCTTGGGTTCATAACATCCAATTCACAGTTATGTGATCACATATAAAAATATAGAAACAGCAAAGCAGCTAAACCCCAACACATTATTTGAAACAAACACTGCAGATATTCACTTTGCAATTGTCTACATTGCCAAGACTCTACAAATTTTTACAGATAATAACAGTTATTATTTAGTGAGCATACTAAATATCTGTCTATATCTATGATAACCCAAGAGATCAGAAAAGCTCTGAGGGGACCAAAACAATCTCTTCTGCAAATAATACAAAGGTAATTAATACATAGTATTTAATAGTAATTAATACATATTTTGGTACTCAGATTGTGTATTAGACAAACAGAAACAGTTCCAAAGGAACGATTCCATCCTCAGACAAAAAAAAAAAAAAAAAAAAAAAAAAAAAAAAAAAAAAAAAAAAAAAAAAAAAAAAAGTGCCTTTTAAAATTTTCTATAAGGCTTATTTTTGCCTTAAAAAATAGAAACAAAGCTAATTAATTAAATTTTAGAACTCTATTTAAAGACATTCATGGAGAGACTTGTACTAACAGAACTCAGAAAATTCAAATGTGGTAGTAGAAACAAAAATGTAAGAAGGGCGTAATTCATGCCATTATACCTGTTTGAAACAATTTGTGTGAGTTAAGGATAGAGTGCCAGCATAAACTTTGAATTTATTGGCTTTTGTTGCTGTAAATCAGACCCTTCACATTATTTAAACATAGTTTTTGTATTTAATATTCAGAGTGATAGAAAACATACATTTGACTGCAGATAGATAAATAATTCATGTTGTTAGAAAGCATACCTTATAACACTTAAGTGGTTTGTTAAACTTGTTTCATCTGATATGGGATAAATTCTATAACTGACAGCAAGTCATAGGCAGATCATACATTTATCATATTTAAGATTACTGTATATCCTTATAGAAACTATTCTGTTTTAGCCTTTAGCCTCTCATGGGTTGTTTGTTTTTTTTCTTCTCTCGGAGAGAAAAATATGTGAAATATATTAATGTTGTTTAAAAATGACTTAAACCTGAACTCCAACATAAAATAAATTAGTTTAGTGGCCTCAGCTCAGACCCTGGTAGACAGTTGAGTCTATTAGGAAAACTGTCACACGTCCCTTGGTGCCAGTCAATAGGACAAGCAGCCTCTGATCTAAAGAGACCTAGGCAATGAGCCTGGGGAGGTTGAATGACATCTTATTTTAGGGCCCATGAAATCTTGAAGTTGAAGGGGGGTCATATTGTGCAGGGAGTGCACATATTATGCTTCCACTTAAGCTTATAGTTCATAAGGGAATTATTTGAGGTTACTCCACCTATTTGATGAGGAGGGATGGAAAAAAAAAATAAAGAGGATTGCTCTCTCAGACAGTGGATTCTTCTCAAATATGCTGGCATTACAATTTTCTTTCAAGTAATTTCTATTATCTGTATATCTTTACCAATATGGACTGGGAAGATCTTTAGTGGGGAGCAGGCTGCAGCTAGACTCTATTTTAACAGGCATTATGACATTTAACATTTCGTTTGTCTCCATCAATGGATTGAAATGTTAGTAGCCAGCAATAATTTTTTGACAGTTTGTTCCTGCTCTTGGCTGTTGATAACTATGAAATGGTATTTTAGTATGGAAGGTCTAATGCTGACAAGACATATCTAAATTAAATACATGGGTCAAGGTGACTAAAATACCATAATGATTATGACACAATAGGGGTTAACCCCTATATTTTTTAAAGAACAGATGAAGGTAGATTATTAAATATGTAAATTCAACTAGTATCTTTTTCTTTCATTGCTTTTATTTGTTTGTTGTTTTTTTGGAATCACATTGCATCAGGCTGGAATAATGTTCATTAAAGAGGATTTTTTCTCAAAGACAAATATAAGCTGTATAAAATGGTGAAAGAACATCACAGTCAGTTTATATGAGTAATATTTCTCTTGATTGTAGTATTTGTACCATGTACCATTTTTCTTCATTTTTCCCAGAAAGAAATTACTTATTTAAAGGTCCCAAGAGATTTTTGAAAAGGTTGTTAGAAGCTACAAAATAAAGAAGGGTTTGGGAATCATTAAATGAGCAAACCATAATAACTAATTCTGTATGGATATCTATTGGTGTACAGATATCTGGTTACCTGATTGTTTTCCTTTGAATTTATGCTGTTTCCATGCTATGAGTTTTTATTTGACTAGTTCCTCATTACATCTCTGCAAAAGCAGGTTACTCTGGTTATAAATATGTTACATATACTGACTTTCTTCACTTCAAGGTACAGCCGTTTTCAGACATATGGTGTTTGGATTGCAAGAGAGTGATTGAGTTTCTGTTTGGTGTTGCTCTTCTGTTCATGTCTAAGACTTTGAATAGACACAGGGGGCAGAAACCTTTATGACACTGTTAACAAATTATTTTGTAAGGAAATAATAGTATTAATGGTAAAGTTGTTAGCAGAGCTTTTGTGACAGCAGTTATTTTTTATTTCACATTAGTAACTTTGCAGACAAAATGGATTACTAAGGAATCTAAATTTTGTGAAAGTAGGCTCAGACTTCAGGTAAACATTTGTCTTCTCTGTTAAATTTTTTTTTTAATTGTAAGATAATAATATTCTCATATCTTTGAGACATTATGCAATGATTTTCAATTTTCTCTGAGAGATACTGAATTTATCAGAGCAACAGAATAAGATTTTAGACTCTTTTTTCTTAATGATCCATTAAAACGTTATTCAAAGGGAGTTTGACTCTCAAAAAAAAATCAAGTTTCTTAGGAAAACATCAGGCTGAAATTTGTGGAAGCACTTGTTTCTTTTCACCATGTATGAAATCAAGATGATGTTCATAATCTGGAATGTGAGAGAGAAGGGGCTTGACCATTGAATAAAGAAATGGGCCATTTGCATCGGGCCATTTCTATGGTGCCATTCAGTGTTTGAGTAAGGAGATTACTTGAGACAAAGCTCTTGAATGAGGAACCCTATTGGCCATGAGGTGAGACTGGCTGAGTGGCAAGTGGAAAGAAGCTTGTAAGTGTCAGTAGAGTGGAATATTCCAGTTGAAGTAAAGAAATAACAAGAGTCCTCAGTAAAGAATTTACAGTCCTCAGAAAATGTGTCCAGTTGTGATGTTGTTCCTTCAGAGCACTAAAAGAAAAGAGAAAATTTACATCTATTAGACAGATGAAAATTGTCACATTTATTATCCTCCCAAAGCAGACAATCTTTTTTGGCTTTAAAATAAGAACTGATGTAAAGGTTAAGATAATGCTTCCCCCCCCCCCCCCCCGAGATTGCATAAATATATTGCAAATAAAGTACTTTTAGAAACTTTTTGCCATTTTGACAGCAGTTCATATAGATGATTCTTTTTCATTCTTTTCCAATGGGATGCAGAAAACAAGCTTCTTTCATACTCTGTCTTGCTGTTTATCCAAGAGACCTCAAAAGTTAATGTTAGAAAAACAGATGCAAATCATCTGATGCTGAGCAAGTTTCACTGGCACTATGTTTCATACAAATGTGTCTTGGCCTTAATAATGGTAGGATCAGTTTGATGTTACTGGCCATTGGTCCTGGTCTTGAGAAGTGAGGAAACACCTACTTTTCTCCTCTTATTTTGATTGCAAAATGTTCAGCTAACTCTAGACTCCCAATGATCTCAAGAAAAAGCAGAAATTCAGGACTCTTAAAACTTTCCAGGATTGTGCTCAGAGGAGTATAGCCACCAGTAAATTTTACTGCAGTTATGAAATATGAACCATGACACATCTTTTTTGAACAGCTGAAAAATTCTGTTGTAACTTACATTCCATCATTAAGCTTTCCCTGTAATGCGTTTTACTCTGGGACCTGAGAGACAGCGTAAACAATGATTTGTTACACCCTCACCATTGTCATAAATGTATTGGGACAAGTGGGATGTTTCTTTAGGACAAAGTAATTTTTTTAGTAACATTCACTTCACTTTCTATTTAACATAGGATTTTTATTGCCTCGTATATATATATAAACAAAAAACCCCCAGAAATTATAAGACTTTTAACATCCTTTTTGTAGTGTAATCAGGCATTCTATGCACTCTTACTTTTCTCAGTCAGACTATAAATCCTGAGGGATTTTCCCTTGTGAACCAAATTTTTCTATCTGTACTAATCTGGTGTGTTGCTACATCAGCCTACAAAGTAATCTCAGTGGAACAAATTCCGGTCTCCAATACTCCCACATAAATTGAAAGCAATCCTGTAATAACGATTACACCAAAACCAGAATTTGACGTAGTGGTTTGAAAGAGCCAGGCAGGCAGTATTTGCCTTCAAACACTTAGTTTTCTTTTTGCTTTCAGAACCACAGTCTTCTGTGTCTTAATGTGTCCTGTAGAATTGTATGAGCAGAAAAAATGTGAAAAGTGATGTTTACAACTTTCGTTTTTAGCAAAGTTTTGGCCTTAATTTCCCGCTGAAGTCAATGGAAGGTTAAAGTGTTTGGAGGAGAGGTGGCACTGGGTCTCCACAAAGTTATATTCCAAAGCATTACAAAATGCTGATGGAAAGGGATTATTACAGTTAAGGGTAGTCAGCTAGTTAGAGCTGAAGAAGATCACGTCTCATTTACATTTAGTTGTAACAATGGTCTAGAAACTGCTTTGGAAGACCTCGAACTCTGTCAGATATGAAGAACAGCAACCCCTTTTTAAAGATCAATATACCATAGCACCCATCCAAATTGCCTGTAATATTGGAATTATTTCTTATACTAATGAAATTATCTGCCATGACTGTGCAGAATCTGCCATGTCTGTGCACAATCTGCTTCCACTATGTGGTGTTTCCTTATAGAATGATTCTTACAAGCAAAAAGTCCAAGTTTAGACTAATCTAATAAGTGATTTTCAGCTTTTGCTTTTCAATGCCTCTGGTTTTGCTATCTCACTTTGTGGGTGCATAGAATCCAAAAATGTAATCTCAAGCACTTAGAAAACATCAGGTATGGACAAACTTAGGAATTTTGCATTAAATGTAGTTATTAAGCAAAATTCAACTGCATTTAGTCATCGCCTTCTAATCATATAAAGGACTGACTTGATTGAACAAAATGGAAGTTTTGCATGAAAAAGAGAGTATGTAGCTACCACCTCAAGTGTGCAGTAGGGGATTTTTGAAATAAGGGAGTTAACATTTAATGACTTATAGCATTTTTATATTGTAGTACATATCACTTCTGTGTAAGTTATTTTGATTTTCATGAAAATTTAAAGACTGACTATATTACAGGTTGTCTTCTACATAAGCACACAACTATTATAGGATAAGAGGCAGGGAATGAATGCTCCTCATAGCAGCAGAAACGTTCTCAAATTCTATCCAGGAGACACTGTTGCAATACAAGCACAATATATTCCTATCACTGTGTTAACCTCAAGTTCCTATATAAGCTCATGCATATGTTGAATTTTTCATGCATGAACACTAACTTTGAAGACAATGACCTATTCATATTCACAAATACTGCACAAAGATAACCATTGAAGGATGATTTAATCTTTGTCAAAGCATGAACTTTTTTTTTTATTTTATGAGAAAAATGGACAGGTTCATTGCAAGACTTTCCACATAAGATACACTGTTAAGGATAAATTACTACATTATGTGTTGTAACCAATACTGTGCATAAGCATATAAGAAGTAGAGTATATTGCCTTATAACCTAAACATTAAAATAGTGTTGGGAAAATTCTGAAGTTTTTTTCCCAAGGGTTCAGTTTTCACTGAATAAATCAGAATGAGAACTTCAAACTATGACCTCATTTTTAACTGTTTTTATTTAGTTCTATCATGTGTGTGACTAAATTCAGGTGAATTTTCAGATTTACCTGAAAATTCCTGACCAAATAGAACTATTACATTCACAGAATCTCAGAGATATGGAGAGATCTTTGTGAAAGACACCTTAACAGCTTTCTGGCTCTTAAAATGCCAGATCTCTTTTTCATAAAAGCAGAAATCTGCAAAGATGCTTGGCAGAGATTTCCTCTAGCTGTTGTATGACAAGGAGCTAGCCCACAAAGGGAAAATTTTGAGCTTCTGACTCCTCTGAGACTGGCTAGAGGTGAGGATAAAATTCAGTACTTTCACCATGTAGTAGTTTGAAGGCAAAACAAATGAGAGGCTCTAAGTTAGAGATACAATTTAATAGAAAAAAAAAAGAAAAGAAAGTAAACTAGAATAGATGCAGTAATACAAAAGACTACTGACAGAGTCAGAATACAACTTGAGCGTAGTGATGGAAGCAGTCTAGATGAGGTGGTCTTCTTGAAGCAGTGATCCTGTAGAAAGGTTTGGTAGCTCGGGTCCTCTGGGAATCCAGTGGGTAAGCCTCCTCTGGTGTTCAGAGTCTCAGCTTATATCCAGGCTGGAATACTTGGTTTTTCCTTCTGGGCAGAGCATCTCACAGTGGGATGGTGAGTCATGTGATAAGGCCTGATGGGCCCATTAACAGGAGGTAGTCCAGGAGGGGGTTATCTGTGAGCTGTGCAGCAAAGGTGCTGATGGGCTCATTAACAGAAGATAAGCCAGAGTGGAGGAGGCAGGGAGCACTGCCTCACCTGGTTTCAACAGTTCATGAAGATGGTGATAGAATATACTTCAACCCAGGACACACCACAGTCTTCAGTGTCTTTTAACTGCTCTGTTTTCATAACACCATTGGAGCTGTGCTGCCACCCACACGTAGAAACCCTCTGGATTTTGAAAAGTACCAGCACAAAGCCTGTGTTGCATTGGAGATGGACTTTTTACCTTTCTCTTAATACATTTCTGTTCACAAAGGCAGCAAGCTGATTTTCTATGATTTATTTTTAAATGTTTTGTTTATCCTGCATACACAAAAATTTCTCCTACTTCTCTAAAGCAGAACTTTGGGTGGAATATTTCATTATAGCAATCAGCAAGTCATCTGGTGAACATGGAAAATTTTAGATAGCCACAGATTGTATCAGGATAATTATTCAAACATTGTGCTAAGAGGTATCCAGTGTTTTTACCTCCATAGAAGTTTCAACTGAATCAGCACAGCACATATGCACACAAAAGGAGAGGCAGAAAATGGTATTTCCCTCTGTATTCTGTCAGGACAAAATGGGAGAGAGCAGTATCAATTCATATAAACCATACAATTCAGTGATGACAGAAGTGCACATATAGTATCTTCTGGCACATGTAACTGGAAACACTTGTTACTTAGTCTGAAGATGAAGTGCCTGTCATAATTGGAAATACTGCTGGAGGCACAGATTCTGGTGGAGAATCTCTAGTAGCCAAGCCATACCATAAAGACATGTCATAAACCTCAGACCACAGGCTGCTGTGGTCTGAGGTACAATCCTCATCACTGTACTCAGAAGATCTGTATGCTTAGATCCCCACTGTACACATTTTACCCCACAGCAGTGCAGATTTTTAATAGTAAGTCAGTTGTGGCTGAAAAGTACAGCAACTTTCCATTGATATATTTGCAGGCCTAACAAGATACAGTAATAGACTGCAGCCAGTGCAGTCAAGTTCAGCTCTACTGGAAGTCTAGGTCTGCTTATTCCCAATTTCCTGCCTCACCCTTCTTGTCTGTCCAACCCTGGCACTCATGTGGACTCACAGCAGATGCACAGAAGACTCATAAGGAGTGTCCAGGTAAGTAATCCTTTGCCTCATCATACATGTGTTTAATGCAGCATCTCAACTGCACTAGAAATCATGATAGAAAGCTCCTGACGCACAGAATGGCAAGAACTGCCAGATGTAAATATTTCAACCCTGAACCAGGCTTTGGACTGTGAATTTGGATGCCAGTTTCTCTGTGCTTTGGAGTACAGTTCAGCACAGACAGTTGTCAAAGGAGGCTTCAGGCAGCAGTTAAAGGAAGGAGTCTCAGGTGATGGAGGTATCAAACACTTCCTGCCTTCAGAGGAGCAGCTGATTTTTAAGGGACTGAATCATGAAGATGTAATTGCTAAATCAAAGCAAAGGCAAACTCCTTAGACAAGACAAAAAAAAAAAGTTTTGTTTTTTGCAGTCAACTTCACCTCTCCATTGTGAAAAGGACAGCTTAATCTGCAACACAACCAAAATCTGAGTGGCAGCTCTCCCCTCCTGCTTCTTTGGTCAGGGCTTTTAAGAGTTTAACTTTCAGTGGCCACTTGTGCCAAAATGCAGCCACATTGCCTGTGGAATTAAAGATTTCTAAATGGAAGCAAAGAGTTAAGCAGAGCCTGAGGGAAACACTACAGCTGTTACCAGCGGATCAGAGGGTTGAAGTGTGTGACTCAGGTAGGAATTCCAACTTAATCCAACCTCCCACTCAAAGCGGCAGAGTATGGGAACCTCCTGCATTCAGAGGGTCTATGGCAGGAATGCACATTTTATTTCTTTTCCTCCTATAGTGTGGTAGTGAAGATTTGCCTTTCTTTTTCTTCAACAACATACCAGTGAAAATAAACCAAACAGGCATTTTAGAGAACAATTTCCAGCCTACAGCCTACAAAATACACATTTATATTTTTTGCAGGAAATCTGAACAACATTAATTATTATAAATTTAATAATTCATTATAATGTTTTTAATATTTGATGAGTAATGGAAAATATTTTGAGCTGTTACATATTTTTATTAGGAATGTGACTTAGGTCAAACAGGAGTGGCTGTACAACAATGCAGCCACGTTTTATTTATTTAGAAATATGGCTGTGGTCTGTGGTTTTCTAGTCTGAAAATCCTATATATTGACAGAACACAGTCAGAACTCCACATCATATATGGATATTTGATGAAAGTATATAAAAAATTTAATGGTAGGTGTTATAAATGATCAGAGGCAATTCCAAAAATCAAAGATTTAATAAATTTGAAAATCAGTTCCGGAAAATGCCACGATAAACTCGGACAACATCAATAGAATGCTGGGTGGACAATCCGGGAGCAGCAAAGGGTGCTTCTCCAGAGTGCTGCCCACAAATTCGGGGTCTCAGGGTAGGTGTTTTATGCCATTTTTCTACCCTGAGGCAAAAATAAGACGGTAACAAAGAATGCGGATTCGCCCAAAGAACACGACATCATGCAAATAATACAATCATTGAAATGTCTTGCGTCCCGCAAGGGATGTTTGAAAGAGCTTCCTGAGGAATTGAAAAGAAGTCTGAATGAAAAGTCTCTGAATCTTCTGTTGGAAGGTTCCTGCTGATCTCTGCCCAGATCGATATCGGATCTTCTGATTAACTGTGAAGATGTGGTCAGCCCGTGGTTAATGGGCCGTTTCCCAGTTAGCTCTCCTGCAGATGTCGAAGTAACACCTTTGGACTAAGAAAGATTGTGGAATGTAAGGAGACGCCCTCGGATTGTTTCCAGGAGTCTGGGTTTTTTACATCCCACTGTATCGTTTTACACACACAATTTTTAATGCAAATTTAATACAGTACATCTATTACAGTCCCCCACCTTTTTGTTTACCCATTAAATTCATGTTTATTTTATTGTTACAGTTTTAAAGCCTGTTTAAAACTACCCTTCACCAAGAAAACCTTTTCCCTTTTTCCCTTTTGAAATGTTTTTAACACTTTTCTTCTGTTATTTTCTCTCTTTTTTTTTCTTCTTTTCTTCAGTCTTCTTCCGCTTTTTCAAACTCATCCTAATCCTCCAATGATACTTCACAGTATTTTGGATGGGATGTGTTTTCCTTTTTGATCTTGTTTTCAAATTTCTTCAAAGCCTCAGCAGCTTTGCTGTTTTCCTCCAACGCCATCAGCTTTGATGCTGCTGAGAATTGTCCGGCCTTTCCTCCAGCTAATTCAGGATCAATGGGCAAGGCTGCAATCTGCATTCCTTGCAGAGCTGAGTGAATTAGCCTGATGAGACAGGGGATTAGGCATGGTAGGAAAATGACTCCAGCTACTGAACACAAAATGAAAAAGATTATTTTTCTCCACCAAGCCCCTTGCCCAAACAGCTGATCCCACCAAGAGGCTTGGAGTATGGAATTCCATTTTTGAATGGGCACATGGGCCACCTTTTTTATTTCTGCTGCCAATCCCCTTATTGTCTCTCCATAGTCGTCTATCTCGATGCAGCATTCTGATTCATTGAATTTCCCACAAACTCCCCCTTCTTCAGCTAGGAGGTAATCGGGGGCTAATCGATTCTGGTAAACAAATGCCCTCATTTGGGAATGTTGTTTGGCCAGCAATTCCAAAGCCTCTGATGTGTGATTGGAGACTATTTCTACCACTGCCTGCAATCTTATCAGCCTATTCAGGAGGTATATGGGGGTTCTATATCCTCAGCTCCCATCATTTGCCCAGGTTGCTGGACAATAATACTCAATTATTCTTTCAGGAGGCCATTCCTCGTCTCCCCACCTCTGGCTTCCCCCTGCCAAAGGTAGTTCCTTCTTCAGATCTCTCTTTTGTCTGTCTAGAGTCTCATACAAAGGGGCCCCTAGAAGGTTACTTTTAGTCCTAGGCAAAATGAAAAAGAAAGGCCTAATCATCCCCAGGGTGCAAGACCCCTTCCACCTTCAAGGTAACTCGCTGTAAGCTTTCTTTCCACATATCCAGTAAATGCCATCAGGGGCCTTATATTTCAGGCTTACTTTATCAGGTTCTCCCCAGTAATCTCTCAGACCTTGAAGGGACTGGTCGGGGTTAGCTCCGGAGCTCTTATGCCAGCATAGTCCAATTGAATCAAACCATTCACAATTGTCTCCCTTTTTCTGACTCCAAAACCCAGCTGGGGGTTTAGGCTGCCAGGTCTTAGAGTTATCATTTGAATTTATGGTTAAAGTGGTCGTGCAGGGGGTGTAGCCCACTACCTCTGTGAACTCTTTACCTTCCCTGCTAATGCAAATTGTTCCAATTATTCTTTTTTCCAGAATCCATCCTTTGGGTCTCTGAATAGTTTTCGAGATCCGAGTATTATCCCATTTTAGAAGCTGCTCCGGGGTTAAACCCTTACCTTTCCATGGCCACTTTTCTGCAGATTTCAGCCCTCCACAGATCCAACAGTTAGACCAAATTCCGTGGTGATTTCCTGCATCAAATCTATAGATAGGTTTTGATTTGGAGCAGGCAATCCCCAATCCTTGTATTGTTTTTCTAATTGTTCATAGTGCTGGCTCAAGGTTTTTAACCTCTCTTGTTCAATTCTTTTCCTTTTTGCTTCTGCTTCCTGTCACCTCAGTTCCTGTGATAACATTCGCATTTTGCCTTCCGGATCTAATCCTTCTTCATTCCTTGAAAAGCAGAAAGTTTCATCAAACTGCAAACATGCTCTATCATCATCATTCTTGGGGAGATATTATGGGTTCACTATGGGAGAGTGTTTTTCCCTCATATTTCAAATTCTTCCCCACCCAATACATTTTCCCACTCTTAGTACACATGTCCAATTTATTTTTATCATAACACAGCCTGTTGATTTGATAGTATCCCAAAAAGGTGGATTTTCTTCTTCCACCTAACCGAACAGTCCGGTTACATTTATCACAGACAGGAATGGTCGGTATTTTTGTTTCCCTCTTGTAGATCTTATGTACCATTGACTGCCCGCTGTTAGTAACTGCCTCTGGGTTGTGACACACCACCCCCGTTTCCAATTTGCAAATTTGGAATTGAGTGCCGTTGATGTAACAGTATCCTTTTCTCTTCCCCAATTGGCAATCATATTGTGCTTGATACTCCAGGGTTTTTTGTCCGTCTTGTATAGTCTTTAGACAAGACTCACAATTGTTCCTGCGGTTCAGCCCTTGCAGGTTCCTGGGATTGAATCCCTCTGCTTGGCTTAGGGTCATGCTCAGGACTACTAGGATTGCCCACCAGAACATACCTCTGCCTCTCCCTTCGTCCACGGGGTAGCAGTCCGCGGCGGGACATTCCATCTTCTCAGCAGCAAGCGCCTCTGGGAACCTGTGAGTCCAAGCTGCGAATCTCCTTTTGACGAGACTCCACCGAGACAGCCTGATAGTATCGTGATAGAACAGTACCTGGATTGCCCTTCGGCACTCAATGGTAAGCACCTCTGCTTCAGCATCTAATTTCCCACCTATTCCTTTTTTGTATATTGACCACCACTCTAGAGAATCTAACTCTAGCAAACCCACGTGTTTTGCAGTTACTAAAAAGCGGCTAGTCTCTGTTTGCTCTTTTTCCAAGCACTTGGTACACAATCCCCCCCCCCCCCCCCCCCCCCCGGTCAGTACCCTCCTTTACAATGAGTTACGCAGATCCAATTACAGTAAACACACTTGAAATGAACAAAGGGAAAACATTCACACTCCGGTTCAGTGCAGCTTTTCTGCTCCCTTCTGTTCATTTATGGTGACATTGTAATCTGATCTTGAGGTCTCCAGGAGACGAGGACACTTTCCACTCCGGAGTGTGTTGTTTAGGTTCCACCTTCTTTACTCTTGATGCGTGGGTCCAGCCTTTTTCAGCAGTCCTGATTGCTGTATCTGTGGTGAGAAGGACTGTGAAAGGACCTTCCCAATGAGGTGCTAGAGGGAGTTCCCTCCAGGCCCTCACCAGGACTTCATCTCCCGGTTTTATCCTGTGGATAGCAAATCCCAGAGGAGCACTCTGGGAAATCAGTCCCCTCTTTCACAGATCCTGCAAATTCCTATTTATTGTGATTAAATATGGTTGGATTTGGGTATCCTCTATCTGAGGATGCCCAACAGGCATTCTGTGCTTATATGGCATCCCATAAAGCATCTCAAACAGTGACAATGCTGTATCAGAGCGAGGCATGATTCTAATGTTTAGGAGAGCTAGAGGAAGACGATTTACCCATGACATTTTTGTTTCTATCATCAATTTTGAAAGTTGAGCTTTTAAAGTCTGATTCATTCTCTCCATTTGTCCTGAACTTTGGGGGTGCCATGGGGTGTGAAACTGCCACCAAATACCTAAGGCTTCTGCCCTTTGTTTGATAATTTTGGAAGTGAAATGTGTCCCCTGATCAGAATCAATGTTATCAACTATCCCATAACGAGGAATAATTTCTTCCAATAGTGTTTTTGACACTATTTGGGCTGTGGCTCTTGCCTTGGGGAAGGCTTCCACCCAGTGGGTCAATTTGTCTACTATTGCAAATACAAATTTGTACCTCCCCACCTTAGGTAAATCAGTGAAATTGACCTGAATCCTTTCAAACGGGCAACAGGCAACCGGACGGCTTCCTAAAGCTGTTTGTCTGGATCTGGCTCGATTTACTTTCTGGCAGATCACACACCCATATACCTCTAGTTTTGCCAATTCATAAATCCCTTTACACCCGAAAAACTTTAAAAATTGTTCTGCTAGGGCTTGTGCCCCCCAATGTGTTTGCTTGTGCAGTCTTTTTAGAATTTTTCTGGTGTATTCTTTGGATACCAATTCCCTCCCATTGGGCAATTTCCATTTCCCTTCCTCTAGCTTACCTCCTATTTTCTTGAATCCCTCAATCTCCTTTTCAGACGGTTGTGGGGGATATTCTAGGATCCCTTCTTCCTCAACCTTGGGTATACTTACTGTAAGTAAGGAAACTCTTTTTGCCTCCATGTCAGCCAGGTTGTTTCCTCTGACCTGGAATTGCATACCCACGTGGTGTCCTTTGACATGGACGATTGAGATCGCTTCTGGTTCTCTAATTCCCTCCAGAATCTGTCTTATTATTTCCCCATGAATCAGTCCTCGCCCTCGAGTGTTGATCAAACCTCTTTCTTCCCAAATTTTTCCAGAAGTATGGGCCACCCCATATGAATACCTTGAATCAGTATAAACTGTGCCTACTTTTCCTTTTAGTCTTTTGAGTGCTCTGAGCAAAGCATATAATTCGCGTGCTTGAGCAGACTAAATAGAATTGAGAGGTCCTGATTCCACCACCCCTCCAGATCTGCCATCTATTATGGCATATCCTGATTTTCTTTTTCCCTCAATCACTCTAGATGATCCATCTATAAACCATTTTTCTCCTTCTTCTAATTCCTCTTCTCCCAGATCTGGCCTTACCTTTGTTTGTAGTTCTACCATTTCGATGCATTTGTGTGAGTTTCCTTCCAGTGCTTCCCCAAACAAAAATTGGGCTGGGTTCTAAGCAGTTGCTGTTTTCAGTTCCAAGCCATGGAAATGCACCAGGATAGCTTCATATTTCAGGAGCCTGACATCTGTAAGCCACTTGTCTGCTTTTTGTTGCAGAATGCTACTCACATTATGTGATGAATAAACAATCAGGGGAGCCCCAAAAGTTACCTTCTTGGCTCCTTCCACAAGCAAGGCTACCGCTACGATAGCCTGCAGACATGTGGGCCATCCCCTGCTTACTGGGTCCAGAAGCTTAGAAACATATCCTACTGGCTTCTTGGTCCCGGCCCAGTCCTGGGTTAGGATACCATGGGCAGTGTGATTACTGACATCTATAAACAATTGGAACTGTCTTTTCACATCGGGCAGACTTAACACCGGGGCAGTGGTTAATGCCTCCTTTAATTTCTCAAATTTCACTTCATCTTGTTCAGTCCACTTTACCCTATCAGTGTTTAGTCTTTCATAGAGAAACTTTACCTTTTCACTGTATCCTTCAATCCATTGTCTACAGTAGCCTAGAAGTCCTAGTAATTGCCTAATTTCCCTTTTTGTGCGTGGAGAGGGCAGAGCAATGATCCCAGCCACCCTCTCAGGATATGATTTCTTTTTTCCTTTTGATATCCAGTGTCCCAGGTACTTTACCTCAGATTCCGTGATTTGAAGTTTTGCCTTTGACACCTTCAATCCCCTTTCCCCTAGAAAGTTCAGTAATGAGATAGTACATTCCCTTACCTCATTCTCCCTGGGGCCAGCCACTAGAAAATCACCGACATACTGTAGCAATTTTGTTCCTTCTGTTGGTAGAAGTTGACTAAGTAGATGTTCCAAGGCCTGGCCAAAGAGATTAAGCAAGTCCACAAATCCCTGAGGCAACGATGTCCATCTAAGTTGTTGTTTTCTATTCGTTTCTGGGTCTTCCCATTGAAAGGCAAAGTAGTCCCGACTTTCCTCAGCCAGAAGACAAGACCAAAAAGCATCCTTTAAATCTATAACACAATACCACACATCTTCAGGGGAGACCCTATTTAGGAGGGTATAGGGGTTGGCCACCACAGGAAACCTTGTTTTTGTTCTTTCATTCACTGCCTGGAGGTCCTGTACCAACCGGTAAGTCCCATCTGTTTTCTTTACTGCCGGGATGGGTGTGTTGTGCCTTGACATACAAGGCTCCAAGGTTCCTTTGTTAATCAGGCCATCTATCACCTATTTCAATCCCCTCCTCCCTTCCAAAGGTATAGGGTATTGTCTAACCCTTTTGGGTTCCTCGGGTCTTTCTATTTCAATGGAAATTGGTTCGATATCCAATTTCCCCACCTCCCCTTGAGAGTACCAAACCTTTTTATCAATTTGTTCCTCATCTTGTGCGGTAAGCTTGTATAGATTTACCACCAACTGTGAATCTCTTACAGTCAAATTAATTCCCAGTGCAATGATCATATCTCTTCCTAACAGATTGTAATCAGCTTCTTCTACTGGAAGCAAATCTCCTACACAGACCTTGTTTTCAGATTCTATTTCTACGTTTTTTATTAGGGGTACCTTAAACGGATCTCCTTTAGCACCTATTACTAACATCTTTTCTTGGCATTTACAACAACCTGTCCAATTTCTGCACAGTGCTCCATTCTCCCCCTGTGTCTACCAAAAATGTTATTTTTTTCTGGGGACCTACTTTTAACTTTCCCAAAGGCTCGTTTGATGTCTTGGTCCCCAAAATGAAAAGCCTCCTAATCTTCTTGAAAAACCTTTTCATCTTTTATCCTTTTTCTGCAATCTTTCTTCACGTGTCCCTTCTTTTTACAGTAAAAACACTCAGGAGGTTCCTTTTTTGATCTGGAATCCTTCTCTGAAGGATTCGTGGTTTTTCTCTGCGTTGTTCTTACCTTATCTCGATAGCATTCTTGTTCTGCACCTCCTTCACAGCCGCTACCAGTACCTTAGCTTGTACCTTTTGACTTTCCTCATCCCTCCTCATGTATATCTTTTGGGCTTCCCTTAATAATTCCTGTAAAGTTTTCTCCTGCCAATCCTCCATTTTCTTCAATTTCCTCCTTATGTCTTCCCAAGATTTAGCAACAAATTGTGTTTTTAACAACACTTCCCCGATAGGGGAATTGGGATCCGTTCCGAAATAAACCTGTAAACTTTTCTGGAGTCGGTCTAACCAATCCGACGGGGATTCTTCTTTTCTCTGACATTCTCCAAACACTTTACTGATGTTCTGCCCCCTTGGTACCGCTTCCCGTGTGCCCTGAATCATGATATTCCTAAGGTCTATCATATTTCCCCTACCTTCCTCGGTCTGAGAACTCCATCCCGGACTTTGGCTAGGCCGATTCAGGTCCCTGAGAGTACCCTGGGGGCTGCAGTGATCGCAGTCTCGGATCCCCGCCTGTTGGATCATGTCCCATTCTTTGGGGTTAAGCAGTGATCTTAAAATGGACATAAGGTCCTCAAAAGTATAAATGCTACCTCCCAGAAAATCATCTAATTTTTCAGCCACCCCAAACGGATCGTCCAACAGTCTGCCCATCTCTTTCTTGAAAGCCCTTACGTCTTCGGTATTAATTGGAACATTTACAAAACCAATAATCCCAGGGGCTGTGGGCACTACCCTTAAAGGGAAGAAATGGAGCTTTTCTTCCTCCTTCTTGCTCCCCTCCTCATTTGCTTGCTTCGCCTTTCGTCGGGTTCTGCTAGCTGGGGGGAATCCACAGGGGTCGGTCGCCGGACACCCATGGGTTGCGGGGCTGGTGGAGGAGGGAAAAGCGGCTGAGGAGAAATCAGGGGTTGTGCCAAGGGATGTGGTATTTCTGATGGTTGTGAGGGAAATGGGGATGTACTCTGTGAAGGGGCTTGTGGGACTTGTAGTCCCAGAGCCTGTGGGTGTGGTGCCTCTAGAGTTTGAGGTGACAGCGCCGGGGGTTTTGGTGTGACCACCAGGGTCGTGAGAAGGGGTGTCTGATTAGAGGATGTTTCAGGAGGTAGGGGCAAAAGTGGGGGAGGCAATGGAGGTATTGTTTTAGAGTCCTGGAGTGTAAGGTATGCAAGGTTTTGGTCCGATCCTGCAACCGGGATTCCTTGTGAGGGACCTGGAGCCAGTACAGGCTGAATTAAAGGTCCCAGAGGCACTGAGGGGGATGCCTGAGCTGGTTCAGGCGGCGGCGTGGGTATTAAGTATGGAGATGGGAGACAGTCAGGGGGGTCCCATGTGTCACTTGGAGCTGAGATACCCTTTTAAGATCTTATAGCAAACAATCCTGTGCTGGATCCTACCCATAATTTTGCATATTCCTTTACCTCATGGCCCTGCGGTTCTTTATTAGCTACATAGTTACATAAAGCCTTGCAGGTCCATTTTTCAAATGTGCCAGAAGTGGGCCAAACTACATGATTCCTTAGCTCTTCCCCCCCCAAACCTCTATGCAAAAATAAATAATTTTTTCCTTAGACTTACCTTTTCTCTTAGAACAATCCTCCCAATGTTCTAACATCTATCCCAATGGGCTTTCCCGTGGGATCTCGACAGACTTACTCTCTTGTTCTGAATCATGTTTCTCTTTTGGTTCTTTCTGAAACTTACTCTTTTTCTGTCCCATTTTCCAAGGGCAGCTTACCTTTTCAGAGGTGTTTTCTTAGCTTTTGCTAAGAGCCGATTTCCTCTCCAAGGTGTTTCCACACACACCAGGTCCCGCTTTTTGAGCTGGTTTACTTACCCTTTCAGCAAGCTGAGCTGGGGGCTTTTCAATCAGCAACGGTCCTCCGCCTTGTGTCCTGGACTATTACCAAGCCCGTAGCTAAAAGGTTTACCAAATTTCCCGAACTCAAAGGAACGTAACCTTCTCTTTTAGCTTTCCCGCGATCGGTCCCCTGGACTACCCTTGAATCCAGGTTTTATGAGCAAAATGAGTTTTTCCTGATTCGCTTCCCTGTTTGCCAACCAAGTCCCTCGCGGCAGATTGGAAGTGCGCGCGCAGGTCCACATTCGAATCGTGACAAAGTCACGTCCCACTCACTCACCCAATCATACTCACTCAACCCGCAATACTTACAGCTATTTTTTTGCATGGAGTCTTCGTGCACGGAGAATTTTACGAGTGAAAGTTCTAGCCACAGCTCCAAAGGACCTTCTCTGGTCCTTCCCAAGTTCCCTGATATTTCTGGATCCAGAACCTCCTTTTATTGTGACGTTTGGCCTAAATTTGTTTGTGATACAATAAGCACCACAGGATTTCCCGTTTTGTGGGGGCCGCCAAAAAAATCAGCAGAGGCGCCTTCCCATGCAAAGGGGTTCCACAGCACCAATATTGTATCCGAGTCACAGCACCAATTTGTTATAAATGTTCAGAGCCAATTCCAAAAATCAAAGATTTATTTAACAAATTTGAAAATCAATTTTGGAAAACACCACGATAAACTCGGACAACATCGATAGAATGCTGGGTGGACAATCCGGGAGCAGCAAAGGGTGCTTCTCCAGAGTGCTGCCCACAAATTCGGGGTCTCAGGGTAGGTGTTTTATGCCATTTTTCTACCCCGAGGCAAAAACAAGACGGTAACAAAGAATGCAGAGTCGCCCAAAGAACACGACATCATGCAAATAATACAATCATTGAAATGTCTTGTGTCCCGCAAGGGATGTTTGAAAGAGCTTCCTGAGGAATTGAAAAGAAGTCTGAATGAAAAGTCTCTGAATCTTCTGTTGGAAGGTTCCTGCTGATCTCTGCCCAGATCGATATCGGATCTTCTGATTAACTGTGAAGATGTGGTCAGCCTGTGGTTAATGGGCCGTTTCCCAGTTATCTCTCCTGCAGATGTCGAAGTAACACCTTTGGACTAAGAAAGATTGTGGAATGTAAGGAGACGCCCTTGGATTGTTTCCAGGAGTCTGGGTTTTTTACATCCCACTGTATCGTTTTATACACACAATTTTTAATGCACGAGTTTAATAGAGTACATCTATTACAGTAGAGGAAAAAAAATTGCATTTTCACATGAAGTAACAATGGTGTGTCCTGGTTTTGGCCAAGGACAGGTTATTTTTCACAGCAGCCAAGACGGGGTGGGGCCTGAAGTCATGCTTGCACGGCCAAGACCCTCAGGTTGTTTGGTACCATCGTACATCACTGCTGGGGCAGGAGAAAGGGACTCTCACTTCAGAGAAGAAGGGTGTGATAGATATTGTAGGATTAATTCGTGTTTTCTTTTTTATGATACTTTATAAACCTATATAGAGTTAGTTTATGTGTTACTGTATAATGTTTTTAGCCTAAAGAATGTAAGGTTCCGGGGAAGACATTCCTCGGCCAAGTAGCAGAGAATCACCCATCACCAAAAGAAAGGAAGGCACCACCCATGAGTGCTGAAGTTGAGCACTGTGATCATCGGCCATCGGCCAAGCGATCAGCACCCCTTATCCATCATCCCAATCTCATCAAGGACATACATCTCAATACCTGGTTCCAGGAAACCCAGACATAAGTTTATGTCTCCCTTGAAAAACTATTCACCGAATTCACATCCAAAAAAGAAACCATAAAAATATGATTCGAGGACCATATTACACAAAGAACCAATGAAGTAATCGGTTGCACAAGCCCAAAAACTGTATAAAAATAGGGCCTTTCACACTCTGAATTTGTGAACCAAAGGGGGATTTTGTGCCATAGGGGCAGGATCTTTAGTTCACCCAGTGCTGATTCCCAGGATCGGAACTGAGCTTTGGTTGTGGTTTTATTGGGGTTTTTCTATTTCTCAAATTCTTGATTTTTTTGTTTTTATTAATAAATTTGTTATTAATATTTTTAATTCATGGATTCGGCTTATCATTTATAACAAACTTGGTGCCCAACGTGGGGCTGATCTTGGGGGTCTGGGCTTCCCCTTTTTCCGCTTGGGAGGCGCCCCGCTAATTCAGCAGCCCAGTGGAGATGGATACCTTGTGGCACCGGATTGGACACCAACTCCATTTTCATTGATAAAGCCACAGCCAAGAGTAGGATAAAAGCTAGCTTGGGTGGGAGGGGCGGGGGGGGGGGCCTCTCAGGGAACTCGGAGAAGACCTGGGAAGGAGTCTTCTGGAGCCGTGGCTAAATATTTCAGTCATAAATCTCGACGTGCACGAAGAATCCACACAGGAAAAAGGCACCGTAAGTACTGTGTGGTTGAGTGGGGTGTGGCAGTGTGTGTTTATGAGATGTGATATTATCACAAAGTGATTTTGGACCTTGAGATTGCAGTTCTGAAATCCCGTGAGGGACTCAGTCGGTCGAAAGAGAAGTGAGTGATACTTTCGCGTGGGGTCCGGGCCCTTGGAGGGTTTGGAGGTTGGCCACATGGGGCTGAGAGGGAAAGGGATGTTCATTGGAGTTCAGGAAGTGGTAAACCTTTCAGCCTGGGACCAGGAATGGTCCGAAGGAAACAGGAGAATTTTGAGAGCCCGTTGCCAGGTAAAAACCCTCAGGTCAGTCCCCTGAAGGGCTAGTAGCCTGGAATTTATTAAAAATGATTGAAAATAAAACCTGGTACCGGGAGGGGGGGGGGGGGGGGGGCGGGAGGGTGGTGAAAGGATTCAGTGGGGTTTTTTTGTAACTACAAAAAATCCCAGGAAGGTACCAAAGACACAAACGGTGAGAGGTAGTATTTTGGTGTTTTGGTGGGTCTGAATAAAGATGGGACAGAAAAAGAATAAGTTGCACAAAAAGATTGCAGAGGAATCTGCTGGGAAGCAGAGGGACAGCGTTCCTAAAATAACTAGGGAAAGTCCGTTGGGGTGGGTTTAGAACACTGGGAGGATTGTCCTGCCATGTGGCGGAAATCTAAGGAGAAGATCGTGCATTTTTGTATGGAGGTTTGGGGAGGAAAAGAAATACGGAAACAAGTAACCTGGCCTGTGTTTGGTTCATTTGAAAAATGGATGTGTAAGGTGTTGGTCTCATATGTGGATGGTAAAAGTCCGTGGAGTAAAGAGGAATATGAATATGCTAGATTATGGGAAAGGACAGACACCGGTTTGTTTATGGTAAATGTGAAAAACCATGCTGCTCGAGCCGATCCTTGGGAACCCCTAAAAAATCTCCCACCGCCCTACCTAATGCCTCCTCCCCAGATCCCCGCGAGATCCCTGGGACCTCCACCACAGCCTGCCACCGGGGCTCAAAATATCTCCCAGGCAGTGACCACCCCTCCTCTGGAGCCGTGGCAGCTGCTGGGGGAACTACAGCCACCACTTATCCCAACCCCTTCACCCTTGGAACCGAAAACACAGCCTGGGCAGGGTGCCAGGTCCCAAACCCTTCTTGCAAACCCTGAATTGGATTCGGCGGCCTCTCCCAGCCCTGATACACACACACTTAAGAGCTTGCCTAAAGCGGCTCCTGCCACTGCAGCTAGGAAAACACAGAGAAGGCTCAAAAGAATAAGTGAAGAGGATAGCGAGAACGAGGAAGATTGGCAGACTTTATTCCCTTTAAGGGAAGTGCCGACCACCCCAGGAGTAATTGGATACGTAAACATTCCAATAAACACAAGTGATGTAAGGGCTTTTAGGAATGAGATAGGAAAATTAATGGATGACCCTTTAGGGGTTTCTGATAGGTTAGATGAATTCCTCAGAACAAGCATATACTCATATGGTGATCTTGTGGCTATATTAAGGTCATTATTCAATACAGAGGAGAGGGAATTAATCAGACAGGCTGGGATGAGGGAATGGGAACGCTGGAACCCTCAGGGCATCTCAGGGGATCAGAAATAGCCAAATCAAGACCCAGGGTGGAATCCCCAGAATGAGGAAGGTCGACGTAACATGACCGACCTCAGAAACATTATCATACAGGGCATAAGGGAGGCAGTGCCAAGGGGACAGAACATTAGTAAAGTGTTTGAGGAATGCCAAGGGAAGGATGAGACCCCATCTGAATGTCTGGAGAGACTAAGAAAAAGCCTGCAGATATACTCGGGGACAGACCCTAATTCCCCCATTGGGGAGGTATTGCTAAAAATTCAATTTGTTGCAAAAGCCTGGGATGACATAAGAGAAAGTTGGAAAAGATGAATAATTAGCAGGAAAAAAGATTGCAGGAATTATTGAAGGAGGCTCAAAAGGTTTATATGAGAAGGGAGGAAGAAGGTCAGAAAATTCAAGCCAGGGTGTTTGTGGCAGCTGTAAGGGAAGCACAAAAGATGGGACACCCTCAGGAATCAAGGAGGGCAGAGCGAGGCACAGCTTCTAAAAAGCAGCCTCCTCCATCTAAAGCGAAGTCAAATAAGCCAAAAGAACCCCCTGAATGTTTTTACTGCAAAAAGAAGGGCCATTTCAAATGGAATTGTCTAAAGAGAATGAAGGATGAGGAAATGTTTCAGGAAGATTAGGGATGTCAGGGGCTCTTCATACTGGGGTCTAGAACAACTAAGGAGCCCTTGATAAAATTAAGAATAGGACCCCAGAAGGAGGTGTTTGAATTTTTGGTAGATTCAGGGGCAGAAAGAAGTACTTTTAGGCGCTCACCACAAGGGTGTGCAAAAAGCAAAGACACTATGGTGGTGGTGGGAGCAAAGGGGGTGCCTTTTAAAGTGCCAGTTATAAAACATGTAGAAATTGAATCTGATGATAAAATCTGTTTGAGTGACAAGCTACTAGTGGAAGAAGCAGATTACAATCTACTAGGCCAAGATCTAATGGTATTCCTTGGAATAAACCTAGCAGTGAGAGATTCGCAATTAGTAGTCAGTTTATACCAGTTAACAGTGGAGGATGAACATAAGATAGATAACAAGGTATGGCATTCTCCAGGGGGAGGGGGAAAACTAGATATGGAACCTATTGTTATAAACAGAGAAAGACCTGAGGACCCAATAAGGGTAAAACAATATCCTATTTCTATGGAAGGCAGAAGGGGACTGAAACCAGTGATCGAAGAACTGATAAAACAGGGGACTTTAGAACCTTGCATGTCCAGACATAACACCCCTATATTGGCAGTGCGGAAAACAGACGAGAGTTATAGGCTGGTACAGGATTTAAAGGCTGTGAATGAAAAGACTAAAACCCGTTTTCCAGTGGTGGCAAACCCTTATACTCTGCTAAATAAAGTCTCCCCTGAAGATGTTTAGTATAGTGTAATTTATCTGAAAGATGCATTTTGGACTTGTCCATTAGCAGAGGAAAGTCGGGATTATTTTGCTTTTCAATAGGAGGATCCTGAAACTAACAGAAATCAGCAATTCAGGTGGACATCTCTCCCACAAGGATTTGTTGAGTCCTCAGACTTGTTCAGTCAAGCATTAGAACAACTATTGAGCCAATTTACCCCCTTGGAGGGAACAAAAGTATTGCAGTATGCTGATGATTTATTTATAGCTGGTGAAAAGGAGGAGAATGTAAGAGCTTGTACCATAGCCTTGTTGAATTTCTTAGGAAATAAAGGTCTAAAAGTCTCAAAATCAAAGTTACAGTTTACAGAATCGGAGGTAAAGTATTTGGGGCACTGGATTACAAAAGAGGAAAAGAAATTGGATCCAGAAAGAATTGCAGGTATTATTGAATTACCTTCCCCTAATACCAAAAGGGAAATCAGGCAAATATTAGGACTCTTGGGATATTGCAGACAATGGATTGAAGGATATAGTGCTAAGGTAAAATTTTTATATGAAAAATTAACTGTTGATTAACTGAAATAGACTAAGCAAGATGAAGAGGCATTTTAAGAATTAAAAGAAGCCTTGGTGGCAACCCCTGTATTAAGCCTCCTGGATGTAAAAAGACAATTTCATTTATTTATTTATTTATTGATGTTACTAATCATACTGCCCATGGAGTGTTAACACAAGAATAGGCAAGAGTGAAAAAGCCGGTGGCTTATGTATCAAAACTCCTGGATCCAGTTAGTACAGGGTGGCCGACTTGTTTGCAGGCAATTGTAGCAGTGGCATTCTTAGTCAAGGAGGCAAAAAAGATTACCTTTGGAGCACCTCTAATAGCATATACACCTCACAATGTGAGGGGCATCCTGGAACAAAAAGCAGATAAGTGGCTTACAGATGCAAGATTATTGAAATATGAGGCAATTTTAATTCATTCCCCTGAGCTGAAACTAAGAACAACCATTGCCCAAAATCCTGCTCAATTCTTGTTTGGGGAAGCCCGAGAGGGGCTTGCACATAATTGCGCAGAGATAATAGAACCACAGACTAACATAAAGCCAGATTTAGAGGAGGAAAAATAAGAAGAAGGGGTAAAATGGTTTGTGGATGGTTCAGCAAGGGTAGTGGACGAGAAAAGAAAATCAGGATATGCAGTAGTAAACGGAAAGTCTGGATGTGTGGTAGAATCAGGTCCTTTGAATACAGGCTGGTCAGCTCAAGCGTGTGAATTGTACGCAATGTAAAGGGCACTAAAAGGATTAAAAGGAAAGAAGGAGATGGTCTACACTGATTCTAAATATTCCTACGGGATTGTCCACACTTTTGGTAGAATTTGGGAAGAAAAGGGTTTGATCAGCACTCGGGGAAAAGGGTTGGTTCATGAGGAATTAATAAAACAAATTTTAGAAGCAATAAGAGAACCTGAAGCAATCACAGTGGTTCAGGTAAAAAGACATCAGACAGGCATGCAGTTTCAGGCTCGAGGAAATAATTTAACAGATATTGAGGCTAAGAAGGCATCATTCTTGACAATTAACACACCTGTCATTGAGGAAAGTGTAACACAGGAATACCCTTCAAATCCCTCACAAACAGAGATTGAAGGATACAAAGAGATAGGAGGGATGGGGGAAGGAAGAAAATGGAAACTGCCTGATGGTAGAGAATTAGTATCTAAGGAATACACCTGAAAAATTCTAAAAAGATTACATCAGCAAACCCATTGGGGAACACAGGCTTTGGCAAAGCATTTTTTAAAATCCTTTGGGTATAAAGGAATTTATGAGTTAGCAAAACAATAAGTACATGGATGTGCAACATGTCAATGAATAAACAAAACAAAGGCAAAACAAGTGCTTCTAGGGGGACACCCCCTAGCCTATCGCCTATTTAGGCTAATTCAGGTAGATTTCACAGAATTACCTAAGGTGGAGAGGTACAGGTATTTATCGATATTAGTAAATCAACTAACACATTGGGTAGAAGCTTTTCCTTGTGCCTGGGCTACAGCACGGATGGTGGCTAAAATAATTCTAGAAGAAATAGTGCCTCGATATGGAATAATAGACTATATCGATTCAGACCAAGGCACTCATTTTACCTCAAAAATAATTAAACAATTGGCTGAGGCACTGGGAATTCAGTGGGAATACCATACTCCTTGGCACCCTCAAAGTTCCGGGAGAGTGGAGCAGATGAATCAAACTTTAAAAGGACAGCTCTCAAAATTAATGTTAGAAACTAAGATGTCATAGTTAAAATGCCTCCCTTTAGCACTTCTAAATATTAGAACTCAGCCTCATTTAGCAATGGGTCTGTCTCCATTTGGAATGCTTTATAGTATGCCTTATGAGCATGGAATGCCAGTAGGGCATCCTAGCATTGAGGATGGCCAGATACAGCTTTACTTAGTAGCAATTAACAAAAATCTACAAGAACTCCGGAAACATGGACTAGTAACACAGAGCACCCCCTTGGGGTTTGCAATTCATAAAATTCGGCCAGGAGATTGGGTCCTGATAAAAGCATAGAAAAATATATCCCTAACACTTCACTGGGAAAGTCCTTTTCATGTCCTTTTACCACAGACACTGCAGTGCAAACAGCTGAAAAAGGTTAGGCACACGCCTCCCGAACAAAAAAGGTTAATCATCAAAAAGAGTCTCCTGAATGGAAAGAGTCCTCCTCTTCAGGTGATTTGAAACTCAAGCTTCAGCATCACCTTCAATGACTGAGGAGGACAGGATAAGTTGTTCAACTCCTGGATGCCCCTGCTATCCGTGTGTCGGTTTAGCTGCTATTACTGTCATATATCGTGGGTTGCTCATTGTAAGAGGGGATTTAAACCTTGGGGTTTGTGCACTACATGTTATGAAAAAGAATTAGTGAGGACTCACAGGTTCCTGGTAAACGCTACAAATCTGGGTCTTCTTGAATTAGATTCCCCAGTGTGGTACCTTATATATATAAAGAGGATTGGGAGAAAATTAGACTGTGAAGCCAAAGTTATACTAATTGAGTGCCAGAGAACAAATAAAGTACCCTGCAATAGTGACACCATAAGGTAGTCCTGGTGGAGCACGGTTAAGAGGAGGTTTGCAAGACGATCAAACTATAAGACCCCAGAAGAATACCCCTGCTGCTGAGAAGACAGACCTCCCTGTCATCGGCCGCATCCCAATGGGCAAAGGCAAAGGCAGAGGAGTACACCTATGGGAAACCCTGATGATCCTGAGCCTACTCATGTGCCCCACCATTGGCCACCACCCGAGGGGAATACCCAGTGCTGAAACAACAAGCCAAAAAAGTAAATGCAGGCTCTGTTTTGAGACCACCAAAATGAGACAAGAAAATACAAGAATTCTCCTTTACCAGACACAATATAGCTGTCCCAAAAGAAAGCAGAAAGGGTATTGTGTTTTCAATGGCACTCGATTTGGGATGTGTCAAGTAAAAGGAAAAATCATCTGCCACAGCCCAAAAGCATTACCCAAGAAAGAGGAGTCAGAACTAATTCTTAGAAAAGGGAGAACTCCTAATCATAAATGACAAAAACGGGATACTGAAGGAATAACCACAATGCCCACTTGTAATCAATGTAATCGCACAGTTTGGATTGGGGAAAGAAAAAGTTCTACATTCGTGGCTTACTTCCAGGTAAACCGGCTTTGTTATGACAATAGTAAACTAAATATGTGTGTAATGAATAGGAAAACTTGTTGGGTTGGGAGAAATCTGAAATATGACCAATTGTCCCGCAACAGTGAATCTATCATTTTACACCTCTTAAAAGAAGATTATGAAAGAATATGCTTAAGATATAAAAAAACCTTTTGTTTTTCAAGGGATGAGGAGGGTTTAGACCCAGAAACTAAAATACAAAAAGTAGCACAAGAATTGGAAAAACAGGAATCAGAGGCGAGACAAAAATAAATAGAACAGGAAAGAATCAGAACATTAGGCGAACAATATGAGCAATTAGAAAAACAAAATGGGGATTGGGGCCTGCCCACCTCAAACAAAAACCTTTTTATTGAATTAATGCAAGAAATAGCAACAGAATTGGGACTAGAAAATTGTTGGATATGTGGAGGGTTGAAATCAGCTGAAAAGTGGCCATGGAAGGGTGAGAGCTTGACCCCGGAGCAGCTTTTAAAATGGGATAAGCAAATGTCAAAAATACTACCCCAACAGGAAGGCTGGGTATTAGACCAAAGATACTATCTGCATTAGCAGAGAAAGAAAAGAATACACTGATGTAGTGGGTTATACCCCATGTATTTCCACGTTAGTGGTCAATTCTAACAACAAATCAAAAATCTGGCTGCCAGTACCCCCCACAGGGTATTAGAGCTGTGTAAAGGAGGATAAATATAAATAAATTAAACATGTAAGATTATGTTGGCATAAAAGCTCCTGAGTTAACCCTTACCAATCCTTAGAAAACCCAGAGAGATTTTGGAGAGAACCTGAAGGGGTATATATCCGATAGAGAGCTCCAGGAGGTATATACTGGATCTGTGAGAACTCCCCCGCAAGTAGAAAAGTTCTTGTACTCTAGAGATGATTCAGCCATCATTTTTCACACTACCTAGAACTGAAAGTAATTTGCTGAAAACATCCCTGTATGAAACTTTAAGTAAAGAAAAAAGAAAACTGAAGAAAGCACTGCCTAATGTAGGTGGAAATCAAAAATAGGGAAGAATGGCCTGCTGAAAGGATGATAGAATACTATGGTCCAGCTACCTGGGCTCAACATGGGAGTTGGGGTTATTGTACTCCTATCTATTTATTAAACCGACTAATAAAACTACAAGCGGTAGTGGAAATTGTATCTAATCACACCTCAGATGCTCTGGAGCTGCTAGCCAAACAACATTCTCAAATGCAGGCATTTGTTTACCAAATTCATATAGCATTGGATTACTTGTTGGCTAAGGAAAGAGGTGTCTGTGGAAAATTTAATGAATCTGAGTGTTGTGTTGAAATTGATGATTATGGAAAGACTATCCAAAGTTTGGCAGCAGAAATCAAAAAGGTAGCTCATGTTCCAGTACAAAAATGAAACTCTATACTCCAGGCCTCATGGTAAAACCAATTATTTAGGACTAAAGCTTGGTGGAAAAAGATAACCTTCTTCATACTCTGTTCCATAACAAGAGTAATTTTCTTGCCTTGTTTAATACCCTGTCTTATCTGATTGATACATTCTGTTGTTCAAGGGATGCAGATAGCAGTGCTTCCAGCAGACCCAGATATGGCTACCAAAACTTCAAGTCAAACCTCTGGAGTCCCAAAATTGCTGGAGTTGAGGGAAAAAGATGATAATCAAAATAAAGCAGCAAAAGCGCTGGCAAAATTTGAAATATGAGTAGCTGAAAAGAATTTTGAAAAATATGTGTTCTACCAGAGAAAGAGTAGGACGAAGTCACAGACTAATTTGATCAAAAACTTTAAACGAATAAAGAACCTTTTTTGATTTCTCAGACCAAAAGAAATATTGGTTTGGAAAAATTTGACACGAATTAATGTGTTGATAAAAACGGGGAGGGATTGTGATAGATATTGTAGGATTAATTCGTGTTTTCTTTTCATGATACTGTATAAACCTATATAGACTTAGTTTATGTGTTACTGTATAATGTTTTTAGCCTAAAGAATGTAAGGTTCCGGGGAAGACATTCCTCGGCCAAGTAGCAGAAAATCACCCATCACCAAAAGAAAGGAAGGCACCACCCATGAGTGCTGAAGTTGAGCACTGTGATCATCGGCCATGGCCAAGCGATCAGCACCCCATATCCATCATCCCAATCTCATCAAGGACATACATCTCAATACCTGGTTCCAGTAAACCCAGACATAAGTTTATGTCTCCCCTGAAAAACTATTCACCGAATTCACATCCAAAAAGGAAACCATAAGACTATGAATTGAGGGCCACATTACACAAAGAACCGATGAAGTAATCGGTTGCACAAGTCCAAAAACTGTATAAAAATGGGGCCTTGCACACTCTGAATTTGTGAACCAAAGAGGGATTCTGTGCCACAGGGGCAGGATCTTTAGTTCACCCAGTGCTGATTCCCAGGATCGAAACTGAGTTTTGGTTGTGGTTTTATCTGGGTTTTTCTATTTCTCAAATTCCTGATTTTTTTGTTTTTATTAATAAATTTGTTATTAATATTTTTATTTCACAGATTCAACATCATTTATAACAAAAGGTGTCACTAGTCAGGGGAACAAGTGTTGCTTGCATGGGATTCATTTGCCATTGTTGCATTTTCCCAGGTTTGGTGAGCATTTTGCGTGTAAATCTCCCTCTCTTTTTACACTTTTATTATTAGTATTATTGCTGTTACTGTTTGTTTTCTTATCTCATTACTTTTTCCAATAAATTTTTCTTATCTCAAGCCATGATCCTTGTCTTTTGTGCTTCCAGCTCTCCTGTCTGGCTACCCCTAGGTAGAAGAGGGGGTGTGGGAGTGGGAACAAGTGCCAGCATGGTTTTGGTGGGAGCACTAAATTGAGGAATACGATTCCAAAACCCCAGCAACATTCTTGCCTCCTAACCCTAGGGCAGTCAAATTTCATGTGGATCTGGACTAGTTGCCTTAGAAATTCTGTATTTCAAAACTGAATTGGTATCCATTGGTATTTGTGTAGAATGGGCCTTGTTCTGTGTTTCTGAAGTTTAGTAATCACTGCTGTTACAGATGATAAGATACAGAAGAGAGACCAACTACCTGATGCTGGATGTAATATTTTATGTTTTTTTAATCTGGAGGGCTCCAGGAAGGGAGATGACATGCTACAGCCCAGCCAGAATTGACCTAAGGCGCAGTAAGTACTTCCTCCTCCCTTTTAAGGACATTTGTCTGAAATTGCACATACTTCTGAATTTTATTATGAAAGAGGAATGCATTTTATTGGATAAAATAATATTTTAAATTTATTTTACTTTTTAATTAAATATAATTTATTATTTTTATTTATTTTAAATGAAAAAAATTAATAAATTTTATTTAATAAAAATTTAAAATTTTCCTAGTGGAATGTTGTGTCACGCCATCAAAAACAAATTCCTTCCTAATTATGACCATCATTGGAACACAGAGAGATCAAAATGAAATTCTTACACTGTTTAGGAGTTACCCAGTATTAAAGAATGATGGAATTATTTTAGGTTGGAAAAGGCTTTAAGATTATCTAGTCTGACCATTAACCCAGCACTGCCAAGGCCACCCCTAAGCCATGCCCCTAATCACAGCTACACATCTTTTAAATACTTCCAGAGATGGTAAGTCAACCACTTCTCTGGGCAGCCTGTTCTAATGTTTGATAACCCTTGCCATAAAGAATTTTTCTCTCAAGTCTCATCTAAACCTCCTGTGGAGCAACTTCAGGGTTTTCCCTTGCCCTATCGCAGGTTACGTGGGAGAAAAGCAACCCCTGCCTCTCCACAACATCCTCTCGGGCAGTTGCAGGATCTCCTCTGAGCCTCCTTTCCTACAGGCTAAACAACCCCAGCTCCCTCAGCTACTCCTCACAGGACTTGTGCTCCAAAAACTTCTCCAGCTCCATTGCCCTTCTCTGGACATGATACAGCAATTCAATGTCTTTCTTGTAATGAGAGGCCCAAAACTGAACACAGGGCTTGACATGTGGCCTCACCAGTGCCAAAAACAGGGAGATGGTGACTGCCCTGGTCCTGCTGGCCACACTGTTGCTGATCCAGGCGAGGATGCCACTGGCCTTCTTGGCTACCTGAGCACCGCTGGCTCATGTTCAGCTGTTGTTGACTAGCACTCCCAGGCCCTTTTCTGACAGGCAGTTTTCTAGTCACTCTGCCCCAGCCCCTAGCACTGCTTGAGGTTATTGTGACTCAAGGGCAGGACCTGGCACTTGGCCTTTTGGAGCCTCATACCCTAGTTCTTGGCACATAGATCCAGCCTGTCCAGATCCCTCTGCAGAGCCTTCGAACCCTCCAGGAGATCAACGGTTCTGCCAAACTTGGTGTCATCTGCAAACTGACTGAGGGGGCACTCAATGTCCTCGTGAATGAACTAAACAGGACTGACTGGCCCCAGTACTGAACCCTGGGGTGTATGTCCAGTGGTGACCAGCTGATAGCTGGATGTAACTCCATTGACCACCACTCTCTGGGCCCAGTTCTTAACCCAGTGAAGGGTGCACCTGTCCAAGTTGTTGGCTGCCAGCTTTTACAGGAGAGTACTGTGGGAGATGGTGTCAAAGATTTTGCTGAAGTCCATGTGATTGGTCATCCACTAGATGGGTCACTTCCCCATATCCACTAGACGGGTCACTTCATCATAGAAGGAGATGAGGTTGGTCAAGCAGGACCTGTGTTTGACAAACCCAGGTCGCTGGGCCCAACTCCCTTGATGTTCTGCATGTGCTGTGTGATGGCACTCAGGGTCATCTGCTTCGTGACCATCCCTGACATCAAGGTCAGACTGATAGGCCTGTAGTTCCCTTGATCCTTTTTCCAGCCCCTTTTGTAAATGTGTCCCATTTCCAAACTTCCTGTCCCTACCAAGACCACCAATCCTGAAAACAGGTAGTTTCCAAACTACTGGTCACCTGGTACCCGTCCAGTTAGCCAGGATGTTTGGTTCATGATGGAAAGTAGCTTGGGAGCACTTCTATCAGTACCCTCAGTACCCCTGAATGGATCTCATCCAGCCTCAGAGATTCGTGTGTGTTAAGCAGTACAGCAGGTCACTAGCCATTTCCCCTTGTAGTATGGAGCTTCATTCTGCCCAATTCCCATCTCCTACGTCAGGGGGCTGGGTACCTCAAGGACAACTGGTCTTGCTCTTAAAGACTGAGGCAAAGAAGGCATTCAATACGTCAGCCTCTTCCTTATCCCTTGTCATTACGTGACACCACTTGCCCCCCCCCCCCCAACCAATAGCAGATGGACATACTTCTTTGGCCCCCTTTTGTAGCAAATGTATTTGTAGAAAAAAATTTGGTTCCGTCTTTTATGGCAGTTCTAGTTTGTCTTTGGCCCTTCTAATTTTCTCCTGCATAATTCATGACATATCTTTAGTCCTGCTGAGCTGCCTGTCCCTTCTTCCAAAGGTCACAAACCCTCCTTTTTCTCCTGAGTTCAGCTTAATTTCTGTTCAGCCAAGCCAGTCTTCTTCCCAGACAGCTCTTCTTTCAGCACATGGGGACAGCCTGCTCCTGTGCACATTTAAGACTGTTTTCTCGAACAATGTCCAACCTCCCTTGTTCCTTTGGGACCACATCCCAAGGAACACTATCAACCAGTCCTGTAAACAGGCCAGTGTCTGCCCCCTGGAAGTCCCAGGCAGCAGTTCTGGCAGTTCTGCTGACTGCCCTCCTTACAGCTCTGAGAATAGAAAGCTCTCCTTTTGTGGTCTCTGTGCCCAAGATGGCCTCTGACCACCACATCTCCCATTAATCCTCTGTTCACAAGGAGCAGGTCCAGCTGGGCACCTTCCTCGGCTGGCTTTGCCACCCACTGTGTCAGGAATATCAAGGCATGTTTCACACAGTTCAGAAACCTCCTGGGCTGTTCCTTTTCTGCTGTGTTGTATTTCCAGGAGGTATCTGGTATGTTGGAGTCCCCTATGAGAACAAAGGTCAGTGATTTGATGGCTTTTCCCAGCTGCTTAAAAAATATTTCATCTGCTTCTTCATCCTATTTGGGTGGTCTGTAACATACTCCTGCCAGGATATCTGTCTTGTTGGCCTTCTCTCTGATGCTTATGCATGAATACTTGACCCTATCATCACCCTGTCAATGAGCTCTAGACATTTGAAGCACTCCCTAATATATAGGGCTACCTCACCATCCCCTTGCCTATCCTTACTGAAGAGTTTAGAGTGATCCACTGCACCACTCCAGTAATGCCCCATGTTGCTGTGATGGCAGCTATGTCATAGCTTTGTGCTTCACAGTGGCTTCCATCTTCTCTATTGCGCATGCTGCATGGTATAAATGCACTTGGACTATTGATCCCACCCGCCATCTTTTTGGGGGCAGAAAGCATAATTTGTATGTGATTCTTCTCATGCTCTTCTGTGGTTTATAACATATCAGTAATACCTGCGTCTTTGCTGCTGCATGGATCTCCATCCTTTACCTCCACTGAGAGAGCAGACCAAAAGCACACCATCCTTCAAACATTGTCATGCTGTCCCCAGGTCTCTAGTGTGCTTGGGGTTTATTCCTTTCCTCTTTCAAACCTAGTTTAAAGATCTCTCATCGAACCCTGCTAACTCCTCTGTAAAGATCTTTGAGACAGGTATCGTCAACTGGCCTGGTGTCATGTAAACCAACCCATTAAAACCACCAAAATTCTGCCAGTGACAACACTCTTGAAGTCAGTGTCAATCTGGTTTCTGTCTCTTCCTGTTTCTTCTCTCATCATTCTCTGCAACTGGAAGGACAGAGAACATACTTGTGCCTCTGATCTCTTAACCAATCACCTCAAGGCCCTGAAATCTCTTTTGATTGCTCTGGGACTTCCTGTTTCAAAATTCATTATGGCCTACTGAAAAATTAATGCCATACCAGGGTAGGAAACTTTCTCTTCACATCTTTAACCTCTGCCCCAAAGGAGGAGGGAAGATAAGAAGTGGGCCCACTCTACATGTTGGATCCTCTGTTTTTTTTATCAGAGTCTTCTGTGACAATGATCCATCTGTTTTCCCCTTCATGGAAGCAGTTTTAATGCTGGGTGTAGGCTGACTGACAATTCAACACAAGATGAACCATCATGATCATGATTCTTCAGATCCACTTGCAAAGCCTCATACCTCATGCCAGGGTACCTCAGAAGGTGTGATAGACAATTTCAGTTATTAGATTATGTTAATGATCACTTCAATTTCCAAAAGGGGATACTGTCACCTTCAAAGCTGTTCTTTTGTGCTGTTGGAGAAAGAGTTGCTGAGCTCTTCTTCCTGGTTTTCAATGACATGTGGAAATGGCTCAAAGCTGTGTAATGGAAAGTTCAGGCTGGATATAAGAAAAATTTCTTTACTGAGTGGCTGATCAAACACTGGAATAGGCCTGCTGGAGAAGTGGTCGATACCCAAAGTCTGTCAATATTTAAGAGGCATGTGGACAATGCCCTTAATAATATACTTCATTTTATGGTTAGCCCTTACATTGTCACAGAGTTGGACTAGGTAATTGTAGGTCCCTTCCAAAGGAACTAATCTATCCCTCATAACCCTGTAATTTTATAATTTCTGAGATAACAACAAAAGATTTTAAATTGTTCTTCTACATTCAAAGAAGTTTACAGTCCAGATTAAAAAAAAACATGACTGAAGTCAAGTTCTGCTTAGATCACACCTGTCATTGGATCATGGTTACATTACACACTGAGAGTAGCTTGCTAATAGAAATGGAAGTTCAGTCTGAAGGTGAAAAAGAATCTGGGATGAATAGCTGAAAATGTGGGATGGCTGAAGTCTGCATAAATTCATCAGAATATGCTATAATATGGCAATTTAAAGGTAGATATATAGTCTTTCATACTATCAAAGCAAAGATGATTATTTACAATACAGTATTCATGGAAGTATTTTGCTAGAATCAGCATCTTCTACAGGAAGTCTATTGGTTTTGGGGGCCATTGTTTGTGGTTTTTTGCATGATGATCTATTTATATATTTGCTGAGTTATTTCATAAATTATATTTTCTTCACAGAATGAAAAACTCAGCATGAACATCTGCAAGCTGTGAAGAAAGAACAATGATCTATGCCACAAATCTTTAAAAACTGTAAGCTCTAAACACTGGACTATGTTTGCTTGGACCAGGAAACAAAAACAGATTGGTCAAATATTAACTGCATTTGCAGCTGCTAGAGGTAACAGGAGTTGGGGTGCTTTGAACACTAATAATTCTTAGCTTCCAGCATATGAAAGAGACTACAATCTGTATGACACAAATCTTGGAGTTTTTCTTTTTAACCATGATGGATGGTGTACAGTTTAACATTTTCTTCTCTAACTTGGATGCCATAAATTTCACTTTTATCTCTCTTAGTTCAAAATATTACGGATATTAAGATTGTTCTACAAAATTTTTTTTCCTCCATCATGTTTTACCATGAAGTGATAGTCATACGGCAGACTTCAATAACACATCTCAACAGCATCATGTCTTAATAGTAAGAAATTGTTGAAGTTTAAAATATAACTTATTGTCATGGAAGTAAATTAACTCTATTGAAGACATCCCACAGGAATCTCTGCTTGCCATATACAATATATCTCCCAGAACGATTTCCCATGTATCTGACATGCTTTCTGCTTGTGAAACTTGTATCACAGAAGTAATAAAAATGTATTAGTCTATATGATTTCTAAGCAATAATTTCTAATATTGTATGTACAATGCTACCAATACAGTAAATTCTCCTGCTTTTGACATCTGTCTTTGGAATTTATATGAGAACAAAGCATTTTAAGAAGTCTATCTACATAATTTGTTGCTTATTTACCATGTAAAAAACTCAAACAATTTTCCTTTCCCAGAGGATGACTCTCAGTAGCAAGACCCTAGGTTGTCATGCCAAGGCATAGAGAGCAATCAACCCCCCATCTATATTTTCTAATTACCTTGTCAAGCATTGATACACACCATTTTACAATAGCAGATTTAATCCCTGATGTTTGTATTTTATTCATGTGCAGATACATCAGTTCTACACCCAGTAATTTTTTTCTTGGCATATAGCTGGTATACAGCTTATTTCTTCCAGATCGCTTTGAGTGTATTATATATTTGTCCGTTGCTGTAATGAGTAAATCAGAACTTCAGCATAGACATGTAGCTATTTGAGACCATTAAATTTACTGCACAGGGTCTCAGCACTTGGTGATAGACACAAGTTAATCTGCATTTCTTATTGCATGACCTAATTCAGCAAAACACTTACTAGAGTGCTTGATCTTAAACAAACACTTAAGTCTTTTCCTTTCAGAGATTTTTCTTTTTTTAATTAGTATTCCATTTCATCAAAATAATTATACTTTCTAAACACAAACAAATAATCTAGAAGTTTTTCAGTCTAGACTTTCTGCTTGAACTCAGCACATGACTTTGTATATAAGATTAATTAATGTCTTCTGTGAAGCTTCAGGGAAACAGGGCAAAACAGCCACTAAAAAGCCATATGAACTACCATTTTACCACTACCACTAAGAAGAAAATAATCACCTGCCTCAGTTTAAAATGAAAGATACTGTGGCTCAAATAATGAAAGAAATAAATGTCTCATTTTGCTGGGTGGGACTACAGTAATCTAGGACTAATCTAAAAATGTCCAGGGCATAACTCAGACATGAACTTTCCAATGTTTTTGAACCCACTTTATTGACTGAGGACATTCTGTACTATCAATTTTTTTTTCTCTTGTTTGCAGTAAATAAAACCCATTTCACCAAGACAAACAGAGAAGAAATTCTGTCTTGGAATTTATCAGGACAGAATTTAGTTTTATTGTAGGTATGCTTGTATGCCAAGATAATAATCAGTAAGCAAAGATGTAATTTGTTTTGTGATTATATTCAGTATGACACAGAGTGGTAATGAGTTTTGTATGTTTTGAAGATGGTCACTCTAAAGGCAGCTACAGAGAAGACAAAAGCTCTCACTTCTCCTGGAGCCACATGGAGAAGACAAGGGTCAGTGGATATAAGTTGCATTAAGAGAGGCTTTATTTTGACAGAAGAAAGACTTTCTTTTTTTTTTTTTTTTTCCCCAATGGAACAACCTCCCCAGGGACATGGTGAATTCTCTGTCACTGGAAGGTTTTTTTTCAAGATACGATTGGACAGGATGCTCTATATTCCAGCCTCCCTTTCCCATGATGACCAGGAGGGCCTCCCAACCTGGGCTGTTCTGTGATTGTATAGTTAGAATTAAGAAAAATTGTAAATTGCTAGAGAGCAGGTATTTCTTTCTTTGTATAGTGACTAAGGTTTTATAAATGTAGACCTTGCACAAGCTCTTATTTCAATGCTCTGTTGTAAAGAATACCATATACTGAAAGTTTCTAGACCCCATTGCATGATCTGATGTACATCTGCCCCTTGCATAGGAATTTTCCACAACCATAGTATACCATTTACTGTGAACGGTGACCCATAGTAAAGAAATGCAAATCTGTCATTAAGAAACTTGGTACATGATTAGATTTGACACAGTACTTATTGTATTATTGTCTGATCTCTTCATACATGTTCCTATTTATACACTCTTAATTTAGGTCAAGATGACTCCCTAAATGAGTAAAATGTGAATACTGATTTTATTTGGCTTTGAAATACTTCATTTAGTTTCACTGCTGAAATTCAGAAGTTACAAGAGAGATAGTTGAAAAAAAGTTATCCCTTTGGACTTTCCCCCCCCCTCCTAAAAATTTTAGTATGTATTTATTTTTATTTTCAACACAGTTAAAGCCCACTTTTCTCTCAGGACCCTCATGGCACTGACAGACCTTACCAGAACTGCTCAGCCTGCTACTGTGCCTCTCAACAACTGGTGCAATTCCCAGGATCCTATGCCAGATCCCAGGGCTACCAGCTCTTCTCCCAGTGATGCTGCAGCAGAGCTGGTCATCAGGCTCCCTCACCTCTCCCTTACCCAGCCTCTGGGCTGATGTTCCAGCCTTTCCCTGCCCACCCAGGTCCCTGCCTAAAGCCTAGGTAGGGCTAGGCTCTGTCTGTTTCCATGTGGCATCCTCTGTGTGTGCAGGGAGTGTCTCTCCCCGCATCCTGATACATTTTCCCTGTTTCGTATGCTTTCTAGTTTGTCTCCGTTAAATAAATACAGAATGTCTACCATAATTTAGCTTATTAATTTCCCATGGAAAAAATAGAGAACTTGAGTCAGAGTAATTTAAATGTTGCAAGAGAAGTTTTAGCACAGACTGCCCACAGGTGCTCTGCACTTGGAGTGCCTTTCCACTGGGGTTACAGCTGCCTGCGGTCACCACAGTTAAGCCGTTATGTTGTTTTGGTTTGGGTTTAATTTTCGTTCCTGCATAGACTCTCATCACAAACAATATTACAGCCTCAAGAAGACAAAGTTCACTTGCAAAGTTGAGAATGTAACAGTTCTCAGAACAATTTTTTTTAAGAGTGTTTGTTTACACAGTACTCAATAAACTCAAGCAAAAGAAAATGTATGCTCCAGACCACAGAGCAAAAAAAAAGGCTAGAGTTCACTATAAGGCCAGAAGAACACACATGTGCACATGCTACAACCTTGTTTTTTAAAAGGCTGTTAGTAAGCCAAAAGATAAATTATTGTTACAAAATTGCATTATTTAATCCTGTATTTAAATACCACTTTACTGTGTGATAAATTTGTGCTCTAATACTTTCCACGCATTCAGGATGACACATCACTCTCAGACTCATTTTTTGGGAAGACGCATTTTCTGTCTGCAATAAGGTTTAGTCACACAGGGTTTAGAGAAGGAATCTATCATTTTCTTGCAAGCAGTGGCAATTTATAAGCTTTCAGAAGCAGACATGATTGGCATTTGCTTGGTGGACACTTCTAAAGGAAAACTGTTAGACCTGTCTAACTAACTAGCTAATGATCTTTTCAGACCTAATAAATAGCTCAATAAAGATTATATTCAAATCTTGGGCCAAGCAAAGCATCTCCTTTTGCATTTCTAGAGTCAGTAACTGAATAAATTAGGTAAGCTGAATACTGGGTATCTGCCTAGCACTGTCAGATGCTTCTCTCTGCATAAGCCAGGAAACGATAAGTGGTCAAAATAGAACCTACTGTAAGGAAGATAAAAGAAAACATTCCAGAAGTCAGACAGAGAAAAAGTTGAAGAGAAAGATATAGATAGGGATATGCAGACTTTCGAAGAAGACATCACTCAGAGATGCAAAGAGCTCCTTCTGAGTTTGTAATTTAGGCAGCAGTAGCAGAGGGGAAAGTCTACAGACGAAGAGATAGACAGCTGTTTAGAGGCATGCATAAAAGAGGAATGAATAAAACTCAAAGCCAGAAACAGTAGGATTAGATGAAAGCAAAAGGATGGGTCTTGGCAAAAAATGAACTCGGCATTTTTCTGCCCCTTGTATTTACATTTTTCTATCCCCTGTAAATATCATGAAACTTGTCAGCAAAAGTACATTACAGGCTTATAAAATGCTGTTCCTTGTGCAGAATATCACAATAATTCCAGGACAATTTAACCTGTTAATTCTAGTTTTAGGTATGGGTTCTGCACCTAATGAGCCAAAGATTGCTGATGGCACAACTTATGTTTCACCTTATAGACTTCTGTTCTGCTTGGGTTTTTGATTCATTCACGAGACAGGTGGACAGAGTTGTGCTCTTAAGCAGGTTATTGCTGATGCAATCTCTCTCTTCGTAACATGGAAGTGGGAACAGGGTGAATAAGCAGTATCTTCAGTCTTGGCCTCAAGACCAGTTGTCCAATCCCAGGCACTGTTCTAACCTGTTCTTTCTTTCCTCTTTCCAGTTCTGCTCTCCATCAGTATCTGATTTCTTCTTCATAAATTACAGTAAGTCAGGACAGAGCCCTTCTTGAGTCTCCTTGAGAACTTCCCCTGAAGATGACAGAAGATAATTCCAAAACAAAGGCCAGTTTCCTACTGATTGCTAAGTCATTAATGCACAGTGTTGATGATAAAAAGAATTATCAGAATTTCTTTATTGTCCAGTGCAATTTTTTGTTCTTATTCACAAAACCAAGATAATTTAGCTAAAAGAATAAAACAAAAAATACACTGCACCTGAGGTAATAGAAAATACCTTTCTTCAGTATGTAAGCTTTAAAAACTTGTCAAGATACTCTCAAATTAACTCTATGATATGCTTAGCTGTATGTAGACCTGACAACAGGCGACTTTTTTTTTATTATTTCTATCTTAATATGATGATACCATCATTCTCCCTATTCTGCATGCCATTAAGTGATACTAAATTTTCAGTACTCATCAGCATGATTCTTAGTATCAGAAAGAAGACATATTCCTTATTCATATGTTTATTAAAGCATTTAATACAAAAAGGTTTAGTCTAAGATTTTCTATTCTACAGTATTAATTAGTCAATACATCCTGAAATCATGGCATATTAGGATTAAAAATCATAGCAGAGACAAGACCAGCCCTCAAGAATCTCTGAACCAGGAGATCAGGGTAGAGGAATTTTGGAAAGAGCACTTTCACTTGGTCAAAGATTATTACACTGGAGAGCCTCTAAGCAAACCTGACATCTAGCAGTACACAGGTTCTGACAGGATGCATCCATGAATGCTGAAAGGGCTGGTGAACAGCACAGCTGGGCCCCTTATGGTCATCTTTGAAACACTATGGAGAATCAGGAGAGGTGCCTCAGTGTTGGGGAAGATGAATCAGGGAAACCTTATCAAAATGATTGCTTAGCAAAAGATTCTGAAAATATGAAACCTATAATCAAAAGAGAAATGGAAGCTTACTTTGAGTTGTAGGATACCGAGTCTTAGTTACTATATAACCTGAAAACAATAGCCTAGCCAGCTGAAGAAGAATCCCTTTTGATGGAATGACACCTTTCTGCTGGCTAAGAAACCAAAGGTCAATGGAGCAAAACAGAAAAGTCTAAAGAGTAGTTTTTTAGAATTTAAAATATAACATAGTATGTTAATGTAGTAGTTCTTATAGGCCTTATGTAGATTCTATAGGATTTTGTGTCTTGTATTGGTTGGTCACTGTAAATTAAAATATTCATCACAAAAGGAGATATAATGCATTGTAAGAAGGACTTTGCTCTCTTACTTCTTCCTTTCTGATCCTGGCTCCTCTCTTAGCTCTTTGCTCTGCTCTTACCTCTCTTATCTCTTACTTCTTCCTCTCTATCCCTCGCTCCTCTCTCTCTTAACTTTTACCCCCTTGTTCTTTCTCCCTCTCTCTCTGGGACTTCCCTTCAGCTGAGGCTGGTGGCTGAAGGCAAGGCCCTCTTTACCCACGACCCTTGCAATAAAACCACGTATTCTAAAATACCTCAGGTCAGCAGAATTCCTTCTCCCTGCCGTCCGCGAATGATCCTACACCTGAGGACTGGAAAAAAAGCAAATGTCACCCCAGTCTTCACAAACAGCAAGAAGGAGGACGCAGGGGACTACAAGGCAGTCCACCTCAATCCCTGGAAAGGTGATGGAGCACTTCATTCTGGAGGCCATCTCTATCCATGTGGATGACAAGAAGGAGATCAGGATGGAGTCAGCATGGATTCAGTGAAGAGACATCATACGTGGCCAATCTGATTGCTTTCCACAGTGAAACAACTGCCTGGATAGATGGATGAGGGGAGAGCAGTGGATATTGTTCCACCTGGACTCCAGCAAGGCTGTTGACACTGTCTCCCACAACAACCTCACAGGCAAACTCAGGAAATGTGGCCTGGATGAGGGGACAGTGAGGTGGACTGAAAACTGTCTGAATGGCAGATCCCAGAGGAGTGTTATCAGGGTCTGGTTGGAGGCCTGTCTCAAGTGGTGACCCCCCGGATTCAGTAGTGGGCCTGATATTGTTTCACTTCTCCACCAGTGACTTAGATGAAGGAGCAGATGCCTCTTCAGCAAGTTCACTGATGACACAGAGCTGGGAGCAGTGGCCGATACCCCAGAGGACCATGCAGCCCTTCTGAAGGGCCTCGACAGGGTGGAGAGGTGGGGAGAGAGGAACTGTCTGAAATTCAACAAAGGCAAATGCAGGGTCCTGCACCTGGGGAGGAATAACCCCAGCCACCAGCACAGGCTGGGGGCTGATCTGCTGGGAAGCAGCTCTGAGGGGAAGGACCTGGGGTTCCTGGTGGACAGCAAGCTGCCCATGAGCCAGCAGTGTGGCCTTATGACCAAAAAGATCAATGGTGTCCTGGGGTGCATCAGGAAGAGCACTGCCAGCCGGACGGGGTGGGGTGATCCTGCCCCTCTACTCAGCCCTGGTGAGACACATCAGGAGTGCTGTGTCCAGTTCTGGGCTCCTCAGGACCAGAGAGACACAGAGCTGCTGGAGCTGGTCCAAAGAAGGGTGACAAAGATTATTGGGGGACTGGAGCATCTCTCATAGAAGGAAAGGCTTGGCTATAAAAATCTGAAGAGAGGGTGTCAGTGGATGGATACAGTTGTGCTCAGTTGTGCCAAGCAATAGGTCAAGAAGCAGTGGGCACAAACTGATGCACATGAAGTTCCACCCCAACGTGAAGAAGAGATTCTTTACTGTGCAGGTGACTGGAACAGATTATTGAGAGTGGTTGTGGAGTCTCCCTCACTGGAGATATTCAAGAACAATCTGGATGTGATCCTGTCCAATGCACTCTGAGAAGATCCTGATTGAGCAAGCATGTCTTAGTTCTCTGGTCCCTTCTAACCTGACCAGCTCTGTGATTCTGAGGCTTTTCTTCTCCTCTAAGATGAGACCAAGTTTTCTGTGTTTCCTCATATGAGACTTGCTCTAGTTCCATCATGATCTTTGTAGTGCTTCACTGGACCCTCTCCCATATTTGTATAGGTGTCTTTTACCATGGAGACCAGAACTTGACATAACACTTGAGGTGTGACCTCAGCAGTGCTTAGCAGATGGGAATGATCACCTCCCTCAAACTGCTGGCAACACTCCTCCAAAGGCAGCTGAGGACACTTCCTTCTTTCATGCGGGGGCAAATTGTGTGAATACGAGTGAGTTCACTGCCTTGAACAGGAACATTCTAGAGTATTCAGAGTCCCAAAGAAGAAAATTGTCATCATTTTGAGAGAACATCAGTCTGTATAACTATGAATCCCTTTTTTAGCAAAACTGAACATCATACTGGCTAATGTCTGGAATAATGTAAGATACTAGTACATATATATAACATATAGTCTCTTGACACATCTATTAGGGCAGGATGTTTATAGAATGTAAGCTAAAGACATCAAACAGTAAGGGCTAATTTTTTGAAGCATTTTGGTGCTGGACAACCATTGAAATCCTTGCAAAACATGTTCCAGAACACCTTTGAAATCACATAAAGTAAATTGAATATAGATTCCAAACATTTTAAAACTGTTTAGCAAGAAAACAACAGTCTTAGCCCCATCCTTATAGGAGATAAAACACTTCTTCTGTAACCCACCTGCTAACAGTTGCTCACAAGAACCTTCCAACATGTCTTAACACTGAGAAATGAAAAACTGATCTAACATTAGATATGCAAGTAGAAAGTAATTATATACATTGCTAATGGCTTTAAAGACATTTGAGAAACAGTTTATGAAATATTGCAGGTAGAAATGCAATGTGTTTTTCATAAAAACACTCAAGAAGACGAAGACGAATAAACTGTAGATACAATAAATTACCAACTACTGTTCTCTAACAATTAGTTTTAAGAAATTTGCTGATCAAGTTGGTTTTTTTTTTCACAGTTCCAGTTCTATGACAGAATCATAAATAATGCAGTATTATCTTTTTTTTTTTACACTCTATACTGTATGTCTGTCCTTCATAGGCTTCCCAAGGGCTAACTAAAGCATGCTTTGAAATAATTAGAAATATGTAGCTGATTTCTTTTCTGGCTTATTGTTCCACCCTAAGAAATCTTTCACCCCTCCAAAATTGTGACTGCCTTAATTTTGCTGTAGTTCAACAGCAACTGTTAAACATTTGTAATTGAAGACTTCAGAGAGACATTGATTGATATACCAGCCATTTATTGTGAAGAATAAATCTCACCTTTCTTTCAAAAATAGAGTTTATTTGAGACAAAGAAGATAAATTTAGTAAGGTGCAAAAGTTCAGAAGAAAATGAAGTTCTCTTCCTAGCCATTAGTATAGCAAATTCCTTTTTTGTAGCAGTGGTTGGAAACTGCTCCAATTAAAGAATAGATTTCAAAAGCAAAACTGTACTGCCCAATCTGAGAAAGCATGACAAATATCTAGAGAAGAAGAGAGAATCTAGAGAAAAAATATTCAGAAAGTCTAGATAAAAATCTACAATAATCGGTACTTTGTTCAGATTTCATGCTGGAAAGTCAAACAACGATTAGTTAATATTTAGATATAGATAATAGAAATGATAGTAGTAAAACCGTCAAGAAGAGAAAAATGAAAATTAGTGATTTCATATTATTTAGGTTTTACATAGTAATCTGGAATTAAAAGTATAAAATATATTAAAATTATCTAAATTTTCTGATATACAGAAGAGAACTGCAGAAAACGAAGAGATTTTCTATTCTTTTTAAGATAAATTTCCATGCCACTTCAGTATCTGTCATAATGGGTGCCATTCTATTTCCAGCACTTACCTGAGTAATAATGCCTGAGTTTTATACCTTAACTGTGTGCTGGAAAGAAATATATTATTTTGTGTATTACTGCATAGAAATGAGACAACTATATACCATTGGTCTGTAAAACTCTTCCCATTTTTCAGGCAGGGAATATTCTACCTTACAGATGAATTACACTAAACAGCATTACATTTCTCTCCATCTCTGACTTCAGTTTTTAAAACCAAAGCAAAACAACTGCTCATCCAGCAATACAGAAGGAATGGGAATGTCTCTCACTGCTTTGTTTTTTCTTAAACATTAGGCCGTAGAGGAAGCTAGTCTATCTTGCATTTACAAAGAGTGAAATATGTGATCTAATAGGGAAAATTCCATCTACCTACCATTAACTCATAAATTGTAAAGACTAGTAAAAAATAAAAGATAATACAAAATGTGAAATACACAGAAGGAAAAAAAAGTTATAAATGCTGCTGCTTTACTTCTGGAAGCTAAGGAGATAATGATAAATACACATAAACACACATCTGTTTTGAAATGTGATTGGGACAGAATTCTCACTGCCACATTTATCAGAGAGAAAACCTTGCATTTATGGGAACAATTGAAATGTTGGATACAGAAGGATATCTGACCATCTTTAGCAACAGTCTTTTCTCACTAGCTGGAATTGTTGGTCACCTTCAGGGAAGAATGAAGCAAATAATATTGCCTGAACAAAGAAAATTTGTCTGTCAAAAGGCTTTTCCCTCTACAGTCATCAAGACTCCAGGGCATATTTATAATCTCAGTCCTCAGTTCACTCTGTGCTTGGAATAGAGAGTTCTTCAGATGTTTTGTCCTGAACTAGAAGCAAATATGCAAAAATTTGCCCATGATACACTGACTGTTTCATGTCTGGCAAAGAAGAAGCTAGAACACTTTTGATACACATGCAGTGAGCTGGTGTGGAGGACTAAGTTTGTGTAAATGTGAAATGAGAAAACTTCAGAGGACATGATAGAAGAAAAGATACTTTAAATACAGATATTAATATTAGGTTTATTCCTATTTCTGATCAAAACATGGTTTTGAACCTATTTTATCATCTTCTGTCAAGAGCAACTCCAGTTCATGCCAGAAGAGGGGGGTCTTCTCTTTCACCACAACTACCTGGGCATAGGAATTGTTTGTCTTGGGCTGGACTACCCTTGTTTTCACAGTTTGTTCAGACTGAACTTTTTTTTTTTTTTAAAAGGACTTATCATTCCAGATGTGACTTACAAATAAAAGCACCTTCACTAAGTCCATGTGTTTTTACATGTGCGCAGTATGTTTTTTCATAACAACCCTGAAAAGGCAGTACCAGCCTAAATTCCTTAAAAATTACCCTGCATTAGATCTGATGTTCTGATTGTGACAGAGAGTTAAGAGAAACTCGGAAGACAGGAAATTAAGGACATGTTTTGATAGTGAGATAATAGGGTTACTCATAGGTTTTAAGGCTATCTTATTAGATTCTATATTTAATTCTATTTTTTTAATGTTGCACAACTAACACCACCTTTGATATAATCCTCTAACAAATATGCTTGTATGGTGGTCTGAGGAATGTCTGACTTTTTCTGTCTGGACTTTAGATGGAAACAGGCTTTTGGGAAGCATTTTTGCGTGAAAAGGAAGATGCATGCCTTTTATATTTTTTTCTCATTATGCAGCATAGAAAGATATCTAGAGATGTGATAAAAAGGAGTGATAGAATTAACAGAAGGCAGGAAGATACAATGTAGTTAATATAGCACTCTTTATAATACTCCTAAAGGGGAGGAAAAGAGACATCCAGAGTGTATGATTTTAAGAGCTATTCAAGTACTATAGTAGAGGTTGAAAACAAGGGATCTGATCAGATCATCTCATAAAGACAATGCCATTAGCAGGTTTGTTGAGAAAAAAATTGGTCTGAATTATCATACTCAGTTCAGATCCGTGACCTGAATACACCATGTTACCACAATCATGTTTCAACTTCTTCTGTGTTTCAACTGTAGCCAGATAAAATAATAAGTTCGACAATTTCTGCCATTACATTATTCAGATAAAGCCTGAAATTCTACAGGAGCTTAAAAACATACAACAACCATCTTCATAAAACTTGTTATAGCCTGAGTAGAATCCAGCTGGGTAGAATGGTAAACGGCCACCACCATTGCTAATGTAGAAGGACCTTGGAGACATAATTAGAAGTCTAAAGAGGAAACTGTCACACTGTTGGAAAGAAAGAAAAAAAAAAAGAAAGCCCACTAGGGGACAGAGATCAAATAGAACAATATTTTACTCTGTTCCACTTAATATAACAATTAAAACCCAATATTTTTTTTCCTACAGAAAGCCAATTCTGAACCAGTTTTCTATGGACAATGCACATTATACTTAAATAATGCCTTTCAGATGACTTGGCCAAGAAAGTTCACAGGTAATAATTGCAGAGATCAGTTAATCAGCTTGAGCCAAAGGGATCCACTGAGGTTTGAGCTCTTATCTAAAACCTGAAGTATGTTTTGCATCTCACCCCTTCATTGACAACACTCAATTTTATCTTCCAGGAGTGTGGCAGCCTCAAAGAGAGAGAGAGATACAAAAGCTTCCAATAAATTTGAGTTGCCATGCCACAGGTCAGCAGCCTAAGACTTCAGGTGGTGAACTGCAGGCAAACAGTCAACAGACTTAGAAAGTGGATGTTCTGTATTGCACTATTGTTTTTCAAGTGAAAATGAATTCTTGCAAGAATAGTAAAACAAAGTGTTGATTATACCATTATTTAAACAATGTTGCGTGAGAGACCAAAGCACTAGTAAGAGTGCTGCTTTTAGCGTTTTGCACAAGCTTGAGCTAATATAGGGGTATATCTCAAAGTAATCCACATCAGTACCTACATAGCTCCTAAAGCATACAACAGTCTCTCAGCCTAAAAGCAGGCAGTTCAGGCTACAGACTATGAATATTTCTAAGCTATAAAGCAAAGATATTACTGTCAATGCATCCCTAATGGAAGCAGAAATCCTAAAGAGATGACTAAAATATTTCTAAAGTAGCAAGTCAAAAGAAACCCACAAGGTCTTGACATGAGGTCAGAATGCGGCATTTGTATTTCTTCTATTTTCAGTACAGAAGGGGTAAAAACTAATACATAGTATCAATCAAGAGGGGAACGAATACTAAAATAGCTTAAAAAATACATCTAGTTAATCTAATTTCAAGTGTTTTAAAAAACAGACCTAGAAATAAACGCCAGGTATGTGTCAAATAGAAAGAAATAGAAAAGAATGACAACTGGTGTGGCAGCACAGAAATATGAACATAATGACATATGGGGAGATCTCAGGAAAATCTGTACACAAACCCTATGGCAGCAAACTATCAAAATAAGATTTAAAAAATGAATGAAAACTGTTTTGAGTTAGAAAGGTTACACAGATAATAAATTTCATTTACTTTGGTTAGTGAACTAATGCACTTAAAATTCCCACAGGGATCTCATTGAAAACCTTGCCTAAGAATTTATGCTCAAGAAAATAAAGATAAGGCAGAAGGTAAGGGAGAGAGTATTCCACAGAATTGCCAAATATTAACATCTCTGAAAAAAAAAAAAAGAAGTCTTAAAATGTTTATTATTTAAAAAACGATGTTTCCATAAGTAAATTACTAAAATTCACTACAAAAAACATGTGATGTTAGAGGAAACATAAAGCATCAGAAAAAAATCTGAGAAAATTCTGATCCTAGCAGCTTCTTCAGCAGGATGAGTACTTCTTTCACTGAGAAAATTAAGAGGATGTGGCACCATAGAGAAAAGATCTAATACTAGCTAAGTGAACTGAAACAAATGAATTAGAAAACACCAAATAAACACATATAACTGGAATGGGAAATAAACATTCCTCCCACAGACCTGCCATGCATGTTGGCAAAAATGAAGACAAAATGATCTGTGATAGAGATTGAATTACATTCGAGTAAGTAATGCTGCAAGTATCAGCATTATTAACAGATAACATTAATTAACATTATTCATCAGAATCTGTTATAATTTTTTTTAATACAACCTAACATTTCACTTCTGCCATTTAAGGTAAAAAAAAAGTCACATATGCAGAAGTTTCTTTTAGAACAAGCTAGAATATTTATCTATAACTTCAGTCAAGCTATGGAGAAGAGAGAACCGAAGGTAACACCCCTGTTCAGATTTTCACTACAAACTCAGAGTAAGTTCTGGAAACTTTACGAAAAGTTATTCTCAATTCTAAGCTAGATCAGTAGACCACAACATTTTTGATCACGCACCCCTATATAATTTATAGATTATATACATGCACTGCTATATTAATATATTATGTATAAAATACTTTAAAATCAAAATTTAAAAAAGGATGATATAAAGACAAATTAAGAACTTTTTTTTTATTTATGAATGGTACAAGATGTACTTTCTTCCTGCACCCCAGTGTATTATCTTGTGCCCACACCACTTTGGAGGCCACTAGACTAGACTGCCAAAGGGTGACAGAAATTTTTTATAGGACTGGTGGCTTTCACCTCCTCTGAATGGGGCCTGCTATAAGTTATACCTTTCTTTCAGCAGTATCTTCTCCCTTATTTTTTTTTCTCCAGTCTTAACTATGTACAGTTTACAGAGCTGTTATAAACAGGCTGTATCTATTGCTTCTGCAGCTCACACTGTCCCCAGTGCTGGCAATTAGCAATCATAGTCTTAATTAGCTTGACCCACCTGGCTATTTTGCTACTTATAAATCAATTAATTCAAATCACATGGAGGAACTTCTGCGTAGTACCATAGCCTAATCACTACTGGTCATCCTTGTATATGACTGTTTTATGTGCTAGAAAAACTTAGTATCCAGGCTGAATTTGTATTCTCCACAGATAGGCAGCCTGTCAAGCAAGTGCAGGGTGTGGTTAGTATTTTTAATGTATGTAGGGAGTTGGCAAAAGCCTCAGCAGAGTGCAAAGGAGAAACTTGGGATGTAAGCTATAAACACTTTGGCACACTGAACTGGATGATCTTTACTTCTCCCTGAATTGTGTGGATAGTGCTGATTTGGGGTCTCAGTTTACTCAGGAGCCTCTGTTACTACTCTATTTGCTAGTTTTTGATGTAAGAAACAGAAGCCTCTAAAACCAGGGTATTTTTGTGATTGGGATCTCTGAGGAATTTCTTTTTATTTTTTTTTCCCTGGAAATACCTGCTCCCTTGAGGGCTGTTAAGCTGCGTGACCTTGTACTTATATCCAAAGATGTCCCCTTTCTGTTTTCTTTCTGGAAAGCCATTGCCTGACTCTTTCTTTATTCACCTTTCTTAGCCAGTATCAAGAGGAAACAGTCAAAATAACAAACCACAGTAACTAAAGACATTTTACTGTCAGGACTTTTCTTCTTAAGCATAATGTTTTTTGCACTTGGCCTCATGTCAGTCATGCAGAGCTCTGAGAAACATGCTTTTTCTGTCATCACCATTTTCCTTTTCTTCCCCTCTCACATAAGGAGCCTAAATGACCCCTTGCCCGTGAGTTCAGTGAGATTTTCACTAAATTCACCTTTTCTCACCAAAAATGAAGGATCTCCTCTTCTGTACTGACATACCTTCACTTCCGGAATCAAAAATTATTATGCAATATTGGTGGAAAGCGTGGAGAACCATGAAGGATACAGCAGCTACGGAACAGTGTTGAGCTGTTGGTCACAGGCATAGATGTTCACAGTGAGAAGTTTTTGCCAGTCCCTGAAAACCTTGAGCAAATACTAAAGAAAAATCCTTGTTTCCATTTTCTTACTATTTATTCTGACTAGATACCAACCAGACTGAAGATACATAGGAAAATATTATGTTCAGGGAGGTGGAAGAAAGGGGACACAAAGATTAACCAGGAGGTCAAGACTTATCAAGACTATGCCTTTTAGCCAAGGACATAGTAGTCCACAGGAATTTGACTTCCTGAGGAGTAAAATCAGGAGCAGAATTACTATTTTGAGTAGCAAAAGCCTGAGAATTTATGTCCTTGTAGCTTTGTTTCTTGTAATGCTGCAACGACATTTGACAGGTTTTGAACAAGTGAATAACCTTCTCAATTAGCATAATACTTTTCAACTTCAGAAGTGATGGAATGACCTTTTATGAAACAAGGAATACTTAAACTCATGCCTAAAAAGGCAGTATGAAAGGACACAGAACAAATTCCATAGGCTTTTATACCTATCTTCTAGGCTCCTTTCTCAAGCTGATTACTCTCTGACTCTCAGTTGATTTCTGCAGGCCTGAGATTTTTCTTCTCTTGTGGCCTCTTCATTACTTAAGTATTTGTGTTTGTGGCAGCTCTTTGGTATCTTCATACTATTTTTCCTCTGATATTTAGTGAGTACATAACTTCTGTGAAAATAGCTTCTTTGGATCACAGACTAAAATTTTCTGGGACTTCCAGCAGGCCAAATATTTTCCATAATCAGTGACCCTACAAGTAATCCTAATATGATCTTTTTTCTGCTAATATCACTCTCCCAGCAGTTAACTAAATGCCTCTCTCTTCTCTGTGTCTCCTGTCTATCTGTGCCATGTGACAATACCTGCCTTATTCCTGATGGATTCCTCTCTCTTCTTCATAACTCTTGAAATTTGTCATGTTATTTGCTTCAGATTTGCTGGTTTCTATCAATACTTCTCTAACCATTTGTAATCTGCTATCTTGCAGATTTTGCCCTAAGGTTGAATACCTTTATACCCAAATTCTTCACCCACCTAGATGAATCCGTACTGTCTACTAAGTACTCAATGCCTTCTCTGAGTACTGTATGAAAGGGAAGGAAGGAAGGAAGGAAGGAAGGCAGGAAGGAAGGAAGGAAGGCAGGAAGGAAGGAAGGCAGGAAGGAAGGAAGGAAGGCAGGAAGGCAGGAAGGCAGGAAGGCAGGAAGGAAGGAAGGCAGGAAGGAAGGAAGGCAGGCAGGCAGGCAGGAAGGCAGGAAGGCAGGAAGGCAGGAAGGCAGGAAGGCAGGAAGGCAGGAAGGAAGGAAGGAAGGAAGGAAGGAAGGAAGGAAGGAAGGAAGGAAGGAAGGAAGGAAGGGCCAGTTATTAGACATGAGGTTGTTAGAAAACTTTCTGTTTTTCCCAGGTCTCTTCCTGGTCATATTCTGAAGAATGATGGACCTAGAGAAGATAAGAAATTGATCAGGAGACTTTTTTGCTCCCAAACTCTAGAAAGGCAAATTATTTGCTAGTTTGATTTAAATAAGGGTAGGGGTTTTTGCCTTCTTTTGAGGGAAGGAAGCAAAGCATCCATACAAAAAATTAAAAACTATCTTAGACATCATGACCATAGCATTTTATTTTACTGCATGATGCAACTACATGATTTTACTACATGATGCAACTTGTAGCATTTTGCATGCTAGTTTACCAATGCGAAATAATTTGATTGCTTTTGCCTAGTATCGATGTATTTACTATACTCTTTGATAGTGTCAAAATCTTAAGGGAAATATTTCTTCAACATACATAACTAAGAGTAAATTAAGTTTAAAAGCATCTTAAATTGGCTAGGAAGAAAATGGAAAAAAGATGTTTGAGAGCAAGCAAATGAGATTACAAGACATACTGTAAGAAAGCCTCTGTAGAAGATTTGAAAGACAGTTGAATAAGTCCCTCAAATCAGGAAAGAAAATGTGTAAATTGCATTGTGGAAAAGAATTAAGTTACTATGATAGAAATAAAATGATCAGACTTTTCCTTTTACTTGGAAAAATTACTTGAAAAGTAAAGGTAGGAAGAAGCAAGAGACTGTGGATCCTCCTCTGTTTTCTATTCCTGTTTATTTCCCCTGTAAACTCTTATACATCCTAATATGCTCTACGCATTTGATTTCTTTTCCTTTATCACCAGCATGATTAGTCTGCCTTCTAATTTGCATCCTAATCCCTCTTTGCCTGCTTTTGCCACAAAGCATTAAATGGATTCTATAAACTGAGGTTTTTCCTTACTCTTCTCAGTAGTGCATCTCAGCAGTGCCTTTGCTATGTAATTTGTATCTCTGTAGTGCTCTTCCTATCAGCAGAAGTATTGACACTGGAGGGTTTTCGAATATTTCTAGAACTGTTCAAAAATTTGTCCTCCTGTATGTTTACAGGAGATATAACAAAGATAGGAAATGCACCTTGGATTTGAAGGAGAAATCAGTAAGATTTACACAGAATTCCACAATCTCTACAAAGCTTGATATTCTGTACAGATGAAAAGCTTTTCTTTTTGTCAAAAGTTTCTATATTCCATTGGAGTATCTGTAATGATCACTGTCTTAATCTCATAACTTTAGCTGACCACACATGTCTGTACACCTGTAAGCTGGAAAATTCTTGTAATACCCATTTGACACAAGTGGAACTGAACTACAAAGTTCAGGCTTAGGTCACACAAAAAGAGTAGGAAAACGAAACTGAACCAAATTTTCTCAGGAATCCCTGGGGGTGCCCCAACAGAAATTCCTCCTCTAGAGTACCTGCTACTAGTATTTGCAGATTTGGTATGTACCTCTAGCAGTAGATAAAACATTTTTCAATATGTAAAAACAAGTGCCATCTTGACAAGTATTTTTGTTGATATGAAGAATATATAATATATGTCAACCTGATGGTTTCTTTGATCCAGAAGTCATGCTTCCTACTAACAAAAGGCATTCTAAAGTAAGAAGTATATTTGCTATTGTCATACATGTTATATAAATTATGTGGAAAATGAATGTAGTAATTTATATATTTTTATGTTCCTTTTCTTTCATTTAATACTCCATCTTCTTTCTTATTTTTAATTAATGGGAGATACTGTATCTCAGAATAGAAGGGAGGAGAGTGAAAGATATGTGGCTTGAGGATTATAAGAGAAGTTGTACTCAATATTACTAGTCTTTGGACATCATTCCATCTAACATAGCAAAGAAGTGGAAAGAGTTTGAGAACACAGCTATCTATGATGACTGGAAAAGCAGAAGCCAAGGAAAACATGAGGAAATGACCCAGCTTGGAAGCACTAGATCAGTATTGGAAGCAAAATACATTGGTACAAGCAATTCTGAGCAATTCCACATACTAACCAAGAAAACTCTGCAACAGGATGAAACTAAGTGCCTGAGTTATTTAAGCTGTCCAGAAAGACAGCTGCCAGTGTTACTAAGTATTGAGAGTTGAATGACTGGTGTACAGAAGTGTTCTTTAAAATCTGCTCAAACATCAATATACTTTTAATGTGCATTTGATTGTCAATCAGCCACTTTTTGTGGCTGATCTACTAAGAATAATGTAAACTGCATTATTAAACATTATCAACATCAACTTCCCTGAAGTGCCTGAAAAGTAAATGATGTCCTGAGATAGACTACTAGTTCATTCTAAAAAAACTGAAAGCAGGTACCTTAATTCATTTTTTTTTTAAATGGAATATTATCAATTTCCACTTTTTTGACCTTGTATCAATGTTATTTAGGGAACCAAAGACAGAATTTTATTTTACTATACTGCAAAAACTAAGATAATCAAAATATGTAGCAATGTCTCCAATTTATTTTAAAGTATTGCTTTGGTCAGAATTTCAATGTGGTGTCTTACACTAAAGAGCCCTGTTGGTGGAAATCAAAGAAAATATACCTATTTGTCTTCAGTAACAATAGCAACAACAATAACATTGTTTTCAGTCTTGCTGTTTATCCCACATATTCTACATTGCCTAAACAGCAGGCAGAATGGATAATAAATCGGCATTCTCTACCCTCACTGGAGGCTTGTTTTTTCAAGCACACACCCAAGCCTTTACCTAAAAGTGTGAAAAAAAGAAAAGGAAATCATAATCCAGGGTGTCCAAAATAAACTATTCAGGATCAGTAATAGCAGCTGAATGTCTATTTAATCATAAATATTTTCCTTCCTAGCTCTCAGCATGGAAACCTGACTGCCAGTAGACCTGATTTTAATGACAAATGATTGAGGAAAGTTCTCAAGATACATGAACACCACCACAAATTACCAAGCAGGGATGAAGTATGCCCATTCCCTGTATGCCCTGCTGCCTGAGTTCTGCATTAAAATATAAGGTGGATTTATTTAATACTCTTGATCTACCTAACAGATTTGCTCTACAGATCCAAGCTTCCCTTTGTGCACAGTTTGTCTGGGTTCCCTGCTTGGCTTGAAAGCATTTATTCTCAAGCCTCTCTATTAACAAAGAATATTATAACCAATATTATATGCTAAGCATTTTTTAAAAGTCAAATTCAGATACCTAGTACTGTTTGCATGAGATAAATTAATTTCATCTACTATACTTCAAATCTTTACAGCTTTGCAAGTGCTTGTATCTTTGGGCAGCCTTTACCTGAAAGGTGTCTGATTCTGCTGTTTGACTTTTATACATAAACTTTTGTACATAAACGTATTTCTGCAAACAAATACTTTTCTGTTCTGGACAGACAGTCCTTTAAGTTTCACAAATTTCTAATTTTTGTCTGTGATATAAAATGCACAGAGCTCTAATTTCATACTGTAATCACAATTAGCATCTTGAAAGATTTGCAAGAAAACAAAACAATCATCCTGCCCTCAGTTCTAAAATTATTGCTTCCTGAGAATACCATAATTTAAAAAATCCCTAGTCTGGATATGACTTCACTATCACATGTTACTTCTGGGCCAGCCAAATATCTTTACTGTGGTTAGTGGTCTGCAAGACAGTGCAAAGACTTCAGTTTGATTCCCTGCTTTTACTTTCTTGACCAAGAAGACAGCTATATTTGTGCCTATATAACAGCTTTCGTCACAGACTCTCTGAAGATACACAGCAAAAAAAATGCAAAGCTGCTGCTGTTCTTAGGGTGATTTTACAAAGAAGGAGGACATGCATGAAATACCAAGAAAACTGAAATAAATTTTTCAAACTTAAGAATATGTCATTATGGGAGATCTAGATTTTACTCATGCTAGGTGTTTCTACTAATTTTAAGTGAACCTACAGCTCTGTGTCAAGCCAAAGAGACCTTAGCATCCTCAAATATTGTTATCTTAGACAGGTCTTACAAGGCAATTTTCAGAGAAGTCTTCAACAAGTCTTGACTGATTTATCAGTGTATTTCCAGTGTGCTCTATTGGCAAGGTTCTGGTCAAACCTGAATTAACAAGATTTTTATGACAGAAAGTAATTCTGCACAGAAGTACTGGACTAGCTACAATGGGTCTCAAGAGTCATGTTAAAGCATTTATCAGTTTGTTTTCTGTCCCATTTGATAATATCTGTACTGTTTTTGTAACTGAGCTGACAGTCTTTGGATCAGTAGTGTCACAACTACTTGTCTCAGCCATCTTGAAACTCATGTCATGAACAGGAGAATTTTGATAATCATAAAGTTGGTCATAATTTCAGTAATTACTTTGGTGACGGAGCATATATTATATAGTCTTGATAAACTGAAAGAGGCTAAGAAAGGTTTGTTTCAAAGTTGCTGACAAAGAACAACAGAATAAGATAAAAATAATTAAAGACTAGCTTCTTGGACATTTATCACAGTACTACAGATGGGGATATCAAGTTAGACTGGAACATAAACTGAATAGATCAGTATGATATTAAAAGGCAAATACCATTTTGAGCTACACTACCAAGACTATTGTATATCATATACAATAGGTAATTACTCTATTGTCTATGGAAGCCTCAGCTAGAGTACTGTTTGCAAATCAGAGTAGTGAACTTGCTAGTATTTCTGGTAAATTGAGTCGTACTCATGGAAAAGTAACAAGAGTGCTAATAATTTTCAGAAATACAACATGAGAAATGTTTATAGGAAAAGGCATTGTTAGGTCTACAGAGAAGGTGGAAGAATGAAAAAAAAGAGAAGTCTTCCAGTGTTCAAAAGTCTGCTATGAAGTATGCCTATGACAAGGCAAGAAGGAATCAGCTTATTTAGAAGGAAAAGTATTTTGTTTAGCTATTAGAATAAATTAACATTAAAGGCAGTTGAAGTACTGGAGTAAGCCAGTACTTCAGTATATGAATGGTATAGTGGGATTTTTTAGGAAATTTCAAAACATGTCATATATATGTTCTGTACATAATAATCTTTTCTCAAAATAGATTACAAGTCCTGAGATTTGTTACAGATCCAAAAATCTGCAATTACATGAATTCAAGGTGACATACATACTGCACAGATCCAGTTTAAAGGGAAGTAACATATCTTTGTTTATCAGTGTAGTGATGTTGGGTGGTTGGTGTCTCCTGCTCACCATCACAATACTTGCTTTTCATCTACAAGGTCTGATAACCAGTATCCTATAGATATTTTATATTAATGAATTTACTTTTTCTGGTAAAAGTAAATAAATTTAGAGCCTATATTACTGGCCTAGCCTTTATAGTAATACAAAAAATATTTTAAAGGCTAGAAGTTAGATTGTTTTGAATAAAACAAAGAGAGAGTTAAGTATTTTAAGAGCCAGAAGTTGCTAAGTTGCTAGTTATGGTTTTTTTTGGTGTCCCTTTTTTGCAAAATGAGACTCTGAGCTAGTTGCACTCCTGATGAATAGTATTTTCTACTGAAGTCTGGAAAAATGTTACTAGTGGTATGCTTCTACACAGATTTCCTGATTAAATGCCTCCTAAAACCATACATGAAGGACCAGATGTCTATGCCTTTCCTCTGCATAAATGGGGCATTCCAACTAAAATCATCCTTCCTTTTGAATATAGCATTTGTTTTAGCTCTAATTTTAAAGCAATTGTTTCAATTCTATCAACATCTCTTACAAAGCATTAAGAAATGCTTTCATGTATGTACACGTGTGTGTTTGTGACTGTTCTGTAAAAGCAATAAACTTATAGAAGCTGAAGAAGTGGCAAGGACGTATTTTTTGTCTTTTAAGAGAAATACATGAATTGAATTAGAACATCCTAGGCCATACATTTTCCTTCTAAAAAGTGTGACTTAGACTGTATTTCAACCATTCTTTAAACTTTTAGGGAGAAGGAAAAAAAAAAAAGAGAGAAGAAAACGTATTTAAACACTAAGTTATCCTATATTAATAAAAACAGGAAAAGGAAATAGCAACATTATGGGAGGCACCGACAATAAAGTTTGGACTTAATGTACTTTGTGCACCATCAAAATCCGTAAGACTGTATCTGCTATGCTATCTGAAGACTCTGATAATTACTTCTATCATTACGAGTAGCAAACCTGATATTTTCGCTTTTTTTTTTTTCTAGACTTGTCACTGAACTGACGATGCCACAGAACTGCTGACTTTGTAAGAGTTGTTGTCATAGTTCTTACCTCACAGCTTGTAGTAGTTCTTCAGTAACAACGCATTTGCTACAAGTGCAATAACAATTTGCAGTAACAGGTCAGCCAGAAGAAACTTAATAAAAGTGATCTGTGAAACAATATTGCCTTGTTGGCTTCGGAGACTGTAGAACTGCTTAAAATTTAAAATTTATGCTGTCTAGATCACAGAGGCAAACAGAGTATTGACAACCTTTTTTATTAACATGTATCCAACATAAAATGGCTTTTACTTGAACACAGCGTATTCATTTACAGAAGTCGTAGAGGATACATGCACATGAAAGCTTTTCATGTACACCAAGAAATCACAAGCAAGAGAATTAAAATAAACTATTCCATGTATAGAGCATAATTTTACAAAGAAAATCTCAGCTGCTACAGACTCAACATCATACTCTAAGAACAGCCTCTCTTTCTGTGAGAGTATTTCACAAAGAACAGTTCCTTGCAGCCCTTCAAATGACAATTTCCTTTGTTTCTTCCTTAGAGCCAATGCCCTGTCCTCATCATCTCTAGCTCTGCTCTGAACAGAGGTATTTCTTAACATTACTGGTAGCATGAATTACAAAAGTGCAATTAATTTTATAGTAGGAAGTCACAATTTTGCATCCTTGAAATCAAATATACTGACTCTCGTGCCCTGCATAATTAAACTCACAAACTACAAGTTACCAATGTTGAAAGACCAACATTTTAGGTTTAAACTGATGCTAAAATACTTTGAGGGTTCAAAAAACCCCATTTAGACAACTGTTCACTATTTCCCTTATTTTCCTTGTCCATCCATACACACATGGAATAAATTTCTCTAATTAATTTCACACACACACACACACACACACACACACACACACACTGGTGGGGCCCCAAGTTTGGAGAAATTGGTTCAAGGTCAATGACCAACACTCTGGATGTGAAATCAAACTAACTGGAAGTGGGGCAGCCAATAAACAAAGGAAATTCAGAGTTCTATCTGAATAGCACTGTCAACTGTAAACAGGATTTGGCTTATGATCCAGCAGTAGAAGTGCATGGATGAAAAATACTTCAAAAAGGAAACCAGTTTTTGGGCACGATATTTTAATTTCCTATTTTCTTCAGGTTCCTAAGATTTAAAGTAATGCCAATAGCAAAGTTTACACCTTCTTTTTGTAACTACACCTCACCAAAAAGAACAAATAGAGGAAGTCCATTAGATGTCCCCAACAAAGTCTTTATAATAAAAGCAGTGAGAGTACCTGGTATTCTAGCTAGTTCTTTGGATGTGAGGGTTACAATCAAGCTCAAGTTCAAACAAGAGCTATCTATTAAGTATCTGCTATTACAGTAGTTGAATCCACTGCTAGAAGAGGTCAAAATCTAAAAGTTGGTCTTTTGTAAGAAGGCAAGGATCAAGCTGTCAATTCTTCTGCCTTCTTTTCTTTCTCTTGCAATGAAGATCAAATAGTATTGTAATGTCTGAAGCAATTATTAAAAAATAAAAATAAAATGGAATAGAGAAGTTATGATGGATGAGAAATCTTAATGCCACATTATTTAAAGCCTTCTTTAATGCTGTGTACTATATTCAGTACTATATGCCACATCCATATTAAGCCACCATTTAAGCAAGGTGTGAATAGCAGAAAAATAATTTCTCTACAAGTAGGGAGGTCTTAGCAGTAATCTTTCAAGACTAGAAATAAAATATTTTGTGATTTGCCCTGCCATGTCATATTTGACATTTTTGTTATTTTTAAGATACTGAGTCACCAATCACTATTAGCTCTGACTGGGGCATTTTATTTGTTAAAACTTATTTATGAGATCAAGATAAGTGCACAAATACTCATAAGGTACCAGGATGAAATAAGTAAAATCCCATCAACAATTAGAATTCAAGACAAAAGCAATTAAACTGGGTAAGAAAAAACAGAGACTTTCCCATCATTCTCGCAACTAACTCTCCAAGGCAATCATTTTTGACTGGTGTAATATAAGGAAAACAAATGGTAAAACACTAAGAGAACTGAAAAACATTGAGATTCACTTGGGAAAAATACTCTCAAGTGTTATATGAGATAAGCTGAAACATATTCCAGAATGCATATAGAACACTATGTGTGGTCTCTGACTAGCAGTTACTAAGTTATAGAAAACAATTTTGATGGACAAAGATTGGAAGTGACAACAGAGAAAGAAAAAACTTCAATCTAGAGAGGTCTTAAATGTAAACATATGTATTCTCATTGGAGAAAGGATGATAGTAAGACTACCAAATAGATCCACAACATTAATTTTTTTACTTTTTTTACTACTATAAGTGAGTTGCTGAAACATACTACACCATATTCCTTTCATCTCTAAAGTTGAATAGCTGAATAGTTGAATAGTTTTGTTTCTTTGCTTATGTCTAAAATCTTCTAGTGTCCCTTACAAAAACTGTTGTAGAAGTACAAAGTAACATCCATGTCTATTGCTTTTAATATATGTTCTTTCAGCTGAGCCCACACTGTCCTGGAAGCATATTTGTCTTAAAGAGCATCTGCTAATTGGGGAAATGTTTGGGAAAGTTTAGGATAAATCAAACTGTTGTAGCAAGCTCCAAAAGAGTGTTAGAAAATATCTGGTACAGAGGATATGGTACAGAAAGAAAAAAAGATGGATGTGTTGCAGACAGCCTTTTTTCATTCCCCCAAACCACCATTATGACTGGGAGGACTTAGCAACACTGAAGTGCTGGAAAGGCTTTGAATCACCTTCAACATTTTAGTGAAAGAGGCAAAGGAAACATAATTAGGTATTCTTACTTCACTTCTTCCAAGACAAAAAAACTTTTTGACTCAGAACACTATAGCATCAGTATTGTTATTTGACATGATCTCATGAGCTTAATACCGAATTTTGACAGCTGCCTAGCAGGGGTTAGAAAGTTATATGTTCAGAAGTTAAGAAATGTTATCATTAAGAGTGTGTACACAATATTATTTCAGCCCTTTGATGTGATAAGTACACAGCATCTGAAATTGTATGATCATGTACCATTTTCTTCCCGCAACACAGCAAGTACAGAGAAAAGATGACCATCTCTAAATAGAGTGCCTGTATAATGAATGGAGCTTCTTTCCTAATACTCCTGCCTAATTTACTGCTAAAGTTTCAAGGTGCGTGATGAACAAGACAGAAAGAGAAAGCTGGAACTAGGGTTAAAGCAGATGAAGCAGTTAAACTTGATCCTGAGACTTAGATTCTATCTACCTCTGTCTCTAAGCTCCTGTATCATCCCGTGCAACTGACTTTAAACCAAATGTTTACAGTTGGTCCCTAGTTGTCCACATCTTGCCTCAGGCCTCTGGGGTTCTGAGATATGTTTAGGTGAACCCCTTCAGAAGTAGCATCCTTGATACTCTGCCAACATAAGGCCAAACTTCAAATTCCATCAGGAAATTACAGTTTGTCTAAGAAACTTTTAAACCATTTTTTATAATAAATGCTCAGATATTCTCTCCTAATCAGATTATTGACAATGGTTGATGTTCTCCCAAATATCATAGACTAACTAGCATAAAACGCAAACAAAAATTCTTAAAAAGGAGAAAAAAAATTAAAAGAAGAAAGGGAAAAGAAGAATCTCTAATAGTAAGTAGGAGCCAATGTTTTGTAAGTCATGCTACAAGCCAAGCCAGCTGTTATAACACTCAGCATAGGAACTTAATACAAATATTCAGTATGTATATGGATAGTACATCCATATTCCTAAATAAAATGAATAATCAGATTAGGACTTCATGATGGCATTGGTCCAAAGTGTTGATGGGTATTTTTAGAATGGATTCTTTGCCCCAGTACAAATTGTGCATTACACAAAACAGGCTTCATTTTCAGGACTGGGAATAATTTCTCTGTTGGAGATTCTTTCTATCAGTAAACTCTTTTTTCATTTACATTTCAATTATACCATTCTCTGGAAGTGTTCTGTCTTACCTTGCCACCTATCAGAGTACAGAATATTTTGGTTTGGTATCTTGCTATAGTCCCTTTCAGGACTGGTGCCTTATGTCCCACCTCACCTCCATTCGTTATGTGGGCAAATCCTCTGGACCACACCTGCAGGTTTGCAAAATGGGCAAGATTCAAGTGAAGCCTAAATTCTTTCTGTGAGAAATAGGATCAAGACAGCAGAGAAATACCACACGCTGGAGAGATCACAATTTAGATGAATTATGGTTCCATTCTTCTCAAGTTGCAGTTATGAGTCAGACTCTAATTTGCAATAGCTTGGTACTCCCATCTGTGAAAAACAAAAACAACAAACCAATCAATGAAGAAAAACCCCAAAAGAAAAAAAAAAAAATGAACCAAATGAAAAAGCCCTCTCCAAACCCTAAAAGCTCCCCCAAACTCCAACAAACACACACAAAAAACCCTGAAGAAAATTATTTTACTTTCTAACTTTGTTCACACTAATAAATATCAGACAAGGAATACTACTAATTTGTTACAGTGGTCAAATCTGGTTTTGAAGGAAAATTACAATGAGAAAGACTTGCTGTCTATATCTCTCTGTTGATGAGGCTGAAATTGTTAGAGACACTGTTTTCTTCACAAAAAAAAATATCATTAGACTAAGAATAAAAATAAAGTTTAGGCTTTGCACTTACTCTCAGAAACCTTGCACATAATATTCAAAATGTAAGGTAATTACACACATTGAGAAGTCATAAGACAGTCCTGTGACACTCCATGAGTCTGTACGCTGTCTTTTGACACTAAATTGCAAGTAAAGGTGTGTTGTCATAATTTCCCACGGTATCAATGATGTGCTGATATCACAGTCACTGCAGCGCAATAAAGAAACAAAAGGTATTGTGCCTGTGGATGGTATAGTATTTTAATACGGGCCAATCTTCTAAGTTTTATCTCAGAATATACTACACAGTAGTCAAACTTGAAAGCAATAATTCAATGGAAATTTAAAACACTATTGTGTATGTGACTGAAAGCATGACTTAGAAAGACGTGGAATTTAGAAGAACTTGGAGCTTGTTCAGTCTGAAGACTAATGATGTTATGAATTCAAATGCCACCAGTTAGCTATTTTGGTACTGATACTATAAGCAGAAGTGTCTTACTCCACAGTGTTTATCCTGCAACTCCATACTGCCAACACAAGAATCAGAACTCCCAACAGCCTGCTTGCCTCCAGCCATTTTACCTACTCAACAGCTTTCAAGAGGCTGTAATATACTGCCAATACAAAAGACATTGGCCTATAGACAGGTGGAAGGAAAAAAAAAAAGGTTTAAAAATGCTGAAACAAATATCAAGCAAGATAACAAAGGAGTAACTCTATGAAGCTTAATTAGTTTTCATATAAAATTATTTAATGTTTTTAAAAATAATGTAGCTGAAGCTATTAATGAGTGTGCTACACTTACAGGTTCTTTGAAATGACAGATCAGAGCGCAGATAAAATTTTTATTGATATAAGCTATAATCAATGTAAACTACTTTTTTAGTGCATATAGAAATATATCCTCAAATGCCTAGCCCCAGTTGAAAAAAAAAAAAAAGTTTTCCAAAGTAGTAAGGAAATCTGGTTTTAAGTTTAGTTGAATGGCCATCTACCTACTCTAATACTTTCATAAAGCTGTAACCATTTATAATCTTTGATTCACTTCAGGGAAATTGCACAGTGAAGATCAGCCTTGTAATGGGCATGGGCATATCTTTATTTAAGCAGGTGACCATCCTTTTGTGAGCCAAGGTTGCAGCACTGTATTTTTAATTTTCAATAGCCTGTTTTGACCCTTCCCTCCTTCATGTGAGTAGAGGCGGTTGTGAGGTTCTGAAGGCTTTGACCACGAGGGGGCTGTGCGAACACAATTTTTTGGCAACTTCTTGGCCCGTCCCTGGTTCAAAAGGGCAAATGCGTTTTTATGTACGATAAAATGTGACTTTGAAATAATTAACAAGGTTTTTCTCATCTCTCCCATTTGACAGAAAACGCACCAAGTCATGGCTTAATTAGTCCCGTGATTTTTTTTCCCCTAAGGACGACCATAAATTACTCAAAATCTTCATTGGTCATGGTATTTATATAAAAAACCCCAAATCCTGATGAACGCAAAATACATTTAAATCGTCGTTTAGAGCCTGAAACATGCCCTCAAAGATCAAAACTAATCCTGATGAAGTGTGGACACTACAAACCTGTCCATAAGCTGATACGTATTATGCCTAATCGAAGTATCTGACAAATACCCAGAAAACAAAAAGAATTTTTCATGGACACAGACACTGAGATGTATTATATCGGGTTTTATGAAAATCTACTTTTGATACTAACACAGATAATTTACCCTTCTTTCTTCTGACAAGCATAGGAAATAAATAAGTAACAAAGATGCCAAAATATGGTAACAAGCATGGGAAATTGGCAATTCCCGGGGACATGCCGTTCATTGCAGCGAACTTGCTGTGAGTTGAGTCCATAGCAGATGCAGGAAAAATCAGGAGTGCAGACGGCTACCTCCCATATTCTCTCAATTTTTCTCAGTTCCTGCTAGGTCATCTGAGTGTCCAGCTACACCAAAAGGGAGCAAAATGTTCTGTGTTTCACATCGCCTGGAAAGTTCTCCTCATGTTCACTTTTTAACGGTCCGGTCGTGTTTAAATCTCGTGTATAAATCTTGTGTTTACACGGCGCCTGACGAGGGGAGCCGGTTTTGACCGCACTGGTGACCCTCAGCGCCTTCCCAGGCCGGACACGAGGGACAGCCGGGCTGGGCTGCCCGTCCCCGTAGGTGAAGCCTGACAGCCCTCAGCCACCGTCCCCCTACCGAGCGACGCGGGTCGGCTCTGCCAGCCCCCGGGCGCCGCCGGCGGGGCCCACGCGGAGACCGGCACGTCGAACCGGTAAGGGAAGGTTTCAGAGGGGACGGCAGGCAGTGACGGTCGGCAGCCCGGCGCCGAGCGCTGACTCCGTGCGGAGCGGCGCAGGCCGATCCGATCCGCCGGCGGCCGCGGGAGGGCGCGGAACATCCCGCCCCGCCCCGTGCCCCCGCGGGAGCGCGCCCGGCCGGCCGCCATGTGCCTGTGTGCCCAGTCAGGGCCGCGGCTGCGGCGGCTGCGCTTGCACGGCGCCGCCGTGGCAGGGTTTCGCTCGGTTTGGCTCCGTGTCACACACAGATGTGACTCTTGTCTGTTCCCTGCGAACGTACAACCGTGACGGCTCACCTCCTCCCGCCTCCCTTACCCACCCCCCCGCTCCCTCCACAGGAAAAAAAAAAAAAATCCCACCCTTTTACAAAATATTTCCTCAGATCCCACACCGAGCAGCAGCCGCCGCCGCCGCCGCCGCCGCCGAGCCCTGGGAGCTGATGGAGCAATGGGTGGGAAGCGGGAAACCGGCACCACAAGCAAAAACTTCGCCTAACTTTTTCCTTCCTTTCTAACGCTCTTCCCTCTTCCCCTCCGGCTCCTTACCCCCTCCTCTGGGCTACGCTCCATTTTTCGCCGTCTCTCTGTCCCCTCTCAGCCTTTCCCTCCAGCTTTCTTTAGCATTGCCGCCTTCCCTCTTGCTCGCCCCAGCAGCGCCTGGAGCCGATAAGGAAGAGGAGAAGCAGCGGGAGGGACTGCAGCCGCTCGAGGAGCAGCAGGGCGGAGGACGGGAAGGCGAAAGGGGGCAGAGGAGGCAGAGGGGCGGCAGCTCCGCGCGGCGCCACCGGCCGCCCTCGCCACAAAGTTGGCGGCGGTCGCTGGGTGTTTTTGACAGCTGGGCGCGGGCGGCCTCTGCCGCGGCCCCTGCCTGGCACAGAAAGTTTGCGGGGGAGGGAGCAGGCAGAGGGAAGGGGAAAGAGCAGTCGGGGGTGTGTGTGTGAAAAAATAACCACCTCTGCCTCCGTGCCTGCCGCCCTCGCCCCTGAGCGCGGGATTGAAGGAAGCAGTGCTGCCCTCCCGGACCCGCTCGCAGCCTCCCCCCGCCGCCTCCCCTTCCCCAGTCAAAGATCCCAACAACAACAAACAGACCTGTGGAGGCTCTGACCCGAACCTGGGTCCCTCCTCCCATCACTTCCAGCTCTCCGCTGAAAGCTCTTTCTCTTTCTTTCTCCCTGCTGCTCCGGCTGAACTTTGGGGGCTGAAGTTTTGAGAGAGTCGAAAAGGGGGGGGGGGGGAGGGGGGGGGGAGAAAGTAACTGTCGCTGTTGCTGCAGCTGCTACTTTTTGGTTTTTTTGGGGGGGTTTTTTGTTTTTGTTTTTTTTTTTTGTGTGTGTGTGTGTGTGTGTGTGTGTGTGTGTGTTGGTTAGTGGCGCGGGATTTTGTTTCTTTTTGGGTTTCTTTTTTCTTCTTTTCTTTTTTAAGGGGGGAAAAGTTTTCTTTTTTTGAAGTCTCCATTTTTACTTCTAGTCACCTGGGGGCAGGGTGGGGGAAGGGAAGGAGAAAGGGAAGGGAAGAAAGAGAGAGTGTAGTGCTGAGAGCCCAGAGGCAAAAGGAAGGGTGCAGGCACTGCCGCTGAGAGGAGATCGAGAGACAGGGGGTGCACTTGACAACCAGCATGCAGAGATGGTAAGAAGTTTCCAGCAGCCTTTCGTTTTCATTCTAGCCTTTACTTTGGTTTGATTTGATTAATAAATCGTGCAGTAACACAAGCAGCCCTGCTTGCTCTCGGTGTGTTTCAGCCCTCAAAGAAACAAGCAGCCGGGCAAAGTGAAGTAGGGGTATAATAAATAAATAAATAAAATAAAATAAAATAAAATAAATAAATAAATAAATAAATAAGCTCTCTGCTGCGTGGACTGGGGGAAGAAAATGTCTAAGAGGTTGTGCTAAACTTAGGTGAGTCTGTGGGGTTGAAATGGGATGGCCACATGCTTTTTACTGCCTCCTTCCTTTCCCTAGAGATGAGGAGCTAGTGTAAAAAAAAGTGTTTGTGGATGAAGGGAGGGAGAGTGAAGGTGGAGTGGGGTTGAGTCGGACATACGGTGGTCTGATCTATTTTGGCCACCACCTTCTGCTCGGAAATTAGTACGGTTTGCTTTACACTTTGTAAAGGTAACCTTTGAGAGTGGGAAAGAGCTCTCTTCGAGTGTTAAGCATCGCCTGCGGGAGGGAGACAGGAGTGTAAATCCACCTTCCCTCCGAAACTTTTTTTGTTGTGCATGTGCTTGCAGTTTGCACGTCTCCAATCAGTGATTGCTAGCAGAACTTGGAGAGTTAGGCTGATGCCCCAACTGTAAAGGAGAAGGTGGAGCCCCTCAAGAACCAACTTAAAACAAGTTTTTGCTGCTTATTTCATGTACTGTGTACTTGCACGTCTCCTTTACAGTAGAGGTTTTGCAAAGCAGGGTTTAGGCTTTTAATTTAAACATTAAAAGTCGAAATGGCCAAGGACCTAATTTGTCTAAAGTCCGTTTGTCAGGGCTGTGATGTGAGGATAGGTTAAACAGCTGCGAAAGACAAACTCATTTAAGCCGTGACTACACTTAACATGCGGAATGATAACTGTTCACGTTAACACATGGATCGACCTCAGCTGGTGATGAACGGTGATCATCCCATATTCAACAAAGTGGTATGTTTCCAGTCGCTGTTGGACTACTGCTCTGCTTTCAGTCAGCTTTTGTCACCTCACTCTAGGGATGTCACAGAGCTGTCTTGTGTGCCTTGAATATACACATACTTATGTACATGCACACACACAAGTGTGTGTATATATCTGTATCTCTGTCTACTTATATACGTATATGTTTCTGCGTCCATACATGTATGTATGTATATACAGTACTCAAACTATAGATAGAGAATGTCTGTGTGAATGGAGTTTATGATGGAGGATTTGTGTTTTTTCCTTCTCTCCCTAACATGACATATCTTGTTTCAGTGATCAAAGCCACAATTGGAGTGTAGGAGATGCAACTGTCAAATGTAGACAGCAAGGAAGAGAAAAAAAAAAAGGGGGGGGGGAGGGGGAAAATGCAGCATGTGCCCAGGACTGTGGTTACAGTAACACTGACAGAAATTAAAGTGGTTTTGAAAGCAGCATGCGATTTATGATTGTTCCCATTTACCCTAGAGTTAAGCTGTTGTAAAATTGAGGCACAAAAGACATCATGTAGTAATCTGGTGTACCCAGGATTAGAGTGGCAACGAGCGTCTTTTTTGTGTGTCTGACGGTTAAAATGGTATGAAGCTTTTTTTAAGTAGGAAATCAAAGCAGAATATTACTTACTTCTTTTCTTAATCTGTGTGTTAGCTGTAGATAGTAGTTGTTGAAATATTTTTTTGTGGAAGTGCGGTTATATTTCTCACTATGTTCCATTTCCCCCTCTGTATTATAACCCATCTCCATAGACAAATTATAAAATGGGTAGCATTTTTGTCACAGTTTCAGAGTACAAATGATCACAGTTTAATTACTGAGTTCATTTCAGACAGTAATATTTAATAAGCCTGATCAGCATATCTGCACAAGAATACCAAGTTCCTGGAAAAGTATGTGGAACTTTCCTTGCCCTTAAAAATGGAAGGATTTTTTAATCTGAAATTTAATGGGGCATATGTGCTCTCTGATATACTGTAGTTTTATTTTAAACTGTCCAGTATTAATGAGCTAGCTAGCTCTATGTATGTTCTGCTTTAAAATCCTAAAGCACATGAATTTTAAAACTTGCTAAATATTTCAATTGTGTTGTCTTACCTAATCCATGTGTAAAAAAATCTAAGTGTAAATTTTAAACTATTTGTTATGAGCAAATTTTGAATCTGCTTTTAAGACTTGGGATTGTGAAAGTGTTTCTTGAACATACCTTGCACATGTAACAGAAAATCCCTGCCTTGGTACACTGTTTTGTAAAAAATACAATAGTGTGACATGTTAGGGGAAAAAACTTTTTGGAGCAGACCTATGCCTTTAATCGCAGTACATTTTCATTTTTGAGGCATTTGAGAAAGATGAGTATGCACTTGCAGTAAACAAAGTAAAGAAACAGACAAAAGCAGAGATGGCTATTGCTGTATTAAAATGTAAATGTTACAGTTTGCATTTTCTAGTGAGTTTTTGAGTTCAGTGCTTTACATAACATTTTGTCCTAATCTTGCTTGCTGTCGGAGATGTTTCATGGTTGTGCAATTGCTGCAGTCAAGAGTGCCAATTTGCATTCCAGGAGTGTCATTTGATTACTTTTATCTACACAGCTCGAAGACCAGCCCAGACCTCTCATTTCATCTTGCCATGTCACGAGTCAGTGCTGTGTCCTCTTTTCAAAAATCTGCCTGATTTAGACAAGAAAGAAAAGTACTTTCATGTTGCAGCCGCAGTCCCCTGCTAACTTGTCAGCAGCAGGATATGATTCACTTGGGTCCAGAAGAATGGTAGAGAGATGAGGGTTAGGCGGTTCAATAAGCCTATGGACAGGTAGTGTGTGACATCCCAAGAGAGCTTAAGTTAATGAAGAACAGGTCTGCTTAGTTCTTCATACTATGACCTGGTGCTGTCCCCACAGTTTTCTCATTTGATCTTTCTCAGCAAATTGATCTTTTCTAGTACTTTTTTGCCTTCCAAGTTAGTCCTTGTGGGACTGAAATTAGCAGAGCAACTTAAGTTGGATAATACAGCTGTTCAGAAAAGAAGAAATTGGACACTAGCTCATAGAGGGGGGAGGGGAAAGCAAGCTATTCTTTCTGTTGTTACTGAGAATTCTTTTTTTTTTTTTTTAATACTACAGTTTTATTTTCCAAAAGTTCACAATTTCCGTATTACTTTGGAACTTCGCTTTCTCATTTAATAAAGTTTGTGCTGATGGCATTAAATTACACACTGCATTAAATGTGTATCATTTAAATAAAAGAAACATGCTTGCAGCATCAGCATCGACTGCAGGTTTACTTTGGTGTTTGTCAGTTGAACTTGCTTGTTAGAAATGATTTGCTACTCTGTAATGAGGCTTTTACGGTGGTTGTAAGACATTTTAAATATCAATTGCACATGCCAACTACATTATTTATAGCCTGCTATATAACTGTAATTCTGTAGTATCCAATACTGAAATGCAGTGGAGATTAAACAATAAAAGCCATTACAAATGGTATGTGTAAATATTATGGTAGGTGAAAACACAGTCAGCAAATTACCACTGGCATTACTGGTTTTCTGGAAAATCAGCCTATGCCAACAAATTGATTTTAACTAACATTTTGTACTTAAAATCTGGGGTCTAAAGGGGCTGTAGTATTATCTGTCACGTTTCTTTACATGATTTTGCACTTGGTAATTGGAAGGTGGAATGGAGGTGTGTGTGTGTGTGTGTGTGTGTGTGTGTGTGTGTGTGTTTCAATGCATACATGGCTAGGTTGTCAAACAATGTAAGATTTCATACCAGAATTTGGTAAATAAAGTGTAAGTTGGAAATGATTAAGAGCGTCTTTAGTATGCTGCACAAGAGTAAGCAGTATTTAACTTTCTGTATTTCATAGCAGATGTTCTCACATATAATCCACATCCTTTCAAGTTGTAGAATTGAAAACACTGCTGAATGGAAGCAAGAACATGTATTATGTAAGGGAAATACTGCTCGCTCTCTCTCAGTATTGGTTTTGAAAATGGAAAGGAACTGTAAAGGATCATTGGTCAGTTAAGCTCCTCTGGAGAGCTAGAGGGAGCTTCCAGATTTTATTAGATATGCCATAGGTAGGAAAAAGGGGAAAAATATTCTGAATAAGGGAGGGCTGGTTCCTATCTTTTTTTCCAGAGCCAAAGATCTAGAAATTAGACTTTGCGGTGGCTTTATTCTGTGTTATATATCTGTGTATGTCAGTAGGATTTGTAGCTGATTACAGACCTTGTGAATTTCAAACAAAGCAGAAATGACCAACAGCAAAGCAATTACATTAAAACAGGACCAAGTAAAACATTGGATTTTTTACAAAAACCAAATTTATTTTTCTTTCGTCTCAGAGGTGGGCGTTTCTGGAAGTGTCCCTTTCCCTTTTGCACTTTGGACACTGTCACTAAAATGTGAAGTCTTTTCATCTGAATGTTGTTTAATGAGAGTCCTGACTCTCAGTCTGCAGGTTTGCACAGAACTTTTTATTTAGTGATTTAATTTGATTTAATGTCTACAATTAGTATGTGTTAGGAAGAAAATGTACATGTCTGGAAATGCAAAAAGTTCCTCACAAAATACAAAACAAATAGAATATATCTGTCATTTTGGAAATGTGTATCACTTCCTAATCTAGCCAGGAATTTGTACTTAATTTAGAAGAATAGCATTTAACATGACTTAATAAAAAGCCTTTGTCTAAAGCTTGTATTTTGTGTCAGTTTCATCCCACCTAAATTCTGACATATTTTTTCTAAAAATGCATTGATCATAATTGCTGCTTAGTATTTATATGGCAGCTTTTAGAAGTATTACTTTGGACAAACTTATTTACCTTTTCAGAAAGTTGTATAATCCAGTGAGATAAAGTACCAGATTTGTCTGCTTTATTTCTCACACAGTAGCTCTCATTATGTGCTGTGCTAGTAAAACCCTTTATTTGTTGACTATTAGAATCTTAGTACACTCAGGAGTTCTGCTGTAATTTAATGTGGTTGTTCAAAGAGGTTCTCTCATTTTGAATCTTCCCATAATACTCTCACCACATATTAAAAATATGTATATTTTGTACTCCAGATAGATATGTAAATACTTTTTTTTCATTCCAGGTAAATCAAGGATTTTAAGAGAGAATTCTTTTAATCTGCAGCATCTATTTCAGTACTTCTCTCTTGAAATATTTTATGTAAAAAGAACTCACACAAATTCAAGTAACGATCAGATTTGCTTCTGATTTGTTACTTCAGAGAGTTCTTTCTGTTTCTTTAAAATTTTTAAATGTCCTAATATGTACGTAAATCACATTTTTGTAGAAAACTACAAAAAGAGAAGTTTTAAAACCACGCTGGTCATTGCAATTTTTTTTTCATTACGTAAATCAGAATGTTCATAATGCTGATTTGTAAGTCACAAACCAAGTGAAATTAAAGTGCCATAAGCTAACCACTAAAAAGTTTTGAAATCACCATGGTCTGGTGCACTGTCTGGAAGTTCAGCTATGTTTTTGCTGAGTATTGTAATTGGTTAGGTCTACCATTCTGTTGCATATAAAACTGTAGAAGCTAGGCCTGTTAGAAAGTCTTCAGCTATGGGAAGTTTTAAAGGGTATGCAAAGCGTACTATTAACTGCTATCAGCTGTAAATGAAGCTGGGTGTAAGTGCAACACCCATCATGCTGTCAGCTGGAATTCACACTGAATTAGTGTTGCAACTTTATTATATTTGTCAAATACGTATTATTTTGCAACTTCTGGTTTGTGCTCTTAGTCAATGCTCTTTACTGTCAAATGCAAAGATGTAAAAGCAAACAAAAAACATTTTTCCCTTTTTGTGACCTGACATTTGCTGAAGTGCCCCATGCTGAAATTTCTTTTCAGTATCTTTTTTTTTTCTTCCAAAGCCAGACATGTACCCAGACACAAAAGCCTCTGTGTATAGCAAGCTGTTTTAAATATTGTGACTCGACGATGTGCTGTCCTTTCTCGACTTGAGCCAAGGATCTCTGCTCAGTGTCTGTGGATTACCAAGTCCCTTCTTTATTGTACCTCTTGTCAGCTATTCCTATTCATTTAACCTTTCATTAGCGTCTGTGCAGCTTCACTGTCTGGAAAGGCAAGGAGAAACCTAAAGGCCTACTGTCACAGTTATTAGATTTCTCGGTTACATCCCAGCAACCATAAAGGAGTAAGAGTCAACACTATTGTCATGTATGCTGCTATCCTGGGGTGCATCTCTTCTGTGCATGTCAAGGACATGTGCCACATGTTGATAATGCATCCCGGAGATAAATGCACAACATGGGGGATAAACCAAGGCTGGCACTAATGAGCTTTGTAGGAGTTATTGCAAAGACAAACAGTTGTGAAGGAATTTATCTTAAAACAGTAAAGGGATGGATTTGCACTAACTGTTGCCAAGGTTTGCTTGCAAGGTACTTGCCAATCATGTCAGTTTCATTTAAGTGCCATTTACAAAGAAAAAATATTTTCTATGACTTAGAACTGTGTTGCTTTTCACTTTTTAAGCTGCCAGGCTAAACTGTACTTTAAAATGTCCTCAGTAATAGACTTTATGACTATTGTTTCTATTTACTTGGTTCTGGATCAAAACCTGCAAATCTTTCAAATTACTTGGAAAAAAATTGCGAATACTAATTACCATGCATTTTGGAATATTCCTCTTAGTAAAGCTCAATTCACTCTTGATTTTGTAAAAACATTGTCATGGTCTTTTCTGAGGCATAAATTTGGCTGAGAATATCTAGGTGCATCTAAGTAGTTTATTCTACATTTGCTACCCAAAGAACCAAAATTAATAGCTGTGACACAACTTCCTCATTCTACTGAGGCATGCCCTCCATTTAATCTGGTGCCTTATTCACATACCTTTTCATTCTGAAGTTTCTTGAAGCCCATCTTAACCTAACGTAACTGAACTCTGAGCTCTCAGTTTATGTAATAGCAAAAAATACATGCTTATTCCTCACTTCCCTATATTTGACCTTTTAGAATGCAATTTAGTTACATTTTTATCAGTAGCATTATAACAATGTGATTTATAACTTCATATGACTTTCATAAGGAGATTTTGACCAAAACAAACCTATAGATTTATGGTTCGATTATAACTTTAATAATTCTTCTTTGTTCTATGTAGAACATTAGGGTCTCATATTGCTCCTATTCACAGCAAGGTTGGAAGTGGATGTCTAGCCATGGAAACAAGTGGAGTTAAAGTTTTATGAAACTGTTGAATAAAGTCTAGTCACCTCCTTTGCACTTTTCATAGCATGCTTCGAGGATTTTGAAGATTATAAATGTGGGCTACAGGAAAGTTCTTTAAAACTTCCTTATTTCAGGTAAACATTTTAGATTAACATCATCTGAAAGTATGAGAGGTTATGGTTTATTAATAGGAATTCTGTGCTTTGTAATTCTTTATATTTTTGATATTAAATAAGTAAAGCCTGACTGCACCTTTTGCTTTAATTCAGAGCATAGAGTCCAAAGTGACCCACAGTATAATAGTTGATTGTAGGAACAAGTGCATCCAAAGAAAAATGTGTTTAAGAGAAAATTCAGCAAAAATAGTATTTTTATTTTTCTTGTTCAAATGCTGGAAACATTTGTAGTGCTGATATTTAATTCCACTTTCCTGAAATTAGAAGAGAAGCATTTTTATTTTGTGATTTGAATTAGACAAATATTTAAACGAAAAAATCTTCAGACATGATCTGGAGCAAATATAAAAGTGCTCTTAGTTTAAAACATCCTTTCATTACTAGACTGATTTTAGCTTTGATGAGTCTAAAACTAACTACATGGTTTCCAAATCAAAGATGAAAGGGCCAGTTAGGAATCAAATAAATTTTCCAGTTGAAATGTAGCATTTGACATTTAGAGAGATATGCTCAGCATGATGAACCACTTCTCTTTACTGTAACTAGCCTGGTGACTTTTTTGTAATAAAACTACTTTGAAATTGATTTCAGGTATAATAAATTTAAGGTAAATTAATTTGGAACCCCTGATTAGTGCCATTTTTTGAACTAAAGGAAATATTTTCCTAAAAATGCTTTTTCACCCTTTATTGTTAAGACATTTAAAATTTCATTGCTAAGTAATTACTTTTGTAGTTGTTTTGATAGACTCTTACTGGCCTAACTTTGTTGACTTTGTTGTGGCAGTGTGCCAATTTTATTAAAGAGGGCTTTTGTTATTCATCTCGCTGTGCAGTTGCAGGTATATTCCTAATACTAATCAAATGGGCATATACCCCATCTGTATGTTTGAAAAGTTGTTATTATTATGGACAGTAATGTATAGTCTACAATACAGTTGAGCAGATTTTTTTATACTGTTCTGATGCCAATTATAGGCTTCTAAAAGTCTACTGATAATACTTAGCTCTCCATAATGAGATTCTGTACAGAATCCTAGAGAGCATTTTGGAAAGTGTTTTTCTGTTCTGATAGAGATGCTAAAGATTAGGAAAAAATAGCAAATACCACATAAGTAAAAGTGCAAAATTTCCACTTTTGTGCTAGGCTATGACTGTATTTTAGTTAGTAGCTGTATTTTGAGCCCGCTTTTGAACATACCTTGTTTCTGATATCCCATGAAATATGCATGATCAAAATAAATGACACTACAAGCTTGTTGGCTAATTGATTATATAAGCAGTTTGGAGAGGCTGAGTAATTTTTTTTTGTCAGTACGCAAACTGGCATTAAGATTTTCCTCTCACTTTGGTGGAAATATTAAAAAGCAATGTGTAAAATCATGTACATTATGTAACTAAAACCTTCTAAGTGAATTTAAGTTTAAGCTAATGTAATTCACATGGTAAGACAGAAAGAAAGTGAAGTAGGAACAGGAAGCAATAGCAGATAAGTTATGTGTGATTTAAGGTTTCTATTCCTTTACTTAAACTATGCTTTTTTTTTTTTTTTTTAACTTTTGCCATTGGAATGTAAGTTACAATCTTCTCTATTTCCTCTTATCTACATGTAACTTGTACTAGTTTGTGTATCAGTTTTTATTTTACTTGTCCGTTGGTATATTTAAAGGATTTGTGATATGAAATAATTCTTCATAAGCAAGAATTTCTTCAATTCCTGAGCAGGCACTTTCACAATGGTGGGGTCAATATGACAGTAGCAGGGATGGGGGTGATCTACTGGTTCTTTGTGGTTTGGCTTGGGGGTCAGAAAATGGAAAGAAACTTTTCACTGTCTCATGAGTAGATTGATGGACAACCTTTGTGAATACTCTAGTAGTAGTCTTTTAAAAGGAAGAGGTGAATAATAGGCTCTGTGATGCCGGTGACAGCAGGGAAGGAGGTGAGTGAGACTGATAGTATAATGCTGGAAGAACCTGACAGGCTTCTATCTCTAGTCACCCTAGCAGCAGAACAAGAGGCTTGCCTCTATCCAACTGTGCACAACTTTCCTGTTCTCTCATGTAACTTGTATGTGGCATTTCATGGTCCTTTTTCTGCTAAATGATTCACAGGTGTGGGAAGTATGGTGGGATGAGTTTTGTATAATTTGTGAGTTCCATGCAATATTTGCAAGCCTCTAGGCTCTACAGAGGATTTGTGAGTCTATTAGATAAACCTGTGGAACACAAAGGCAGTTACTGTCTTCCCACTGTCAAACATGGAGGGTCAAAAAAAATCACACTTCTCAGGTAGCAGTTGCCACACTCACAAAGAATCTAATTACAGTAGATCAAACAGTTGCAAGAGAGAAACTCTCTGAGTGGAGGGGTTAAGAGAGCTACTCTTGTCCTCATCTTTATAGAGTTAAGCCTCTAGGATGTAAGGGATACAACTATTCACTTTCAGACTTCAGTTTTATTCTATCAGTTTTTAGGATTGTTTTTCCTCTTGTTGTGATAAGTTTATAAGAAAGGAACACAAATTTAGCTCATAACAAGCAAGATCATAAAATCATAGAATAGTTTGGGTTCAAAAGGACCCTGAAGATTGTCTAGTTCTAACCCCTCACCACCTTGGGCAGGGGTACCTTTCACTAGACCAGATTGCTCAAAACCCTATCCAACTTGGCCTTGAACACTTTCAGGGGTAGGAAATCCACAAATTGCCTTAACAAGCTGTTCCAGTGCCTCACCACTCTCACAGTGAAGAATTTATCTTTGATACCTAATCTAAACCTACCCCTTTTCAGTTAGAAACCATTCCCCTGACATTTCTATGTGAAAAGTCTCTCTTAATCTTTGTTGTAAGGTCCCTTTGGGAGCCACAATCAGGTCACCTCAAAGCCTTCTCTTCCCCAGGCTGAAGTATCCTACTTCTATCAGCCTTTCCTCATAGGAGAGGTGCACAATCCCTATAATGAACTTGTTGGTCTTCCTCTGGACATGCTCCAACAGGTCCATGTCCTTCCTGCTCTGGGCACACCAGAGCTGGATGCAGCATTGTAGGTGGGGTCTCAGCAGAGCAGAGTGGAGGGGCAGAATCCCCTCCCTTGCCCTGCTGGCTGCATTGCTTTGGATGCAGCTCAGGATTCAGTTGGTTTCTTGGAATGCAAGCACACATTGCCAGTTTATATTCATCTTTTCATCTATGTAAGCACCCCAGGTCACTGTCCTCAAGGTTGCTCTCTTTCCTTAATTCCCCAGCCTATGTTGGTACCAGGGCTTGCCCTGACCCAGGTGCAGTGCTTTGCTCTTGGCTTTGTTGAACCTCATGACATTGCCATGGACCCCCTCCTTCAGCTTGTCCAAGACCCTCTGGATGGCATCTTGGCCTTCAGGTGTGTCAATCACACCACTCAGCTTGGTGTAATCTTCAAACTTGTTGATGATGTACTCAATTCCCCTCTGTGTTGTATTGATTGAAGTAATTGATTTAATGACCGAAGACATTAAATAACACTGATCCCAGTACAGTCTCTTGAGGGACACCAGTTGTCACTGGTGTCCATTGGGATGCTGAGCCATTGACCACTATCCTCTGAATGCAATCATCCACCTTATTCACCAAACAGTCTATCCACCAAATCCGTATCTTTTCAATTTAGAGAAGAGGATATTGTGAGAAATAATGTCAGAGGCCTTATGTGAAGTCCAGATAAATGACATCCATAGCCCTTCCCTTGTCCACTGATGTAGTCACTCATCATAGGAGGCCACTGGGTTGGTTAGGCAAGACGAAGTAATGCAGGTTGCTTCAAATCAGCTCCCCTGACCTCCATGTGCCTTAGCAGAGGTTCTGGGAAGGACCTGTTCCATGATCTTTCCAGGCAGAGAGGGAAGATGACTGGTCAGACATTGCCAGAGTCCTTCTTTCTGGCCTTTTTAACATGGATGTCACTGGTAGGGACACGAAAGAACTACACTCACTCAGGTTCAGAGGTGAGCCGAGAAAGAGAAAGGTTTGTTATCAATTGGGATTTAAATAGGATTTGGAGTTTGATCAAGGATTGGTAGATGAGAGGAAAATCTTTCTGACCCCAGTGGTCAGTTCACCAGTCCATAACAGACTGGTATGAAAACAATCTACTTGTTTATGTTACATTCCTGAGAGATTCCACTAGAAATATGTAAACAGTCATCAGAAGGCTAAAGAATCAGGGTGACACATGGGTTCAATGTTCCCCCCTTTCCAGTCACCTGAGATGGACTGCCATGACTTTTCAAATATTATGAAGAGTGGCTTAGCAACTAGTCAATTTCCTCATGACTATGCGATGCATATCATCAGGTCCCATAGAATTATGCATGATTATGTTCCTCAGATGGTCACAAACATGATCTTCTCTTACAGTGGGAAGCACTTTGCTCCCACAGTCCCTATTGTGAGATCCATCCACTCAAGAAGTGCAAGAAGTGCCAGTGAAGACTGAGGTAAAAAGTTATTGAGTACCTCAGCCTTTACCTCATCCATTGCTACCAGTTTTCCAGCTTGTTTGTATACCCAGAGTGGGTATACCTTCTCTGACCTTCCCATTCTGGTTAACATACCTGTAGAAGCCTTTGTGATTCTTTGTGTGCTGTGCCAAGGTGAACAGTGTTTTTGCCTTGGTCTTCTTCACAACTGGGAAGCACCCAAATGCTCTTGCCAGGAAGAAGACCTGTCCCTGCTTTACTGCCACTGGATTTCCTTCCTGCCCTTTAGTTTGACCAAGATTTCCCTATTCTGCCATACCATTGCTTGCCTTCTTTGCCTGAATTCTTGTTCCTAGGGATTCCTAGGTCGTATGCTCTATGGAAGACTTCATTAAAGATCTGCCAGCTCTGTTCTGCTTCCTTGTCCCTCAGGACAGTTTCCCAGAGGGTCCAGTAATGGGATTCATCCTACCAAATTTCAAGAATGCCATCTTGTCATAACTTTCTAGCAGCGTGGTGGCTTCCAGCTCCTCATGTTTGCTGCTCATACTGCATGCATTGGTGTAGAGGCACTTGAGCTGGATTGTTGCCCAAGTAACCTTCTTAGAGAAGCATCCCTTAATTTCTTTCAGATATTTTCCTCGTGTCTCCCTGTTGGTTGTTACTGCCTTAGAAATTCCTGTCTCATCTCCTTAAGACTCCAAGTGTATTCCAGGGTGGCTAGCACATTTCAGACTCATTGACAGAGGGCCCTTGGTAGTACTAAATAAGTATGTTTCTTTGTTTCACAAGTTGCAAGAATGATTTTAATTTGATTTTTAAATTTAATGCAAATTTATTTCAAAAAACAGTTTTAATACTTTGTTAGAAACTGACCAGTGGCCAGTGTAGAAAGATGAGCTGCAGATGGAGTAGAAGGGAAAACTTTCAGAAATTCTGCTGAAACTTTCTTCTTTGTGTGTGTGTGTATGTATGTATCTATACATTATGGTAAATGCATACACAATGTTTCCTTATAAACTCATTAACATATAAATGTACAGAAAAATACAAGCCTATACTCATGTACATTTTACGCACTCAGTACATATATACAGGCATTCAGATATTCCCCCTGGGCTCAGCCACAGAAGGCACATCTGGGACTCTGCATCCAGTTCTGGGATCCTCAGTGCGAGAGAGACATGGAGCTGCTGGTGCAGGTCCATTGGAGTGCGACAAAGATGATTAAGGGACTGGACCATATGTTTATCAGGAAAGGCTGAGAGACCTGGGCCTGTTTGGCTTTGAGAAGAGACAGCTGAGTGGGGACCTCATTGATGCATACAAGTGTCTGAAGGGAGGGTGTCAAAATCCAGGCTCTGCTCAGTGCTACCAAGCAATAGGACACAGGGGAATAGGCAGAAACTGATGCACAGGAAGTTCCACCTGAACAAGAGGAAGGAATTCTTTACTGTGCAGTGACCTAGTACTGGAACAGATTGCCCATCAAGGTTATGGAGTCTTCCGATTGGAGATGTTCCAGAACCGTTGGGATGCAGTTCCGTGACATGTGTTCTGAGATGACTGTTGTTGAGCAGTCAGGTTAGAGCAGATGACCCTTTGGTGGTCCCTTCCTACCTTACCAACCAATTTTGTGATTTGATTCAGATATACATACATATTAATATATATAAATGCATAATGTTTTTCTGGACTGGAATTTTTGCTACTAGGAAAGCATTTTGAGTAGTTCTGCTTCTTGAGTAAAAGTGATATATATCAATTCTAAAAATTATTTATGAAAATGACTGCACTGTTGAAAGGGAAACCAAATATCCTTTAAATATTAGGAGTAAATTTTAGCAAACACTGATTTCTGTTTGGAGTTTTGCATTTCTTATTTTATTTTCATTATTCCCCAGCTTTTTTATCTGTTCTGTAAATTATAAACTTTCTTTCTCAACATTCTCAAACAACGCACTGGGTTTCCTTTGAGATATATAGTTATCTTATTCTGTGATTTGAATCAAAAAAATCAATTAAAACAAAGTTAGTATTGTGATCCTGTGTTATATTATATTATATTATATTATATTATATTATATTATATTATATTATATTATATTATATTATATTATATTATATTATATTATATTATATTATATTATATTATATTATATTATATTATATTATATTATATTATATTATATTATATTATATTATATTATATATCATTATCTATCATTATCATATTATAGTAATGACAATGAGACCTGCTAACAACCTCTGATATCTCTCTGATTCTGTGAGGGGCCAGGTCTTGTGGATATTTTGTCTTGAAAGCAGTGTTCAATGGGATTTGTAGAAGAATCCTTGTATATTTTTGCCTAATTTCAGGATCTCCACTCTTTTAACAAATCTGAAGGTTTCCATTTATGATGGCAATAGTTCCTAAAAAGGATAACATGCCTTTTGTAATACGTTATAAAAGAAGAATAACCAAAAGTGATCTGTCATTACATTGGCTTGCAAAAGAAGATCTTCTTTCCTTTTATCTTGAGTTCTACTGTTATAAATATACATTGAAATACACTGTGATTATATTGTCATGGGAACTATATGCTGTGTGTTTGGTTAGCTTTTGTTATGTTATAGAAAGTGCCTCTGTATTGTCTATGAAAAAACTTCAGGACTGAAAAGTTTAGGAACTTGCTGCTCCTAGTAAGATAGTCTTGGGAAAATAAGTATTTGTAACTGAGGCTACACATGAAATAATGGGAAATATCAGGTGTTGACAAGATGCAATGCCACAGTGGGAAAAAGCATAGAGGTTAATAAGTTATGTGAAGGGTAATGGAAGCTCAGCTGAAATTAAGCCATGCAACTTAACAGATAACTTCTTTCACTACCATTTTGTAATTGCACTGTTGCCCATCGTGGGGTTAGGTATGAAAATGGACTCAGACAGGTGTTACTGAATTCAATTTCAGGCAATGTAGAAGTTGGTGACTCTGAGGTATTAGATAATTTCAGTGGAAGTACTGAGTGTTTTTGCTGTACTCATTGTTGGCCTTCAGTACTTAAAAACCTCTCTTATCTAGCTGTAGTGGTTTGAAAGCAAAACAAATGAGAGGCTCCAAGTCAGAGATACAATTTAATAGGAAAAAAGGAAAGAAAGTAAAATAAAATAGATGCAATAATACAAAAGACTACTGACAGAGTCAGAATACAACCTGAGCGGAGTGATGGAAGCAGTCCAGATGAGGTGGTCTGCTTGAAGCACTGATCCTGTAGAAAGGTCTGGTAGCTCGGGTCCTCTGGGAATCCAGTGGGTAAGCGCCCCTCTGGTGTTCAGAGTCTCAGCTCATATCCAGGCTGGAATGCTTGGTTCCTCCCTCTGGGAGGAGCATCTCACAATGGGATGGTGAGTCATGTGATAAGGCCTGATGGGCCCATTAACAGGAGATAGTCCAGGAAGGGGTTATCTGTGGGTCGTGTGGCAAAGGTGCTGATGGGCCCATTAACAGAAGATAAGCCAGAGTGGAGGAGGCAGGGAGCAGTGCCTCACCTGGTTTCAACAGTTCATGAAGATGGTGATAGAATATACTTCAACCCAGGACACTAGCCTATTGAAATTTCATCCCAAAATTTCAAGAATATATGTTACAAACTTGAATTGTAGACCTAAGCCAGGATCATTCTAGGGCCTTACTCATAAAGAAACATGGCATATATTTTGACAGTTCAGGAGTGAACAAACTTCTTCTGGAGTTTATTTAGACTGAACTGCTGGAAGAGATCCTCGCTCAGGAATGCAGTCAATACCAGATCTCATATTGACTTGCAAAAGACTTTTGCCTTTCTAAGTTCGTGATTCTTGTGAACATACCTATGGAAGACTGCTACTACAATGTAACCTTCAGTAGGAAATGAAAGCTTGTTAGCTGATATGTACTATCCTGATTATATGTGGTTTACCTCATTTGTAGTGCTGGTAAGTCTTTGTGGCATGTGCTTCAAGCTAACTCATACACCGTGAGTGTATCCTGATCACCTGATGGTTTTTTCTTTGTCTAATTGTTTTCTAATGGGTGTTTTGCGTTTGGCTTTCATGAGTTCAGTGTCCAGTCATAATTATGACAGTTGGAAAACAGTGGGGGCATGGTATTAGCACTGTGTTCTGTAGGGGTCATGGTAGCTTGAATCATGGTATATTTTCAAGAGGCTTTTTTAATGTCATGCTAAAGACAGGCACTCCATGAATAGTATCTGAGTCACCATGCTAATTATTCAAAACTTCATAAAACTGAGGAAAAAGCATTGTTTGGAACAGAAGTCCGGTAGTCCTGCTAGTGTGGCAACTTACAAGAACTAAAATAGAGCAATTTTATTGTAACTGATAATTGCAAAGTTAAAAGCCCCTCAGCTGAATACATATAATTAAATGTATAGTCTGCATAATATTACCATCTGTAGCATGTATTCATATGTTGATTGTGAAGAAAGAAAATGTGGGTAAGAATGCAATTCTGTAGTATACTGTAATATTTGAAAAAATTCTCTCATAAATAGAGCAAAATCTATGAATGAACTTCATAGTCACAAAATACTGGGTTGTAAGGAACCTCGCAGATCCAGCCTTTCACAGATCCAACCAACTGGTCCAACTTTTCTTAGCAAACACTTGTTCTGGTTTATTAGTGCAATGCTTCATGTTAGTATGTGTTTTTCTGAGGTACTCTGTAGCTCTGGAGTGCACTGAATTTTAGTATCTTCGTATCTATTCATACTAGCATTATGCTGTTACTTACTTATAGCACTTGAAATGCACCAGTGCCTTTTGAATGCAGGATCAATGCCCACAAAGTATGCAAGATAAAATCTTCCTCTTGAGATGAAGCTAGTTTTCTAAAACCGTTGTTTTGTTTGTAAGATTGAGAAGTAAAGATCTGGTTGCTGAGGTGGACACAATTTAGACAAGGCTAACAGAAGTTGATACTTTTGGGTGTACCCAAATGCTGCCAACTTTGTTACTTGCTTCCCCAAAATTAGGTTATTTTCCTTCTCATTATATTCATGAACTGAACTAGTGCTGAATGTGGCCCACCCGGATACCATGCAGGTTGTAAAGTAAACTGTTTCTGGGATGATGTGAAAGTACTAGTTTTAGCTGAGGAAGCTTATATAGTTTAATCTTAAGTGCTGTATTAGCCCTATTACCACAGTTGTAGTCAACAAACAAACATTTAACTTTCACCTTCAGAAGGAATGGGCAACTGATACTGTATGCTCTTCATGTCTTTGAAAAATTTATTTCTTTCCTCATATGAACATAGTGTGTGACATCACAGGCACACTGTTTCCAAGTATTCAGCAAGGGCCTGCTTCCCTTCCTGATGCAGGGAAAAGAGAGTTATTGTTAGATTTTGTTTAGACAGGACATGGTATATGCTGTCAAAAGAAACATTTCTGCCAACAGTGCTGCATCAGCTCTCTAAGTAATGTTAATCTAAGAGGATGGAGGTAGTATTACTACATAAATTTTAGAAAGGCAGTGTGTTTTTTTCCTCAAAGTTTGTCTAAGGGTGTGAAATTAAAGATGTTATGCTCTTATATTCTTTAGGATAGTTATCAAAATTGAATATCTGGTTTGTTTGTGTATTGAGAATATGTAAGCTATTTTCTAAACATAGGAAAACACTAAAAAATTACTACTGTGTCTTTTGCAAATATTAGCTTAATTTCAGTCTGGAAAAGCCTATCAATTATGATTGTTTTAGCTTAAGGTGTACTTTCCAAGATATCTGCATCACAAATTTATGGACTTTGTTTCCTGTTACAAAACTGTAATCATGGGCATCCTGTTCAAAAAATGACCTTTAAAGTACTTGCTTGTATGGAACGTGGCAGAGCAAGAAGACCCTTTCAAACATCTGAAGAAGCTTATTCAAACTAGCTGAAGTCTAATTCTTTCTGTAGAATCAAACAAGACATCCATAAGGTTAATCCATATAAACATTGCCATAATATCTCATTTGGTGTCTTGTTGGTTGCTTAAATGAAAACATTTAGAAACTAGGTACCTAATTGAACTTCTCAGAGCTCACTAATTCTGAAGTTAGTGCTAAAGGCCCTTCCAGGAACTGCTGCTTGAAAGCATGTTGATGATACGTCTTTGACAGTAATGTTCTTTTCTCTTTTCTTATTTTTTTTTTCTTTTCTAATGCCAAGATAAGTACTACTTGTATAATCCTTGCCTGATTTATTTTGGAATTGATAGAATTTGGTGTTTCATCCCAGATTTAAGATCCCATGCCCACAGTCATTATAGAAATCTTTGATTTATATAAATGTTTTGTCATAATGTAGTCTTTAGGGAAGAATTACACCCTTTCACTGAAAGAAAAGAAACCATTCAAAGGATTGAGTTTCTTTTTCTTAATTTGTAATATAGCCCATTTTGGTGCTTCAGGGCAATATTTTTTCTCTCTCCAGCTTATGAAGGATGTTTCAGCTGAATATGCTTATACCTTTAAAAATCATTTGGTGTGAGAACTTTTTAAGTTACAGGGTGGTTTATTATTTTTTTCTATAATACACTATACTCTGCTTTGAGCTTTCAATTTAAATCTTCTGTCATATACTGCCAAAAACTTTGTTCAGAGCTCTGTCTGTGTTGAAACATGTATGCCTGTCCCAGTGTCATAACTAATTATATACTTTGTATGCTTACTTCTAGTAATTGAAAAGTAGACCTACCGCAGGATAAGTTTTAGTATTAGATCGTATCTTGGGGACATGTTGCAGAAATCAAGTTTCCACCAAGCAGCAACTTGAATTTGTAAACAGGTATTACTATTTTATGTGCATCATCTCATGGTTGTTTCTTGATATCTGTGTGTGTTTGTTTGAAACCTGGGGAGAAGGTGTTTTTGAACTGTACCTTTGCATGTGTAGTAATTATAACCTACTTATTTTAATCACAGGATTCTGAAATGTCTATCTTCAGAGGAAGGCTTATGTTGCCATCCTGATTTTTGCACATTTTGTTTGGTGGTTCTGAACTTCCAGAAAATGTCTCTGTACACAGTGCTTGGCTGAGTTCTGTTGGCCTGCAATGCTGTTTTGAGTTCTTTACTTTAAGAAAGGGGAAAAAGGAAAAGGAGCTACAGACCATCATTTTTATCAGTAAGAATGCATGGAAATTAGATGGGAAAAGCAACATTTCTTCCATCTTTTCCTTTGCAGCATCCTTCACTTGTGTTTTGTGTGTATGTATACATATAAGTGTCTTTGTGTACCTATAAATCTTCCTAGGTACATGCAGAAGGAAAGAAAGTCTTATGTTATGTGTACGGTTTTTTTGTGTGCTTAGACCTAGGCTAACAAACAATGATTTATACACACCAGCATATATAAAATATATTCTCCTTGTCCATGCCTGCTGAATAAAGACACTGCCAGTCTTAAGTCTCAGAGCTACACATGTAGTTACAATTAAAGTCTTATGACTGAGCATTTAATGCTAACAATAGATTACAGTATTGTCAGGCTGTGTTCTGATTTTGGTCTTTGTTAAATTGTGAGACCTCATTTTTATGGGAATTCTGTGGCTACTTCCTGTTATGCATTAAAAACTGTTACTTTAATAGAGTGTGTATCATTGTTTTACTAAAACTACAATACTAGTGCTTGGATTTCTCCAAAATGCATGTGTAATTTTTTTTACATTATACCTAAAAATAGTGGGTATATTTATTGTAATGATGATTGCTTTACAGGGAAACTTTTTTTTTTAATAAGAAAATGATTGGTTGTCTCTCATTATGTGAAATTTAAGTTTAGGTTTTTTTCCAATTAAACGTTTCTTAGATAATTTAGATAATCTATTAGTTCTGTGGCAAGAGAGCAGCATGACTTTGTCAAATAAGGTTGTTACTTTGTGGCATCTTTGAAATTAATGTGAATTAAATCACTTCATTTGAAAGCTTTTGACAACAAAATGTTTGGTGTGTTTTTAAACATTTCCAGTGTCTTGTCAGACAGTTTTATCTTCCACTTACCTCTCCACAGCTGGCATTTCTTAGAAGGGAGGGCTCAGGGAAGGAAAAGACTGGGTCAGTCTGACCAGGGAAAGTAAAATGCTGTCCCGCATTCCAGTTTTATATGTGTCACAACTGAGTTAATATTGTTTGATAAGAAAGATTAGTGCACTGCAAGTAAGATCTTTCAGTGATCTTTAAACTTCAGTTTTCTTTTTCAAACATATGCAAAAATTCAGTGTCCTAATTTTTGGAAAAAAAAAAAAAAAAAAAAAAAAAAAAAAAAAAAAAAAAAGAGGATTATTTGCCAGGATAAAAAAGCATACTTTTGGGGTTTTTTTGTTTGGTTTTTTTTGTTGTTGTTTTGTTTGTTTGTTTGTTTGTTGTGGGTTTGTTTTTTAAATATTTATCTTATTTGAACCTAAATAATTTTACTATCTTTCTTTTCTATTTTTCAACTCTCCACTCACATGTGGATTTGAAACAGTTAATTTTGAAAATTAAGCCAGCTATTCCAGTGATGTGAAAATTGGAGGTATAGTTGTCTGAGAAACAAGTACGTCTCACTCAGACCCTGAGGAATAAAGGAGGCTGGGTATTTTTCTATATCCCAGTCTAGGGAATCCATCTTCTGTATCTGCCATTCATTCTTTTAATTTGTATCTCCTTTTTCCCTTTGCTTGCTGTAAAGGAGAAAAACAGTTTTGTCCCTATCTTTGAGTCACTTTGGATGTGATTGTTCTAGCTTTCTTTCAGACAGGCAAGGTATTTATGGTCTTCTCCCTAAACTTCTGATTTTTAAGTCTGTCTTTCCTCTAAAATTTGTATCTCAAGGTTTCCAGAGCAGTAGCAGTAAGGAACTGACAGGAGAGTTTTCACTTCTGGTCACAGAAATCTTGTCAATGAAGACAGCACTGCAAGCAGTGGTTACAGAGGGCCATGGAGCTACTCATCTGAAGGCCCAGAAACATTCTACATGGCTTCCATTCATTCAGTGCTTTGAGAGGCCTGTCATGCCACAAGGACTAAAATTCAAAGTGCAAGTTCCAGATTTCCTAAAAATGAATGACCCTTGCCTGGAAGCGATTCCTGTTTGCCCAGGAATCTGGGAGAGGTTTACATGTCCTGACAATTAATATATTTCTAGGTTTCTATATAGAAAATCAGAATGAAAGAATGAAACATCTAGCAGCAGTATTGGCAGAGTAAATATCATTTGACAATAAGAGAAACCTTTCTATCAGTAAATTAACTGGTAGTTTACAAGAAAGTAAAACTATTAAAATCTCTAAAGTAGAGATATGCTGCTGGGGTAAAAAACCTGCTTTTATTCCATGAAAAATAACATGTGGTAAGGGAAGAAATTTTGGGCTGTTGTTGGCATTGTCTGTAACATGTAGTTGAACATGAATACCAGAAGTATTTTGTCACTGTTCATGTGGCAGACCATTATCACTGTTGGATTATTCAAATATTTAAATTTTAAATACAAAGAGTTGATATTATCCATTATTGCAAAAAAGAAAATTTTCCACTTCTTTTTGCTTCTTCAAAGATAATTAGTAAGAGGTCATTTCTAATTTTCCAATTTCTAATTGTCATTTCTAATACAGTGCCTCTTCTTAGGGGAGAATAAAGCAAGATCTTTTGTGGAAATGAGAACTCAGTTTAATTTGCACAAATACGGTTTGATTTTGAGGTAAACATGGAATGTCAAAATGGATTCGGGTAGAAGAACTGGGATTGACTTTTGAATTGTGGCCCTATTCCTATTGACTTTTGAATTGTGGCCCTAGTTAAGAACCTAGAAGAACTAAAGGAGCTCTTGCAGCACCGGTCTTATGAATATGGCAAACAAAAATACAGATGGGTTTTACTAGAAGTTACTCAGTCTGCTGCTGGTTTCTCTTTGTTATCCATTGTCTCAGTTTTAAGTTTCTAAACATAATATACACAGAAGAAGCGTCTATTTGTCAGCATCTGCTTTGAAACATTTTATCTTGTAGAGTTTTACATTTTGCTCCCCTCAGTGATGCAATTTTTAAAGCAAGTTTATTAGTTTTTAAAATGCTTTATAACACATACAAAAAAAAAGTAGAGAAACATTGAAACATTCTGACACCTTACTAGTCACCATGTATTTTCCTTGTTTGAATATGAGGGCATATAATATCTGCTTCTTATGCACATGAAAAAAACCTGGATGGAAAGATTCAAAGACCTGTGTGTATAGCAGTGCTGTTGTCTTTTGCTAGTATGCAATGTATTATTGAGTTATGCCTCTTGGGAAGAGAGCATTTTTAAGCTCCACAAAGCTGAATGACTTTTGTTGTGCAAAAATCCCTAAAACCAAAATCCCATCAAACTGGACCCCCAGCATCTGGTTTTCATCTGCTCTGATTGTATCAAGAGGAAACAATCCCATGTAGATGAAGAGTTGTATTCACCATGAGTTAGGTCCCTAGTGTGATTGCAAGGGTTGAAAGAGCCACTATCCAGATCGTGTCTGACACAGTAACTGAATGTAATTTTTTTTTTTTTTTTTTGGTTTTCTGGTATCACAGCTATATTTCCCTCATTTTTCAAGAGCTTTGTTGAAGCTAAAAGGATATATTTTTGTCCAGAATCACACACAGGGAGGTTACTCTGTATATTATTCCATGAATATCAGTATCATATCAGTAATCTCTCAAGAGGTGAGGATGGGTCTGATCCTATCTATAAATACTTGTTCCCCTTTCCCATTTCCAAAAACGTCTGCCAGGAGTGTGATACCCTAGTAAAAATTCAGTTGTGGAAACACTCAGAAGCATGATTGGTGCTTTGTGAACTGGAAAGTAAGGATTCCAGAAACATTATAGATGGTGAAATGAAGCCCTTCCCCTGTGCAAAACGAAGTCTGTGCCTAATTTGGAGATAACAAAATATCTGGTTCCATGAGAGATCAGACTTTGAAGATCTGCAGAGGACTACAATATGTCTTGTTCATATTTAATATTTTGGAGTGCCTGAACTCCAGCTGCATCCCCTCTGATAAATGATCTGTGAGAGAGAGATGAGAAAACTTCAGGTGTCAATAAGCAAAAGGTAGCAGGAACAAACCAAATTAGTGACATGGAACATCCAATGGATTTATTTTAAATGAAGAAGTACTTTCCTGAAGTCTTGATATTTATATCAATGGGAAATGAACCATAGTAAATTCAACAGGTGTAGACATGAGCAAATGTCTTTACTGGTTTGAGTGGAAGCATAGAATTAAAGTCAGAGTAAATTAAAATAAAATAAGTCCAACAACTAAGGAGTCCCTAAATCAACATAAAATACTCTAAAATAGAGAGTATTGTGGCAGATTTTGTGTCAGTGCATTAATATGAATACAAATTTCTCTCCAGAACTTCAACAGAGATTGATATTTGTCCTTAGAAATTTACCAACCCATACATGTATACGTTGCTTCTTAGAACCTGCATAGTCTTCTTGTGCTTTATGATCCTCTGTTTTCAGTAATGCCTGATCTGGACATGCCCACTTTTTCTTGGAAGATGTCAATCAGATGAGTATTACCTTTTGAATTGTATCCCATGTGAAAAAAGTAGCATACAGACTTAAAAAGATGCAGCTAGCTTCCCAGTTGGCCTAACTGATGTTGCAAGAATGTAGACTTTTACTAGCTATGACTGTGGTTTTTGTACAAGAAAATGTTTCCTTCACCAGATGGAGCCTTAGTTTAGTAGCATGTGCGTGCTGCTGTGCACCTCAATGTGCTCAAGTTCTTCTTCTGAACTCTTAATTAAAATAGATGTTTATTTGAAATGTAATTTTTCTTACTTCATTGTCCTAACTAAACTTTGAATCAATTAATCTTTATGATTTTTTTTAATAGTAAATGCATGTTTGCCGAAACTGAAGAGGATAAAAAAGTAGGTTATCTGCAGAATATCTGTACAAAGCAACTGCAATTCTTCCCAACATTCTATGCATTATCTGAAAGCTACTTTTGGTTAGGTGAAAATCCTTGGAAAAATTGTTTTCATGTAGTAAACCTCATCATGAAGATGCTTGTGAGGTTACCAGAACATGCTCAAATGTAACAAAAAATACATTAGCAGTATGGAACTGGAAGCCCAGACTTAAAGTTACTCTGAGACTTTCATTCATACTAATCCTATTTCACTAAAAGAAAGACTTCTCCACTGCTTGTTAAAAGTGGAAATTATTGCCAATAATAACTGGGCAGGTTTTGAGAAGTGCTTAGTCAGAACAATGCAACCTAGAAAGAAGGGTTCTGTGAATTGTTTAGATAGGGCTACATAAGCCAATTGCAAAATGAATGATACCTTGCACTTTCCTTGCACTTTATTCAGTCCATGAGATGCTTATTGCATTTGTAGATTTGATGAGTTAGCATTGGTTAAGGGCCAAACTCCCACCCAGCAGCTTGATTGCTTCTTCATTCCTGACTTCCCTACTCCCCACAAGTAGTGCAGGAGGATGGGTAACAGCAGGTTTATTGTCAGTCCATAACAGATCTCCTCTGCCTACGTTCTTCCTCACAGTTTTCCCTTGTTCCAACATGGATACTTTCAGGTGCTGCAGACCTTCAGGAAAAATCATCTCCAATCTGGCATCTCCATAGGCCAGTTCCTTCAATGATTATCCACCTGTTCTGGCCTGGGGCCCTCCACAGGCTGTAGTGTTGTCATCTGTTCCAGCATGGTCCCCTTGAGCTGGAGGGGAATCTGGCTTCCGGGGCACCACTTGCAGCTCCTTCTCTGACTTTGGAGTTTGCTCTGCTTTTTCAGTCATTTCTTCTTCCCATTCTCCCTGTTCAGTGTGTTTTGCCCTCTCTTAAGAATATTTTCCCTGAGGTAGCACCGTCTTGGCTGAGGGGCTCAGCTGTGTTCTGCAGTGGGTCCATTGGACAGGGCAGCCCTTGACCTCCTCCTTACAGAGCCAGCCCTGCAACCTGTCCATTACCAACACCTTCACAGCTACATCAGCACAGCTGAGTAAGGCAATATGAGATAATTTGAATTATTTTTTTAACTTTTGCATTATGCTTACTTTTAGCATTGAGGATTTATTAACTATTACTGTTTTGTGATGGTGCAAAATGATTTGGGGATTTTTTGCTTAACGTTTGAGTCATTCCTTCCTTTTTGTGATTTACGGATTGGCTGCCCACACCAAGAGACTCTAAATTTGTCCCCAGAAATTGTGTATGTCTTTGTTGTATAACCATTTTGATATTGGAATATGTGTGCAGCCAGGCATGTGTGTAAGCAACAAGATTTGTGGAGGTATGGTTTTCCTCACTTAGGACTTGGTTCACTGAGGACTTACATGTCCTCACTTATGACTTGGTTCAGTCAGTGACTAGAATTGACACTCTGGGTGTGAGCATACATAGTCCCATTCCTAACCAGCAGAAGAGTTCTCTGATTATAAGGAGAATGACTGTTTGGTGTAATTAAGATTATTTAAATTGTTGCAGTGAATGTAGGCTAAGTGAAGAAAAAAATCCATGCTTAATATCCAGTACTCCAGATGATACAAAAAATGATGTGGTTCCTTTCTATCTTACAGAATGTGGGAGTTTATCCCATTAGGGCTGCATGGTATCTAGGGCCTTAAGGTCTTGTTACTATGATTCTAATTTAACATTAGACAATACAAGGCAAACAAAGTCATAAAGCAGACTTTAAAAATTTTTATTCTAGTTATGTATTTTTTCTCTGATAGTTGTTAACTAATAAAGACTGTGTTCTTTGGTATTGTTTGGCTTGCTGTTTGGCAATATTTTGCTGTATTTGCTTGAAAGACAAAAAGTTGTCTGTGAAAGGCGCAGTTTTGGCTGTCTGCAGTCATTTCCCAATGAGGTGCCCTTATGTGGAAGATTGTGTGGCAAGATCAGCAGTGATGCAACTTAGTCTTCTTGCCATACATATTTCCAAATTATTAGTTCTGTGGTTGTCTGGGTAATATTGTTAAACTATACCTAAATATGGAAAGAGGGAACCCTGCTGAAGATTTACTGATTTGCTGCTTATCAAGGCTAGTCCACCATAACTTTCATAACTGTTGACTGGTAATGTTTCTTTGTCATAAATTTGCTGATATCTCACTCTAAAAGAGGCAGTGACAAAACTTTCGGAAGCTCTTCATGTCAGCCATCTTGGAAGTGCCACCATGAGATGTTTTATCAAGATTTAATTAAAGTGTTGTATTTTGAAATCTGCTTCATTTTTAACCAGACAAGCACTGGGAATTGTCTGAAGTTAGGCCATTTGTAAGTGCAATTATGTCTAATTAGCTGTATTCTGTTTCCTATACATTTATAATAAAATTTCTGGAATGTGTTTTTTGGAAGAGGGAGTTGACACTTGGTTTTCTCTTCTAGATTTAGATTGTCTGAGAGATTGTGAACTCAGATAAATGTAGCAATAAGGAAGTAGGCAATATGCACTATTTTAGTAAACTCATAATTGAGGCATGATTATAAAATTAATAACTT